>NW_027142281.1:0-300000 GCF_036365525.1 Heterodontus francisci
TTGGATTGATTAGGGGGTGTGAGTGTGTGTGTGGATTGATTAGAGGGTGAGAGAGTGCGTGTGGATTGATTAGAGGGTGAGAGTGTGTGTGTGGATTGATTAGAGGGGTGAGAGAGTGTGTGTGGATTGATTAGGGGTGAGAGGTGTGTGTGATTGATAGGGAGTGAGGAGGTGTGTGTGGATTGATTAGGGGGTGAGAGAGTGTGTGTGGATTGATTAGGGGGTGAGAGAGTGTGTGTGTGGATTGATTAGGGGGTGAGAGAGAGTGTGTGGATTGATTAGGGGGTGAGAGAGTTGTGTGTGGATTGATTAGGGGTGAGAGAGTGTGTGTGGATTGATTAGGGGTGAGAGAGTGTGTGTGTGGATTGATAGGGGTGAGAGTGTGTGTGTGTGATTGATTAGAGGGTGAGAGAGTGTGTGTGGATTGATTAGGGGGTGAGAGAGTGTGTGTGTGGATTGATTAGGGGGTGAGAGAGTGTGTGTGATTGATTAGGGGGTGTGAGAGTGTGTGTGGATGATTAGGGTGAGAGTGTGTGTGTGTGATTGATTAGGGGGTGAGAGAGTGTGGTGTGGATTGATTAGGGGGTGAGAGAGTGTGTGTGTGGATTGATTAGGGTGAGAGAGTGTGTGTGTGGATTGATTAGGGGGTGAGAGAGTGTGTGTGTGGATTGATTAAGGGGTGTGAGAGAGTGTGTGTGGATTGATTAGAGGGTGAGAGTGGTGTGTGTGTGGATTGATTAGGGGGTGAAGAGTGTGTGTGGATTGATTAGAGGGTGAGAGTGTGTGTGTGTGGATTGATTAGAGGGTGAGAGTGTGTGTGTGTGGATTGATTAGGAGGTGTGAGTGTGTGTGTGTGGATTGATAGGGGGTGAGAGTTTGTGTGTGTGGATTGATTAGGGGGTGAGAGTGTGTGTGTGTGGATTGATTAGGGGTGAGAGTGTGTGTGTGTGGATTGATTAGGGGGTGAGTGTGTGTGTGTGTGGATTGATTAGGGGGTGAGTGTGTGTGTGTGTGGATTGATTAGAGGGTGAGAGTGTGTGTGTGTGGATTGATTAGGGGGTGAGAGTGTGTGTGTGTGGATTGATTAGGAGGTGAGAGAGTGTGTGTGGATTGATTAGAGGGTGAGAGTGTGTGTGTGGATTGATTAGGGGGTGAGAGTGTGTGTGTGTGGATTGATTAGAGGGTGAGAGTGTGTGTGTGTGGATTGATTAGGGGTGAGTGTGTGTGTGTGGATTGATTAGAGGGTGAGAGTGTGTGTGTGGATTGATTAGAGGGTGAGAGTGTGTGTGTGTGGATTGATTAGAGGGTGAGAGTGTGTGTGTGTGGATTGATTAGGGGGTGAGAGTGTGTGTGTGTGTGGATTGATTAGGGGGTTTGAGTGTGTGTGGTGTGGATTGATTAGAGGGTGAGAGTGTGTGTGTGTGGATTGATTAGAGGGTGAGAGTGTGTGTGTGCGGATTGATTAGAGGTGAGAGTGTGTGTGTGCGGATTGATTAGAGGGTGAGAGTGTGTGTGTGCGGATTGATTAGAGGGTGAGAGTGTGTGTGTGTGATTGATTAGAGGTGAGAGTGTGTGTGTGTGGATTGATTAGAGGGTGAGAGTGTGTGTGTGTGGATAGATTAGAGGGTGAGAGTGTGTGTGTGCGGATTGATTAGAGGTGAGAGTGTGTGTGTGTGGATTGATTAGAGGGTGAGAGTGTGTGTGTGCGGATTGATTAGAGGGTGAGAGTGTGTGTGTGCGGATTGATTAGAGGGTGAGAGTGTGTGTGTGCGGATTGATTAGAGGGTGAGTGTGTGTGTGTGTGTTTGATTAGAGGGTGAGAGTGTGTGTGTGGATTGATTAGGGGTGAGAGTGTGTGTGTGTGGATTGATTAGAGGGTGAGTGTGTGTGTGTGTGGATTGATTAGAGGGTGAGAGTGTGTGTGTGTGGATTGATTAGAGGGTGAGAGTGTGTGTGTGCGGATTGATTAGAGGGTGAGAGTGTGTGTGTGTGGATTGATTAGAGGGTGAGAGTGTGTGTGTGTGGATTGATTAGGGGGTGAGAGTGTGTGTGTGTGGATTGATTAGAGGGTGAGAGTGTGTGTGTGTGGATTGATTAGGGGTGAGAGTGTGTGTGTGTGGATTGATTAGAGGGTGAGAGTGTGTGTGTGTGGATTGATTAGAGGGTGAGAGTGTGTGTGTGGATTGATTAGAGGGTGAGTGTGTGTGTGTGTGGATTGATTAGAGGGTGAGAGTGTGTGTGTGTGGATTGATTAGAGGGTGAGAGTGTGTGTGTGTGGATTGATTAGAGGGTGAGAGTGTGTGTGTGGACTGATTAGAGGGTGAGGGTGTGTGTGTGTGGATTGATAAGAGGGTGAGAGTGTGTGTGTGTGGATTGATTAGGGGGTGAGAGTGTGTGTGTGTGGATTGATTAGAGGGTGAGAGTGTGTGTGTGGATTGATTAGGGGGTGAGAGTGTGTGTGTGTGGATTGATTAGAGGGTGAGAGTGTGTGTGCGTGGATTGATTAGGGGGTGAGAGAGTGTGTGTGGATTGATTAGAGGGTGAGAGTGTGTGTGTGTGGATTGATTAGGGGGTGAGAGTGTGTGTGTGTGGATTGATTAGAGGGTGAGAGTGTGTGTGTGTCGATTGATTAGAGGGTGAGAGTGTGTGTGTGGATTGATTAGGTGGTGAGAGAGTGTGTGTGGATTGATTAGGGGGTGAGAGTGTGTGTGTGTGGATTGATTAGAGGGTGAGTGTGTGTGTGTGTGGATTGATTAGAGGGTGAGAGTGTGTGTGTGTGGATTGATTAGAGGGTGAGAGTGTGTGTGTGTGGATTGATTAGAGGGTGAGAGTGTGTGTGTGTGGATTGATTAGGGGGTGAGAGTGTGTGTGTGTGGATTGATTAGAGGGTGAGTGTGTGTGTGTGGATTGATTAGAGGGTGAGAGTGTGTGTGTGTGGATTGATTAGAGGGTGAGAGTGTGTGTGTGTGGATTGATTAGAGGGTGAGAGTGTGTGTGTGGACTGATTAGAGGGTGAGAGTGTGTGTGTGTGGATTGATAAGAGGGTGAGAGTGTGTGTGTGTGGACTGATTAGGGGTGAGAGTGTGTGTGTGATTGATTAGAGGTGAGAGTGTGTGTGTGATTGATTAGGGGGTGAGAGTGTGTGTGTGTGGATTGATTAGAGGGTGAGAGTGTGTGTGCGTGGATTGATTAGAGGGTGAGAGTGTGTGTGTGTGTGGATTGATTAGAGGGTGAGAGTGTGTGTGTGTGTGGATTGATTAGGGGGTGAGAGTGTGTGTGTGTTGATTGATTAGAGGGTGAGAGTGTGTGTGTGGATTGATTAGGGGGTGAGAGAGTGTGTGTGGATTGATTAGAGGGTGAGAGTGTGTGTGTGTTGATTGATTAGAGGGTGAGAGTGTGTGTGTGTCGATTGATTAGAGGGTGAGAGTGTGTGTGTGGATTGATTAGGGGGTGAGAGAGTGTGTGTGATTGATTAGAGGGTGAGAGTGTGTGTGTGTGGATTGATTAGGGGGTGAGAGTGTGTGTGTGGATTGATTAGAGGGTGAGAGTGTGTGTGTGTGGATTGATTAGGGGTGAGAGAGTGTGTGTGGATTGATTAGAGGGTGAGAGTGTGTGTGTGTGGATTGATTAGGGGGTGAGAGTGTGTGTGTGTGGATTGATTAGAGGGTGAGAGTGTGTGTGTGGATTGATTAGAGGGTGAGAGTGTGTGTGTGTCGATTGATTAGAGGGTGAGAGTGTGTGTGTGGATTGATTAGGGGGTGAGAGTGTGTGTGTGTGGATTGATTAGAGGGTGAGAGTGTGTGTGCGTGGATTGATTAGAGGGTGAGAGTGTGTGTGTGTGTGGATTGATTAGAGGGTGAGAGTGTGTGTGTGTGTGGATTGATTAGGGGGTGAGAGTGTGTGTGTGTGGATTGATTAGAGGTGTGAGAGTGTGTGTGTGTCGATTGATTAGAGGGTGAGAGTGTGTGTGTGGATTGATTAGGGGGTGAGAGAGTGTGTGTGGATTGATTAGAGGGTGAGAGTGTGTGTGTGTGGATTGATTAGGGGGTGAGAGTGTGTGTGTGGATTGATTAGAGGGTGAGAGTGTGTGTGTGTGGATTGATTAGGGGGTGAGAGAGTGTGTGTGTGGATTGATTAGAGGGTGAGAGTGTGTGTGTGTGGATTGATTAGGGGGTGAGAGAGTGTGTGTGGATTGATTAGAGGGTGAGAGTGTGTGTGTGTGGATTGATTAGGGGGTGAGAGTGTGTGTGTGTGGATTGATTAGAGGGTGAGAGTGTGTGTGTGCCGATTGATTAGAGGGTGAGAGTGTGTGTGTGGATTGATTAGGGGGTGAGAGTGTGGTGTGTGGATTGATTAGAGGGTGAGAGTGTGTGTGTGTGGATTGATTAGGGGGTGAGAGTGTGTGTGTGTGGATTGATTAGAGGGTGAGAGAGTGTGTGTGTGGATTGATTAGAGGGTGAGAGTGTGTGTGTGTGATTGATTAGGGGGTGAGAGTGAGTGTGTGTGGATTGATTAGGGGTGAG
This sequence comes from Heterodontus francisci, assembly GCF_036365525.1. NCBI lineage: Eukaryota > Metazoa > Chordata > Chondrichthyes > Heterodontiformes > Heterodontidae > Heterodontus > Heterodontus francisci. Next base: position 4,524 of record NW_027142281.1, read on the forward strand.
AGTGTGTGTGTGGATTGATTAGAGGGTGAGAGAGTGTGTGTGATTGATTAGGGGGTGAGAGAGTGTGTGTGGATTGATTAGAGGGTGAGAGTGTGTGTGTGTGGATTGATTAGAGGGTGAGAGAGTGTGTGTGGATTGATTAGGGGGTGAGGAGTGTGTGTGTGGATTGATTAGGGGTGAGAGTGTGTGTGTGTGGAATGTTTAGAGGGTGAGAGAGTGTGTGTGGATTGATTAGGGGGTGAGAGTGTGTGTGTGGATTGATTAGGGGTGAGAGAGTGTGTGTGGATTGATTAGAGGGTGAGAGTGTGTGTGTGTGGATTGATTAGGAGGTGAGAGTGTGTGTGTGTGGATTGATTAGGGGGTGAGAGAGTGTGTGTGGATTGATTAGGGGGTGTGAGAGTGTGTGTGGATTGATTAGGGGGGTGAGAGAGTGTGTGTGGATTGATTAGGGGGTGAGAGAGTGTGTGTGTGGATTGATTAGGGGGTGAGAGAGTGTGTGTGGATTGATTAGGGGGTGAGAGAGTGTGTGTGTGTGGATTGATTAGAGGGGTGAGAGTGTGTGTGTGTGGATTGATTAGGGGTGAGAGAGTGTGTGTGGATTGATTAGGGGGTGAGAGAGTGTGTGTGTGGATTGATTAGGGGGTGAGAGAGTGTGTGTGGATTGATTAGGGGGTGTGAGAGTGTGTGTGGATTGATTAGAGGGTGAGAGTGTGTGTGTGTGGATTGATTAGGGGGTGAGAGTGTGTGTGTGGATTGATTAGGGGTGAGAGTGTGTGTGTGTGGATTGATTAGAGGGGTGAGAGTGTGTGTGTGTGGATTGATTAGAGGGTGAGAGAGTGTGTGTGTGGATTGATTAGGGGGTGAGGAGTGTGTGTGTGGATTGATTAGGGGGTGAGAGTGTGTGTGTGTGGATTGATTATGGGTGAGAGAGTGTGTGTGGATTGATTAGAGGGTGAGAGTGTGTGTGTGTGGATTGATTAGGGGGTGAGAGAGTGTGTGTGGATTGATTAGGGTGAGAGTGTGTGTGTGGATTGATTAGGAGGTGAGAGTGTGTGTGTGTGGATTGATTAGGGGGTGAGAGTGTGTGTGTGTGGATTGATTAGGGGGTGAGAGTGTGTGTGTGTGGATTGATTAGGGGGTGAGAGTGTGTGTGTGTGGATTGATTAGGGGTGAGTGTGTGTGTGTGTGGATTGATTAGGGGGTGAGTGTGTGTGTGTGTGATTGATTAGAGGGTGAGAGTGTGTGTGTGTGGATTGATTAGGGGGTGAGAGTGTGTGTGTGTGATTGATTAGAGGGTGAGAGTGTGTGTGTGGATTGATTAGAGGGTGAGAGTGTGTGTGTGTGATTGATTAGGGGGTGAGAGTGTGTGTGTGGATTGATTAGAGGGTGAGAGTGTGTGTGTGTGGATTGATTAGGGGTGAGAGTGTGTGTGTGTGGATTGATTAGGGGGTGAGTGTGTGTGTGTGTGGATTGATTAGAGGGTGAGAGTGTGTGTGTGTGGATTGATTAGGGTGTGAGAGTGTGTGTGTGTGGATTGATTAGAGGGTGAGAGTGTGTGTGTGGATTGATTAGGGGGTGAGAGTGTGTGTGTGTGGATTTATTAGGGGTGAGAGTGTGTGTGTGTGGACTGATTAGAGGGTGAGAGTGTGTGTGTGTGGATTGATTAGAGGGTGAGAGTGTGTGTGTGGATTGATTAGAGGGTGAGAGTGTGTGTGTGTGTGGATTGATTTAGGGGGTGAGAGTGTGGTGTGTGGATTGATTAGAGGGTGAGAGTGTGTGTGTGTGGATTGATTAGGGGTGAGAGTGTGTGTGTGTGGATTGATTAGAGGGTGAGAGTGTGTGTGTGTGATTGATTGAGGGTGAGAGTGTGTGTGTGTGATTGATTAGGGAGTGTGGTGTGTGTGGATTGATTAGGGGTGAGGGTGTGTGTGATTGATTAGAGGGTGAGAGTGTGTGTGTGTGGATTGATTAGAGGGTGAGAGTGTGTGTGTGTGGATTGATTAGGGGGTGAGAGTGTGTGTGTGGATTGATTAGAGGGTGAGAGTGTGTGTGTGTGGATTGATTAGGGGTGAGAGTGTGTGTGTGTGGATTGATTAGGGGGGTGAGAGTGTGTGTGTGGATTGTGAGAGGGTGATTAGGAGGTGGATTGATGAGTGGTGTGTGTGTGTGTGTGATTGATTAGGGGGTGAGAGGTGTGTGTGGATTGATTAGGGTGAGAGTGTGTGTGTGGATTGATTAGAGGGTGAGAGTGTGTGTGTGTGGATTGATTAGGGGGTGAGAGTGTGTGTGTGTGGATTGATTAGGGGTGAGAGTGTGTGTGTGTGGATTGATTAGGGGTGAGAGTGTGTGTGTGTGGATTGATTAGAGGGGTGAGAGTGTGTGTGTGGATTGATTAGAGGGGTGAGAGTGTGTGTGTGTGGATTGATTAGAGGGTGAGAGTGTGTGTGTGTGATTGATTAGTGGGGTGAGAGTGTGTGTGTGGATTGATTAGAGGGTGAGAGTGTGTGTGTGGATTGATTAGAGGGGTGAGAGTGTGTGTGTGTGGATTGATTAGAGGGTGAGAGTGTGTGTGTGGATTGATTAGGGGGTGAGAGTGTGTGTGTGTGGATTGATTAGAGGGTGAGAGTGTGTGTGTGTGGATTGATTAGGGGGTTAGAGTGTGTTCTGTGGATTGATTAGGGGGTGAGAGAGTGTGTGTGGATTGATTAGGGGGTGAGAGAGTGTGTGTGGATTGATTAGAGGGTGAGAGTGTGTGTGTGGATTGATTAGAGGGTGAGAGAGTGTGTGTGGATTGATTAGGGGTGAGAGTGTGGTGTGTGGATTGATTAGGGGGTGAGAGAGTGTGTGTGGATTGATTAGAGGGTGAGAGTGAGTGTGTGTGGATTGATTAGGGGTGAGTGTGTGTGTGGATTGATTAGAGGGTGAGAGTGTGTGTGTGTGGATTGATTAGGGGGTGAGAGTGTGTGTGTGGATTGATTAGGGGTGAGAGAGTGTGTGTGGATTGATAGGGGGTGAGAGTGTGTGTGTGTGGATTGATAGGGGGTGAGAGAGTGTGGTGGATTGATTAGGGGGTGAGAGTGTGTGTGTGGATTGATTAGGGGGTGAGAGAGTGTGTGTGGATTGATTAGGGGGTGAGAGAGTGTGTGTGGATTGATTAGAGGGTGAGAGTGTGTGTGTGTGGATAGATTAGAGGGTGAGAGAGTGTGTGTGGATTGATTAGGGGGTGAGAGAGTGTGTGTGGATTGATTAGGGGGTGAGAGAGTGTGTGTGGATTGATTAGAGGGTGAGAGTGTGTGTGTGTGGATAGATTAGAGGGTGAGAGTGTGTGTGTGCGGATTGATTAGAGGGTGAGAGTGTGTGTGTGTGGATTGATTAGAGGGTGAGAGTGTGTGTGTGCGGATTGATTAGAGGGTGAGTGTGTGTGTGTGCGGATTGATTAGAGGGGTGAGAGAGTGTGTGTGTGCGGATTGATTAGAGGGTGAGTGTGTGTGTGTGGATTGATTAGAGGGTGAGAGTGTGTGTGTGCGGATTGATTAGAGGGTGAGAGTGTGTGTGTGCGGATTGATTAGAGGGTGAGTGTGTGTGTGTGGATTGATTAGAGGGTGAGAGTGTGTGTGTGTGGATTGATTAGAGGGTGAGAGTGTGTGTGTGTGGATTGATTAGGGGTGAGAGTGTGTGTGTGTGGATTGATTAGAGGGTGAGAGTGTGTGTGTGTGGATTGATTAGAGGGTGAGTGTGTGTGTGTGTGGATTGATTAGAGGGTGAGAGTGTGTGTGTGTGGATTGATTAGAGGGTGAGAGTGTGTGTGTGTGGGATTGATTAGGGGGTGAGAGTGTGTGTGTGTGGATTGATTAGGGGGTGAGAGTGTGTGTGTGTGGATTGATTAGAGGGTGAGAGTGTGTGCGTGTGGATTGATTAGGGGGTGAGAGTGTGTGTGTGTGGATTGATTAGGGAGTGAGAGTGTGTGTGTGTGGATTTATTAGAGGGTGAGAGTGTGTGCGTGTGGATTGATTAGGGGGTGAGAGTGTGTGTGTGTGGATTGATTAGAGGGTGAGAGTGTGTGTGTGGATTGATTAGAGGGTGAGAGTGTGTGCGTGTGGATTGATTAGGGGGTGAGAGTGTGTGTGTGTGGATTGATTAGAGGGTGAGAGTGTGTGCGTGTGGATTGATTAGGGGGTGAGAGTGTGTGTGTGTGGATTGATTAGGGGGGTGAGAGTGTGTGTGTGGAGTGTGTGATTGATTAGAGGGTGAGAGTGTGTGTGTGTGGATTGATTAGAGGGTGAGAGTGTGTGTGTGTGGATTGATTAGGGGGTGAGAGTGTGTGTGTGTGGATTGATTAGAGGGTGAGAGTGTGTGCGTGTGGATTGATTAGGGGGTGAGAGTGTGTGTGTGTGGATTGATTAGGGGGTGAGAGTGTGTGTGTGTGGATTGATTAGAGGGTGAGAGTGTGTGCGTGTGGATTGATTAGGGGGTGAGAGTGTGTGTGTGTGGATTGATTAGTGGGTGAGAGTGTGTGTGTGCGGATTGATTAGAGGGTGAGAGTGTGTGTGTGTGGATTGATAAGAGGGTGAGAGTGTGTTTGTGTGGTTTGATTAGAGGGTGAGAGTGTGTGTGTGGATTGATTAGGGGGTGAGAGTGTGTGTGTGTGGATTGATTAGAGGGTGAGAGTGTGTGTGTGTGGATTGATTAGGGGGTGAGAGTGTGAGTGTGTGGATTGATTAGAGGGTGAGAGTGTGTGTGTGTGGATTGATTAGGGGGTGAGAGTGTGTGTGTGTGGATTGATTAGAGGGTGAGTGTGTGTGTGTGTGGATTGATTAGAGGGTGAGTGTGTGTGTGTGTGGATTGATTAGAGGGTGAGAGTGTGTGTGTGTGGATTGATTAGAGGGTGAGAGTGTGTGTGTGTGGATTGATTAGAGGGTGAGAGTGTGTGTGTGGACTGATTAGAGGGTGAGAGTGTGTGTGTGTGGATTGATAAGAGGGTGAGAGTGTGTGTGTGTGGATTGATTAGGGGTGAGAGTGTGTGTGTGTGGATTGATTAGAGGGTGAGAGTGTGTGTGTGGATTGATTAGGGGGTGAGAGAGTGTGTTTGTGGATTGATTAGAGGGTGAGAGTGTGTGTGTGGATTGATTAGAGGGTGAGAGTGTGTGTGCGTGGATTGATTAGGGGGTGAGAGAGTGTGTGTGGATTGATTAGAGGGTGAGAGTGTGTGTGTGTGGATTGATTAGTGGGTGAGAGTGTGTGTGTGTGGATTGATTAGAGGGTGAGAGTGTGTGTGTGTCGATTGATTAGAGGGTGAGAGTGTGTGTGTGGGTTGATTAGGGGGTGAGAGTGTGTGTGTGGATTGATTAGAGGGTGAGAGTGTGTGTGTGTGGATTGATTAGGGGGTGAGAGAGTGTGTGTGTGGATTGATTAGAGGGTGAGAGTGTGTGTGTGTGGATTGATTAGGGGGTGAGAGAGTGTGTGTGGATTGATTAGAGGGTGAGAGTGTGTGTGTGTGGATTGATTAGGAGGTGAGAGAGTGTGTGTGGATTGATTAGGGGGTGAGAGAGTGTGTGTGTGGATTGATTGGGGGTGAGAGTGTGTGTGTGTGGAATGATTAGAGGGTGAGAGAGTGTGTGTGGATTGATTAGGGGGTGAGAGTGTGTGTGTGGATTGATTAGAGGGTGAGAGAGTGTGTGTGGATTGATTAGAGGCTGAGAGTGTGTATGTGTGGAATGATTAGAGGGTGAGAGAGTGTGTGTGGATTGATTAGGGGGTGAGAGTGTGTGTGTGTGGATTGATTAGGAGGTGAGAGTGTGTGTGTGTGTGGATTGATTAGGGGGTGAGAGAGTGTGTGTGGATTGATTAGAGGGTGAGAGAGTGTGTGTGGATTGATTAGGGGGTGAGAGTGTGTGTGTGTGGAATGATTAGAGGGTGAGAGAGTGTGTGTGGATTGATTAGGGGGTGAGAGTGTGTGTGTGTGGAATGATTAGAGGGTGAGAGAGTGTGTGTGGATTGATTAGGGGGTGAGAGTGTGTGTGTGTGGATTGATTAGGAGGTGAGAGTGTGTGTGTGTGTGGATTGATTAGGGGGTGAGAGAGTGTGTGTGGATTGATTAGGGGGTGTGAGAGTGTGTGTGGATTGATTAGGGGGTGAGAGAGTGTGTGTGGATTGATTAGAGGGTGAGAGTGTGTGTGTGTGGATTGATTAGAGGGTGAGAGTGTGTGTGTGTGGATTGATTAGGGGGTGAGAGTGTGTGTGTGGATTGATTAGGGGGTGAGAGAGTGTGTGTGGATTGATTAGGGGGTGTGAGAGTGTGTGTGGATTGATTAGGGGGTGAGAGAGTGTGTGTGGATTGATTAGAGGGTGAGAGTGTGTGTGTGTGGATTGATTAGAGGGTGAGAGTGTGTGTGTGGATTGATTAGGGGGTGAGAGTGTGTGTGTGGATTGATTAGGGGGTGAGAGAGTGTGTGTGGATTGATTAGGGGGTGAGAGAGTGTGTGTGTGGATTGATTAGGGGGTGAGAGAGTGTGTGTGGATTGATTAGGGGGTGAGAGAGTGTGTGTGGATTGATTAGGGGGTGAGAGAGTGTGTGTGGATTGATTAGAGGGTGAGAGTGTGTGTGTGTGGATTGATTAGAGGGTGAGAGTGTGTGTGTGTGGATTGATTAGGGGGTGAGAGAGTGTGTGTGGATTGATTAGAGGGTGAGTGTGTGTGTGTGGATTGATTAGAGGGTGAGAGTGTGCGCGTGCGGATTGATTAGAGGGTGAGAGTGTGTGTGTGTGGATTGATTAGGGGGTGAGAGTGTGTGTGTGGATTGATTAGAGGGTGAGAGTGTGTGTGTGTGGATTGATTAGGGGGTGAGAGAGTGTGTGTGGATTGATTAGGGGGTGAGAGTGTGTGTGTGGATTGATTAGGGGGTGAGAGAGTGTGTGTGGATTGAATAGGGGGTGAGAGTGTGTGTGTGTGGATTGATTAGGGGGTGAGAGAGTGTGTGTGGATTGATTAGGGGGTGAGAGAGTGTGTGTGGATTGATTAGAGGGTGAGAGTGTGTGTGTGTGGATTGATTAGGGGGTGAGAGAGTGTGTGTGTGGATTGATTAGAGGGTGAGAGTGTGTGTGTGTGGATTGATTAGAGGGTGAGTGTGTGTGTGTGTGGATTGATTAGAGGGTGAGAGTGTGTGTGTGTGGATTGATTAGAGGGTGAGAGTGTGTGTGTGTGGATTGATTAGAGGGTGAGAGTGTGTGTGTGTGGATTGATTAGAGGGTGAGAGTGTGTGTGTGTGGATTGATTAGAGGGTGAGAGTGTGTGTGTGGATTGATTAGGGGGTGAGAGTGTGTGTGTGTGGATAGATTAGGGGGTGAGAGTGTGTGTGTGGATTGATCAGAGGGTGAGAGTGTGTGTGTGGATTGATTAGGGGGTGAGAGTGTTTGTGTGTGGATTGATTAGAGGGTGAGAGTGTGTGTGTGTGGATTGATTAGAGGGTGAGAGTGTGTGTGTAGATTGATTAGGGGGTGAGAGTGAGTGTGTGGATTGATTAGAGGGTGAGAGTGTGTGTGTGTGGATTGATTCGAGGGTGAGAGTGTGTGTGTGGATTGATTAGGGGGTGAGAGTGAGTGTGTGGATTGATTAGAGGGTGAGAGTGTGTGTGTGTGGATTGATTAGAGGGTGAGAGTGTGTGTGTGTGGATTGATTCGAGGGTGAGAGTGTGTGTGTGGATTGATTAGGGGGTGAGAGTGTGTGTGTGTGGATCGATTAGAGGGTGAGAGTGTGTGTGTGTGTGGATTGATTAGAGGGTGAGAGTGTCTGTGTGTGGATAGATTAGACGGTGAGATTGTGTGTGTGTGGATTGATTATAGGGTGAGAGTGTGTGTGTGTGGATTGATTAGAGGGTGAGAGTGTGTGTGTGTGGATTGATTCGAGGGTGAGGGTGTGTGTGTGGATTGATTAGAGGGTGAGAGTAAGTGTGTGGATTGATTAGAGGGTGAGAGTGTGTGTGTGGATTGATTAGAGGGTGAGTGTGTGTGTGTGTGGATTGATTAGAGGGTGAGAGTGTGTGTGTGTGGATTGATTCGAGGGTGAGAGTGTGTGTGTGGATTGATTAGTGGGTGAGTGTGTGTGTGTGTGGATTGATTAGGGGGTGAGAGTGTGTGTGTGTGGATTGATTAGGGGGTGAGAGTGAGTGTGTGTGGATTGATTAGAGGGTGAGAGTGTGTGTGTGTGGATTGATTAGAGGGAGAGAGTGTGTGTGTGTGGATTGATTAGGGGGTGAGAGTGTGTGTGTGTGGATTGATTAGGGGGTGAGAGTGAGTGTGTGTGGATTGATTAGAGGGTGAGAGTGTGTGTGTGTGGATTGATTAGAGGGTGAGAGTGTGTGTGTGTGGATTGACTAGAGTGTGAGAGTGTGTGTGTGTGGATTGATTAGAGGGTGAGAGTAAGTGTGTGGATTGATTAGAGGGTGAGAGTGTGTGTGTGTGGATTGATTAGGGGGTGAGAGTGTGTTTGTGTGGATTGATTAGAGGGTGAGAGTGTGTGTGTGTGGATTGATTAGAGGGTGAGAGTGTGTGTGTGTGGATTGATTCGAGGGTGAGAGTGTGTGTGTGGATTGATTAGGGGGTGAGTGTGTGTGTGTGTGGATTGATTAGGGGGTGAGAGTGAGTGTGTGTGGATTGATTAGAGGGTGAGAGTGTGTGTGTGTGGATTGATTAGAGGGTGAGAGTGTGTGTGTGTGGATTGATTAGGGGGTGAGAGTGTGTGTTTGTGGATTGATTAGGGGGTGAGAGTGTGTGTGTGTGGATTGATTAGGGGGTGAGAGTGAGTGTGTGTGGATTGATTAGAGGGTGAGAGTGTGTGTGTGTGTGGATTGATTAGAGGGTGAGAGTGTGTGTGTGTGGATTGATTAGGGGGTGAGAGTGAGTGTGTGTGGATTGATTAGAGGGTGAGAGTGTGTGTGTGTGTGGATTGATTAGGGGGTGAGAGAGTGTGTGTGTGGATTGATTAGAGGGTGAGAGTGTGTGTGTGTGGATTGATTAGAGGGTGAGAGTGTGTGTGTGGATTGATTAGGGGGTGACAGTGAGTGTGTGGATTGATTAGAGGGTGAGAGTGAGTGTGTGTGGATTGATTAGAGGGTGAGAGTGTGTGTGTGTGGATTGATTAGAGGGTGAGAGTGAGTGTGTGGATTGATTAGAGGGTGAGAGTGTGTGTGTGTGGATTGATTAGGGGGTGAGGGTGTGTGTGTGTGGATTGATTAGAGGGTGAGAGTGTGTGTGTGTGGATTGATTAGGGGGTGAGAGTGAGTGTGTGGATTGATGAGAGGGTGAGAGTGTGTGTGTGTGGATTGATTTGAGGGTGAGTGTGTGTGTGTGTGGATTGATTAGAGGGTGAGAGTGTGTGTGTGTGGATTGATTAGAGGGTGAGAGTGTGTGTGTGTGGATTGATTAGGGGGTGAGAGTGAGTGTGTGGATTGATGAGAGGGTGAGAGTGTGTGTGTGTGGATTGATTTGAGGGTGAGTGTGTGTGTGTGTGGATTGATTAGAGGGTGAGAGTGTGTGTGTGTGGATTGATTAGAGGGTGAGAGTGTGTGTGTGTGGAATGATTAGAGGGTGAGAGTGTGTGTGTGGATTGATTTGAGGCCGAGAGTCCGTGTGTGTGCATTGATTACAGGGTGAGAGTGTGTGTGTGTGTGGATTGATTAGTGGTTGAGTGCGTGTGTGTGTGGATTGTTGAGAGGTTGTGTGTGTGTGTGTTTGGATTGATTTGATGGAGAGTGTGTGTGTTTTTCGACTGATTAGAGGGTCAGTCTGTGTGTGAGAGGATTGATTTGAGGGTGAGAGTTTGTGTGTGTGTGGATTGATTAGAGGGTGAGTGTGTGTGTGTGTGGATTGATTAGAGGGTGAGAGTGTGTGTGTGGATTGATTAGAGGGTGAGAGTGTGTGTGTGGATTGATTAGAGGGTGAGAGTGTGTGTGTGGATTGATTAGAGGGTGAGAGTGTGTGTGTGTGGATTGATTAGAGGCTGAGAGTGTGTATGTGTGCATTGATTAGAGGGTGAGTGTGTGTGTGGATTGATTAGAGGGTGAGAGTGTGTGTGTGTGGATTGATTAGAGGGTGAGTGTGTGTTTGTGGATTGATTGGAGGGTGAGAGTGTGTGTGTGGATTGATTTGAGGCTGAGAGTCTTTGTGTGTGCATTGATTAGAGGGTGAGAGGGTGAGTTAGTGCATTGATTAGAGGGTGAGTGTGTGTTTGTGGATCGATTAGAGGGTGAGATTGTGTGTGTGTGGATTGATTAGAGAGTGAGAGTGTGTGTGTGTGGATTGATTGGATGCTGAGAGTGTGTTTTAGTGCATTGATTAGAGGGTGAGTGTGTGTGTGTGTGGATTGATTAGAGGGTGAGAGTGTGTGTGTTTGGATTGATTAGAGGGTGAGAGTGTGTGTGTGTGGATTGATTAGTGTGTGAGAGCTTGTGTATGTGGATTGATTAGATAGTGAGTGTTTGTGTGTGGATTGATTAGAGGGTGAGTGAGTGTGTGTTTCGATTTATTCGAGGGTGAGTGTGTGTGTGCTTGGATTGATTTGAGGGTGCGTGTGTGTGTGTGGATTGATTAGAGGGTGAGAGTGTGTGTGTGTGGATTGATTAGAGGGTGAGAGTGTGTGTGTGTGGATTGATTTGAGGCTGAGAGTCTTTGTGTGTGCATTGATTAGAGGGTGAGAGGGTGAGTTTGTGAATTGATTCGAGGGTGGATGTGTGTGTGTGTGGATTGATGAGTGGTTGAGTGCGTGTGTGTGGATTGTTGAGAGGTTGAGTGTGTTTGTGTTTGGACTGATTCGAGGGTGAGTGTGTGTGTTTTTCGATTGATTAGAGGGTGACTGTGTGCGTGTCTGGACTGATTTGAGGGTGAGAGTGTGTCTGTTTGGATTGATTAGAGGGTGTGTGTGTGTGTTTGGATTGATTAGAGTGAGAGTGTGTGTGTGTGGACTGATTTGTGGGTGAGTGTGTGTGTGTTTGGATTTATTAGAGGTTGAGTATGTGTGTGTGTGGATTGAAGAGATGGTGAGAGTGTGTGTTTGTGGATTGATTAGAGGGTGAGAGAGTGTGTGTGTGGATTGAGTGGACGTTCAGAGTGTATGTGTGGATTGATGGGAGGGCGAGAGTGTGTTTGTGTGGTTTGATTTGAGGGTGAGTGTGTGTGTGTGGATTGATTGGAGGGTGAGAGTGTGTGTGTGTGGTTTGATTTGAGGGTGAGTGTGTGTGTGTGTGGATTGATTAGAGGGTGAGAGTGTGTGTGTTTGGATTGATTGGAGGGTGAGAGGGTGTTTGTGGATTGATTAGGGGGTGAGAGTGTGTGTGTGTCGATTGTGTGGAGTGTGAGAGTGTGTGTGTGTGGTTTGATTTGAGGGTGAGTGTGTGTGTGTGTGGATTCATTAGACGGTGAGAGTGTGTGTTTGGATTGATTAGAGGGTGGGTGTGTGCGTGTTTGCATTGATTAGAGGATGACTGGGTGTGTGTGTGGATTGATTAGAGAGTGAGAGTGAGAGTGTGTGTGTTTGGATTGATTGGTGGGTAAGATGGTGTATGTGTGGATTGATTAGAGGGTGAGAGTGTGTGTGTGTGGATTGATTTGAGGCTGAGAGTGTGTGTGTGTGGATTGATTCGAGGGTGAGAGTGTGTGTGTGGATTGATTAGAGGGTGAGAGTGTGTGTGTGGATTGATTAGAGGGTGAGAGTGTGTGTGTGGATTGATTAGAGGGTGAGAGTGTGTGTGTGTAGATTGATTAGAGGGTGACCGTGTGTGTGGATTGATTAGAGGGTGAGAGTGTGTGTGTGGATTGATTGGAGGGTGAGAGTGTGTGTGTGTGGATTGATGAGGGGGTGAGAGTGTGTGTGTGTGGATTGATTAGAGGGTGAGAGTGTGTGTGTGGATTGATTAGAGGGTGAGAGTGTGTGTGTGGATTGATTAGAGGGTGAGAGTGTGTGTGTGTGGATTGATTAGAGGGTGACCGTGTGTGTGGATTGATTAGAGGGTGAGAGTGTGTGTGTGGATTGATTGGATGGTGAGAGTGTGTGTGTGTGGATTGATGAGGGGGTGAGAGTGTGTGTGTGAGGATTGAGTAGAGGGTGAGTGTGTGTGTGTGGATTGATGAGGGGGTGAGAGTGTGTGTGTGTGGATTGATTAGAGGGTGAGAGTGTATGTGTGGATTGATTAGAGGTTGAGAGTGTGTGTGTGTGGATTGATTAGGGGTGAGAGTGTGTGTGTGGATTGATTAGAGGGTGAGAGTGTGTGTGTGTGTGGATTGATTAGAGGGCGAGAGTGTGTGTGTGGATTGATTAGAGGGTGAGAGTGTGTGTGTGTGGATTGATTAGAGGGTGACCGTGTGTGTGGATTGATTAGAGGGTGAGAGTGTGTGTGTGGATTGATTAGAGGGTGAGAGTGTGTGTGTGTGGATTGATTAGAGGGTGACCGTGTGTGTGGATTGATTAGAGGGTGAGAGTGTGTGTGTGGATTTATTGGATGGTGAGAGTGTGTGTGTGTGGATTGATGAGGGGGTGAGAGTGTGTGTGTGTGGATTGAGTAGAGGGTGAGTGTGTGTGTGTGGATTGATGAGGGGGTGAGAGTGTGTGTGTGTGGATTGATTAGAGGGTGAGAGTGTGTGTGTGGATTGATTAGAGGGTGAGAGTGTGTGTGTGTGGATTGATTAGGGGTGAGAGTGTGTGTGTGGATTGATTAGAGGGTGAGAGTGTGTGTGTGTGTGGATTGATTAGAGGGCGAGAGTGTGTGTGTGTGGATTGATTAGGGGGTGAGAGTGTGTGTGTGTGGATCGATGGGGGGTGAGAGTGTGTGTGTGTGGATTGATTAGAGGGTGAGAGTGTGTGTGTGTGGATTGATTAGAGGGTGAGTGTGTGTGTGTGTGTGGATTGATTAGAGGGTGAGTGTGTGTGTGTGTGTGGATTGATTGTGGGTGAGAGAGTGTGTGTGTGGATTGATTAGAGGGTGAGAGTGTGTGTGTGGATTGATTAGAGGGTGAGAGTGTGTGTGTGTGGATTGATTAGAGGGTGCGTGTGTGTGTGGATTGATTAGGGGTGAGAGAGTGTGTGTGGATTGATTAGAGGGTGAGAGTGTGTGTGTGGATTGATTAGAGGGTGAGAGTGTGTGTGTGGATTGATTAGAGGGTGAGAGTGTGTGTGTGGATTGATTAGAGGGTGAGAGTGTGTGTGTGGATTGATTAGAGGGTGAGAGTGTGTGTGTGGATTTATTAGAGGGTGAGAGTGTGTGTGTGTGGATTGATTAGAGGGTGAGAGTGTGTGTGTGTGGATTGATTAGAGGGTGAGAGTGTGTGTGTGTGGATTGAGTAGAGGGTGAGAGTGTGTGTGTGTGGATTGATTAGAGGGTGAGAGTGTGTGTGTGTGGATTGATTAGAGGGTGAGAGTGTGTGTGTGTGGATTGATTAGGGGTGAGAGTGTGTGTGTGTGGATTGATTAGAGGGTGAGAGTGTGTGTGTGGATTGATTAGAGGGTGAGAGTGTATGTGTGCGGATTGATTAGAGGGTGAGTGTGTGTGTGTGTGGATTGATTAGAGGATGAGAGTGTGTGTGTGTGGATTGATTAGAGGGTGAGAGTGTGTGTGTGCGGATTGATTAGAGGGTGAGAGTGTATGTATGTGGATTGATTAGAGGGTGAGTGTGTGTGTGTGTGGATTGATTAGAGGGTGAGTGTGTGTGTGTGTGGATTGATTAGAGGGTGAGAGTGTGTGTGTGTGGATTGATTAGAGGGTGAGTGTGTGTGTGTGGATTGATTAGAGGGTGAGAGTGTGTGTGTGAGGATTGATTAGAGGGTGAGAGTGTGTGTGTGTGGATTGATTAGAGGGTGAGAGTGTCTGTGTGCGGATTGATTAGAGGGTGAGAGTGTGTGTGTGCGGATTGATTAGAGGGTGAGAGTGTGTGTGTGTGTGGATTGATTAGAGGGTGTGAGTGTGTGTGTGGATTGATTAGAGGGTGAGAGTGTGTGTGTGGATTGATTAGAGGGTGAGAGTGTGTGTGTGGATTGATTAGAGAGTGAGAGTGTGTGTGTGGATTTATTAGAGGGTGAGAGTGTGTGTGTGTGGATTGATTAGAGGGTGAGAGTGTGTGTGTGTGGATTGAGCAGAGGGTGAGAGTGTGTGTGTGTGGATTGATTAGAGGGTGAGAGTGTGTGTGTGTGGATTGATTAGAGGGTGAGAGTGTGTGTGTGTGGATTGATTAGAGGGTGAGAGTGTGTGTGTGTGGATTGATTAGAGGGTGAGAGTGTGTGTGTGTGGATTGATTAGAGGGTGAGAGTGTGTGTGTGTGGATTGAGCAGAGGGTGAGAGTGTGTGTGTGTGGATTGATTAGAGGGTGAGAGTGTGTGTGTGTGGATTGATTAGAGGGTGAGAGTGTGTGTGTGGATTGATTAGAGGGTGAGAGTGTATGTGTGCGGATTGATTAGAGGGTGAGTGTGTGTGTGTGTGGATTGATTAGAGGATGAGAGTGTGTGTGTGTGGATTGATTAGAGGGTGAGAGTGTGTGTGTGCGGATTGATTAGAGGGTGAGAGTGTATGTATGTGGATTGATTAGAGGGTGAGTGTGTGTGTGTGTGGATTGATTAGAGGGTGAGTGTGTGTGTGTGTGGATTGATTAGAGGGTGAGAGTGTGTGTGTGTGGATTGATTAGAGGGTGAGTGTGTGTGTGTGGATTGATTAGAGGGTGAGAGTGTGTGTGTGTGGATTGATTAGAGGGTGAGAGTGTGTGTGGGATTGATTAGAGGGTGAGAGTGTGTGTGTGCGGATTGATTAGAGGGTGAGAGTGTGTGTGTGCGGATTGATTAGAGGGTGAGAGTGTGTGTGTGTGTGGATTGATTAGAGGGTGAGAGTGTGTGTGTGCGGATTGATTAGAGGGTGAGAGTGTGTGTGTGGATTGATTAGAGGGTGAGAGTGTGTGTGTGTGTATTGATTAGAGGGTGAGAGTGTGTGTGTGTGGACTGATTAGAGGGTGAGAGTGTGTGTGTGCGGATTGATTAGAGGGTGAGAGTGTGTGTGGATTTATTAGAAGGTGAGAGTGTGTGTGTGTGGATTGATTAGAGGGTGAGAGTGTGTGTGTGTGGATTGATTAGAGGGTGAGAGTGTGTGTGTGTGGATTGATTAGAGGGTGAGAGTGTGTGTGTGTGGATTGATTAGAGGGTGAGAGTGTGTGTGTGTGGATTGATTAGAGGGTGAGAGTGTGTGTGTGTGGATTGATTAGAGGGTGAGAGTGTGTGTGTGTGGATTGATTAGAGGGTGAGAGTGTGTGTGTGTGGATTGATTAGAGGGTGAGAGAGTGTGTGTGTGGATTGATTAGAGGGTGAGAGTGTGTGTGTGTGGATTGATTAGAGGGTGAGAGTGTGTGTGTGGATTGATTAGAGGGTGAGAGTGTGTGTGTGTGGATTGATTAGAGGGTGAGAGTGTGTGTGTGTGGATTGATTAGAGGGTGAGAGAGTGTGTGTGTGGATTGATTAGAGGGTGAGAGTGTGTGTGTGTGGATTGATTAGGGGGTGAGTGTGTGTGTGCGTGGATTGATTAGAGGGTGAGAGAGTGTGTGTGGATTGATTAGAGGGTGAGAGTGTGTGTGTTTGGATTGATTAGAGGTTGAGTGTGTGTGTGTGTGGATTGATTAGAGGGTGAGAGTGTGTGTGTGTGGATTGATTAGAGGGTGAGAGTGTGTGTGTGTGGATTGATTAGAGGGTGAGAGTGTGTGCGTGTGTGTGGATTGATTAGAGGTTGAGTGTGTGTGTGTGTGGATTGATTAGAGGGTGAGAGTGTGTGTGTGTGGATTGATTAGAGGGTGACCGTGTGTGTGGATTGATTAGAGGGTGAGAGTGTGTGTGGAGTGTGGATTGATTAGAGGGTGACCGTGTGTGTGGATTGATTAGAGGGTGAGTGTGTGTTTGTGTGTGGATTGATTAGAGGGTGAAAGTGTGTGTGTGTGTGGATTGATTAGAGGGTGAAAGTGTTTGTGTGTGTGGATTGATTAGAGGGTGAGAGTGTGTGTGTGTGGATTGATTGGAGGGTGAGAGTGTGTGTGTGGATTGATTAGAGGGTGAGAGTGTCTGTGTGTGGATTGATTAGAGGGTGAGTGTGTGTGTGTGTGGATTGATTAGAGGGTGAGTGTGTGCGTGGATTGATTAGAGGGTGAGTGTGTGTGTGTTTGGATTGATTGGGGGGTGAGTGTGTGTGTGTGTGGATTGATTAGAGGGTGAGTGTGTGTGTGTGTGCATTGATTAGAGGGTGAGAGTGTGTGTGTGGATTGATTAGAGGATGAGAGTGTATGTGTGTGGATTGATTGGAGGGTGAGAGTGTGTGTGTGTTGATTGATTAGAGGGTGAGTGTGTGTGTGTATGGATTGATTAGAGGGTGAGTGTGTGTGTGTGTGGATTGATTAGAGGGTGACCGTGTGCGTGGATTGATTAGAGGGTGAGATTGTTTGTGTGTCTGTGGATTGATTGGAGGGTGAGTGTGTGTGTGTGTTGATTGATTAGAGGGTGACTGTGTGTGTGTGGAATGATTAGAGGGTGAGTGTGTGTGTGGATTGATTAGAGGGTGAGAGTGTGTGTGTGTTTGGATTGATTGGAGGGTGAGTGTGTGTGTGGATTGATTAGAGGGTGAGAGTGTGTGTGTTTGGATTGATTGGAGGGTGAGTGTGTGTGTGTTTGGATTGATGGAGGGTGAGTGTGTGTGTGTGGATTGATTAGAGGGAGAGTGTGTGTGTGTTTGGATTGATTGGAGGGTGAGTGTGTGTGTGTGGATTGATTAGAGGGTGAGAGTGTGTGTGTGTGGATTGATTAGGGGGTGAGAGTGTGTGTGTGTGGATTGATTAGAGGGTGAGAGTGTGTGTGTGTGGATTGATTAGAGGGTGAGAGTGTGTGTGTGTGGATTGATTAGAGGGTGAGAGTGTGTGTGTGTGGATTGATTAGAGCGTGAGAGTGTGTGTGTGGATTGATTAGAGGGTGAGTGTGCGTGTGTTTGGATTGATTAGAGAGTGATTGTGTGTGTGTGGATTGATTAGAGGGTGAGAGTGTGTGTGGATTGATCAGAGGGTGATTGTGTGTGTGTTTGGATTGATTAGAGGGTGAGAGTGTGTGTGTGTGGATTGATTAGAGAGTGATTGTGTGTGTGTGGATTGATTAGAGGGTGAGAGTGTGTGTGTGTAGATTGATTAGAGGGTGAGAGGGTGTGTGTGTGGATTGATTAGAGGGTGAGTGTGTGTGTGTAGATTGATTTGAGGGTGAGAGTGTGTGTGTGTGGATTGATTAGAGGGTGAGAGTGTGTGTGTGTGTGGATTGATTAGAGGGTGAGTGTGTGTGTGTGTGGATTGATTAGAGGGTGACCGTGTTTGTGGATTGATTAGAGGGTGAGTGTGTGTGTGTGTGGATTGATTAGAGGGTGAGAGTGTGTGTGTGTGGATTGATTAGAGGTTGAGAGTGTGTGTGTGTGTGGATTGATTAGAGGGTGAGAGTGTGTGTGTGTGGATTGATTAGAGGGTGAGAGTGTGTGTGTGTGGATTGATTAGAGAGTGAGAGTGTGTGTGTTTGGATTGATTAGAGGGTGAGTGTGTGTGTGTGTGGATTGATTAGAGTGTGAGAGTGTGTGTGCGTGGATTGATTAGAGGGTGAGTGTGTATGTGTGGATTGATCAGAGGGTGAGTGTGTGTGTGTGGATTGATTAGATTGTGAGAGTGTGTGTGTGTAGATTGATTAGAGGTTGAGAGTGTGTGTGTGTGGATTGATTAGAGGGTGAGTGTGTGTGTGTGTGGATTGATTAGAGGGTGAGTGTGTGTGTGTGTGTAGATTGATTAGAGGGTGACCGTGTGTGTGGATTGATTAGAGGGTGAGTGTGTGTGTGTGTGGATTGATTAGAGGGTGAGAGTGTGTGTGTGGATTGATTAGAGGGTGAGAGTGTGTGTGTGTGGATTGATTAGAGGGTGAGTGTGTGTGTGTGTGGATTGATTAGAGTGTGAGAGTGTGTGTGTGTGGATTGATTAGAGGGTGAGTGTGTGTGTGTGTGGATTGATTAGAGGGTGAGAGTGTGTGAGTGTGGATTGATTGGAGGGTGAGAGTGTGTGTGTGTCGATTGATTAGAGGGTGAGTGTGTGTGTGTGTGTGTGGATTGATTAGAGGGTGAGAGTGTGTGTGTGTGGATTGATTAGAGGGTGAGAGTGTGTGTGTGTGGATTGATTAGAGGGTGAGAGTGTATGTGTGGATTGATTAGAGGGTGAGAGAGTGTGTGTGTGGATTGATTGGAGGGTGAGAGTGTGTGTGTGTGGATTGATTAGAGGGTGAGAGTGTGTGTGTGTGGATTGATTAGAGGGTGAGAGTGTATGTGTGGATTGATTAGAGGGTGAGAGTGTGTGTGTGTGGATTGATTGGAGGGTGAGAGTGTGTGTGTGTGGATTGATTAGAGGGTGAGAGTGTGTGTGTGTGGATTGATTAGAGGGTGAGAGTGTGTGTGTGTGGATTGATTAGAGGGTGAGAGTGTATGTGTGGATTGATTAGAGGGTGAGAGTGTATGTGTGGATTGATTAGAGGGTGAGAGTGTGTGTGTGGATTGATTAGAGGGTGAGTGTGTGTCTGTGGATTGATTGGAGGGTGAGAGTGTGTATGTGTGGATTGATTAGAGGGTGAGTGTGTGTGTGTGGATTGATTAGAGGGTGAGAGTGTGTGTGTGGATTGATTAGGGGATGAGAGTGTGTGTGTGTGGATTGATTAGAGGTTGAGAGTGTGTGTGTGTGGATTGATTAGAGTGTGAGAGTGTGTGTGTTTTGATTGATTAGAGGGTGAGATTGTGTGTGTGTGGATTGATTAGAGGGTGAGAGTGTGTGTGTGGATTGATTAGAGGGTGAGAGTGTGTGTGTGCGGATTGATTAGAGGGTGAGAGTGTGTGTGTGTGTGGATTGATTAGAGGGTGTGAGTGTGTGTGTGGATTGATTAGAGGGTGAGAGTGTATGTGTGGATTGATTAGAGGGTGAGAGTGTATGTGTGGATTGATTAGAGGGTGACTGTGTGTGTGTGTGTGGATTGATTAGAGGGTGACTGTGTGTGTGTGTGGATTGATTAGAGGTTGAGAGTGTGTGTGTGTGGATTGATTAGAGTGTGAGAGTGTGTGTGTGTGTATTGATTAGAGAGTGAGTGTGTGTGTGTGTGGATTGATTAGAGCGTGAGTGTGTGTGTGTGTGGATTGATTAGAGGGTGAGAGTGTGTGTGTGTCGATTGATTAGAGGGTGAGTGTGTGTGTGTGGATTGATTAGAGGGTGAGAGTGTGTGTGTGAGGATTGATTAGAGGGTGAGAGTGTGTGTGTGTGGATTGATTAGAGGGTGAGAGTGTCTTTGTGCGGATTGATTAGAGGGTGAGAGTGTGTGTGTGCGGATTGATTAGAGGGTGAGAGTGTGTGTGTGTGTGGATTGATTAGAGGGTGTGAGTGTGTGTGTGGATTGATTAGAGGGTGAGAGTGTGTGTGTGGATTGATTAGAGGGTGAGAGTGTGTGTGTGGATTGATTAGAGAGTGAGAGTGTGTGTGTGGATTTATTAGAGGGTGAGAGTGTGTGTGTGTGGATTGATTAGAGGGTGAGAGTGTGTGTGTGTGGATTGATTAGAGGGTGAGAGTGTGTGTGTGTGGATTGAGCAGAGGGTGAGAGTGTGTGTGTGTGGATTGATTAGAGGGTGAGAGTGTGTGTGTGTGGATTGATTAGAGGGTGAGAGTGTGTGTGTGGATTGATTAGAGGGTGAGAGTGTATGTGTGCGGATTGATTAGAGGGTGAGTGTGTGTGTGTGTGGATTGATTAGAGGATGAGAGTGTGTGTGTGTGGATTGATTAGAGGGTGAGAGTGTGTGTGTGCGGATTGATTAGAGGGTGAGAGTGTATGTATGTGGATTGATTGGAGGGTGAGTGTGTGTGTGTGTGGATTGATTAGAGGGTGAGTGTGTGTGTGTGTGGATTGATTAGAGGGTGAGAGTGTGTGTGTGTGGATTGATTAGAGGGTGAGTGTGTGTGTGTGGATTGATTAGAGGGTGAGAGTGTGTGTGTGTGGATTGATTAGAGGGTGAGAGTGTGTGTGGGATTGATTAGAGGGTGAGAGTGTGTGTGTGCGGATTGATTAGAGGGTGAGAGTGTGTGTGTGCGGATTGATTAGAGGGTGAGAGTGTGTGTGTGTGTGGATTGATTAGAGGGTGAGAGTGTGTGTGTGCGGATTGATTAGAGGGTGAGAGTGTGTGTGTGGATTGATTAGAGGGTGAGAGTGTGTGTGTGTGTATTGATTAGAGGGTGAGAGTGTGTGTGTGTGGACTGATTAGAGGGTGAGAGTGTGTGTGTGCGGATTGATTAGAGGGTGAGAGTGTGTGTGGATTTATTAGAAGGTGAGAGTGTGTGTGTGTGGATTGATTAGAGGGTGAGAGTGTGTGTGTGTGGATTGATTAGAGGGTGAGAGTGTGTGTGTGTGGATTGATTAGAGGGTGAGAGTGTGTGTGTGTGGATTGATTAGAGGGTGAGAGTGTGTGTGTGTGGATTGATTAGAGGGTGAGTGTGTGTGTGTGGATTGATTAGAGGGTGAGAGTGTGTGTGTGTGGATTGATTGGAGGGTGAGAGTGTGTGTGTGTGGATTGATTAGAGGGTGAGAGTGTGTGTGTGTGCAGATTGATTAGAGGGTGAGAGTGTGTGTGTGGATTGATTAGAGGGTGAGAGTGTGTGTATGTGGATTGATTAGAGGGTGAGAGTGTGTGTGTGTGTGGATTGATTAGAGGGTGAGAGTGTGTGTGTGTGGATTGATTAGAGGGTGAGAGAGTGTGTGTGTGGATTGATTAGAGGGTGAGAGTGTGTGTGTGCGTGGATTGATTAGAGGGTGAGAGATTGTGTGTGGATTGATTAGAGGGTGAGAGTGTGTGTGTTTGGATTGATTAGAGGTTGAGTGTGTGTGTGTGTGGATTGATTAGAGGGTGAGAGTGTGTGTGTGTGGATTGATTAGAGGGTGAGAGTGTGTGTGTGTGGATTGATTAGAGGGTGAGAGTGTGTGTGTGTGTGTGGATTGATTAGAGGTTGAGTGTGTGTGTGGATTGATTAGAGGGTGAGAGTGTGTGTGTGTGGATTGATTAGAGGGTGAGAGTGTGTGTGTGTGGATTGATTAGAGGGTGAGAGTGTGTGTGTGTGGATTGATTAGAGGGTGAGAGAGTGTGTGTGTGGATTGATTAGAGGGTGAGAGTGTGTGTGTGCGTGGATTGATTAGAGGGTGAGAGAGTGTGTGTGGATTGATTAGAGGGTGAGAGTGTGTGTGTTTGGATTGATTAGAGGTTGAGTGTGTGTGTGTGTGGATTGATTAGAGGGTGAGAGTGTGTGTGTGTGGATTGATTAGAGGGTGAGAGTGTGTGTGTGTGGATTGATTAGAGGGTGAGAGTGTGTGTGTGTGTGTGGATTGATTAGAGGTTGAGTGTGTGTGTGTGTGGATTGATTAGAGGGTGAGAGTGTGTGTGTGTGGATTGATTAGAGGGTGACCGTGTGTGTGGATTGATTAGAGGGTGAGAGTGTGTGTGGATTGTGGATTGATTAGAGGGTGACCGTGTGTGTGGATTGATTAGAGGGTGAGTGTGTGTGTGTGTGTGGATTGATTAGAGGGTGAAAGTGTGTGTGTGTGTGGATTGATTAGAGGGTGAAAGTGTTTGTGTGTGTGGATTGATTAGAGGGTGAGAGTGTGTGTGTGTGGATTGATTGGAGGGTGAGAGTGTGTGTGTGGATTGATTAGAGGGTGAGAGTGTCTGTGTGTGGATTGATTAGAGGGTGAGTGTGTGTGTGTGTGGATTGATTAGAGGGTGAGTGTGTGCGTGGATTGATTAGAGGGTGAG
Organism: Heterodontus francisci; assembly: GCF_036365525.1. Taxonomy (NCBI): domain Eukaryota; kingdom Metazoa; phylum Chordata; class Chondrichthyes; order Heterodontiformes; family Heterodontidae; genus Heterodontus; species Heterodontus francisci. Next base: position 26,371 of record NW_027142281.1, read on the forward strand.
TGTGTGTGTGTTTGGATTGATTGGGGGGTGAGTGTGTGTGTGTGTGGATTGATTAGAGGGTGAGTGTGTGTGTGTGTGCATTGATTAGAGGGTGAGAGTGTGTGTGTGGATTGATTAGAGGATGAGAGTGTATGTGTGTGGATTGATTGGAGGGTCAGAGTGTGTGTGTGTTGATTGATTAGAGGGTGAGTGTGTGTGTGTATGGATTGATTAGAGGGTGAGTGTGTGTGTGTGTGGATTGATTAGAGGGTGACCGTGTGCGTGGATTGATTAGAGGGTGAGAGTGTGTGTGTGTCTGTGGATTGATTGGAGGGTGAGAGTGTGTGTGTGTTGATTGATTAGAGGGTGACTGTGTGTGTGTGGAATGATTAGAGGGTGAGTGTGTGTGTGGATTGATTAGAGGGTGAGAGTGTGTGTGTGTTTGGATTGATTGGAGGGTGAGTGTGTGTGTGGATTGATTAGAGGGTGAGAGTGTGTGTGTTTGGATTGATTGGAGGGTGAGTGTGTGTGTGTTTGGATTGATGGAGGGTGAGTGTGTGTGTGTGGATTGATTAGAGGGAGAGTGTGTGTGTGTTTGGATTGATTGGAGGGTGAGTGTGTGTGTGTGGATTGATTAGAGGGTGAGAGTGTGTGAGTGTGTGGATTGATTAGGGGGTGAGAGTGTGTGTGTGTGGATTGATTAGAGGGTGAGAGTGTGTGTGTGTGGATTGATTAGAGGGTGAGAGTGTGTGTGTGTGGATTGATTAGAGGGTGAGAGTGTGTGTGTGTGGATTGATTAGAGCGTGAGAGTGTGTGTGTGGATTGATTAGAGGGTGAGTGTGCGTGTGTTTGGATTGATTAGAGAGTGATTGTGTGTGTGTGGATTGATTAGAGGGTGAGAGTGTGTGTGGATTGATCAGAGGGTGATTGTGTGTGTGTTTGGATTGATTAGAGGGTGAGAGTGTGTGTGTGTGGATTGATTAGAGAGTGATTGTGTGTGTGTGGATTGATTAGAGGGTGAGAGTGTGTGTGTGTAGATTGATTAGAGGGTGAGAGGGTGTGTGTGTGGATTGATTAGAGGGTGAGTGTGTGTGTGTAGATTGATTAGAGGGTGAGAGTGTGTGTGTGTGGATTGATTAGAGGGTGAGAGTGTGTGTGTGTGTGGATTGATTAGAGGGTGAGTGTGTGTGTGTGTGGATTGATTAGAGGGTGACCGTGTGTGTGGATTGATTAGAGGGTGAGTGTGTGTGTGTGTGGATTGATTAGAGGGTGAGAGTGTGTGTGTGTGGATTGATTAGAGGTTGAGAGTGTGTGTGTGTGGATTGATTAGAGGGTGAGAGTGTGTGTGTGTGGATTGATTAGAGGGTGAGAGTGTGTGTGTGTGGATTGATTAGAGAGTGAGAGTGTGTGTGTTTGGATTGATTAGAGGGTGAGTGTGTGTGTGTGTGGATTGATTAGAGTGTGAGAGTGTGTGTGCGTGGATTGATTAGAGGGTGAGTGTGTATGTGTGGATTGATCAGAGGGTGAGTGTGTGTGTGTGGATTGATTAGATTGTGAGAGTGTGTGTGTGTAGATTGATTAGAGGTTGAGAGTGTGTGTGTGTGGATTGATTAGAGGGTGAGTGTGTGTGTGTGTGGATTGATTAGAGGGTGAGTGTGTGTGTGTGTGTGGATTGATTAGAGGGTGACCGTGTGTGTGGATTGATTAGAGGGTGAGTGTGTGAGTGTGTGGATTGATTAGAGGGTGAGAGTGTGTGTGTGGATTGATTAGAGGGTGAGAGTGTGTGTGTGTGGATTGATTAGAGGGTGAGTGTGTGTGTGTGTGGATTGATTAGAGTGTGAGAGTGTGTGTGTGTGGATTGATTAGAGGGTGAGTGTGTGTGTGTGTGGATTGATTAGAGGGTGAGAGTGTGTGAGTGTGGATTGATTGGAGGGTGAGAGTGTGTGTGTGTCGATTGATTAGAGGGTGAGTGTGTGTGTGTGTGTGTGGATTGATTAGAGGGTGAGAGTGTGTGTGTGTGGATTGATTAGAGGGTGAGAGTGTGTGTGTGTGGATTGATTAGAGGGTGAGAGTGTATGTGTGGATTGATTAGAGGGTGAGAGAGTGTGTGTGTGGATTGATTGGAGGGTGAGAGTGTGTGTGTGTGGATTGATTAGAGGGTGAGAGTGTGTGTGTGGATTGATTAGAGGGTGAGAGTGTATGTGTGGATTGATTAGAGTGTGAGAGTGTGTGTGTGTGGATTGATTGGAGGGTTAGAGTGTGTGTGTGTGGATTGATTAGAGGGTGAGAGTGTGTGTGTGTGGATTGATTAGAGGGTGAGAGTGTGTGTGTGTGGATTGATTAGAGGGTGAGAGTGTATGTGTGGATTGATTAGAGGGTGAGAGTGTATGTGTGGATTGATTAGAGGGTGAGAGTGTGTGTGTGGATTGATTAGAGGGTGAGTGTGTGTGTGTGGATTGATTAGAGGGTGAGAGTGCATGTGTGGATTGATTAGAGGGTGAGTGTGTGTGTGTGGATTGATTAGAGGGTGAGAGTGTGTGTGTGGATTGATTAGGGGATGAGAGTGTGTGTGTGTGGATTGATTAGAGGTTGAGAGTGTGTGTGTGTGGATTGATTAGAGTGTGAGAGTGTGTGTGTTTTGATTGATTAGAGGGTGAGATTGTGTGTGTGTGGATTGATTAGAGGGTGAGAGTGTGTGTGTGGATTGATTAGAGGGTGACTGTGTGTGTGTGTGGATTGATTAGAGGGTGACTGTGTGTGTGTGTGGATTGATTAGAGGGTGACTGTGTGTGTGTGGATTGATTAGAGGGTGAGAGTGTATGTGTGGATTGATTAGAGGGTGAGAGTGTATGTGTGGATTGATTAGAGGGTGACTGTGTGTGTGTGTGGATTGATTAGAGGGTGACTGTGTGTGTGTGTGGATTGATTAGAGGTTGAGAGTGTGTGTGTGTGGATTGATTAGAGTGTGAGAGTGTGTGTGTGTGTATTGATTAGAGAGTGAGAGTGTGTGTGTGGATTGATTAGAGGGTGAGAGTGTGTGTGTGTGGATTGATTAGAGGGTGAGACTGTATGTGTGGATTGATTAGAGGGTGAGAGTGTGTGTGTGGATTGAATAGGGGGTGAGTGTATGTGTGTGGATTGATTAGAGGGTGAGAGTGTGTGTGTGGATTGATTAGAGGGTGAGAGTGTGTGTGTGTGGATTGATTAGAGGGTGAGAGTGTGCGTGTTTGGATTGATTAGAGGGTGAGAGTGTGTGTGTGTGGATTGATTAGAGGGTGAGAGTGTGCGTGTTTGGATTGATTAGAGGGTGAGAGTGTGTGTGTGTGGATTGATTAGAGGGTGAGAGTGTGTGTGTGGATTGATTAGAGGGTGAGAGTGTGTGTGTGTGGATTGATTGGAGGGTGAGAGTGTGCGTGTTTGGATTGATTAGAGGGTGAGAGTGTGTGTGTGTGGATTGATTAGAGGGTGAGAGTGTGTGTGTGTGGATTGATTAGAGGGTGAGTGTGTGTGTGTGTGGATTGATTGGAGGGTGAGAGTGTGTGTGTGTGGATTGATTAGAGGGTGAGAGTGTATGAGTTTGGATTGATTAGAGGGTGAGAGTGTGTGTGTGTGGATTGATTAGAGGGTGAGAGTGTGTGTGTGTGGATTGATTAGAGGGTGAGTGTGTGTGTGTGTGGATTGATTAGAGGGTGAGAGTGTGTGTGTGTGTGGATTGATTAGAGGGTGAGAGTGTGTGTGTGGATTGATTAGAGGGTGAGAGTGTGTGTGTGTGGATTGATTAGAGGGTGAGTGTGTATGTGTGTGGATTGATTAGAGGGTGAGAGTGTGTGTGTGGATTGATTAGAGGGTGAGAGTGTGTGTGTGTGGATTGATTAGAGGGTGAGAGTGTGTGTGGATTGATTAGAGGGTGAGAGTGTGTTTGTGGATTGATTAGAGGGTGAGTGTGTGTGTGTGGATTGATAAGAGGGTGAGTGTGTGTATGTTTGGATTGATTAGAGGGTGAGAGTGTGTGTGTGGATTGATTAAAGGGTGAGAGTGTGTGTGTGGATTGATTAGAGGGTGAGAGTGTGTGTGTGTTTGGATTGATTGGAGTGTGAGTGTGTGTGTGTTTGGATTGATTAGAGGGTGAGTGTGTGTGTGTGTGGATTTGTTTGAGGGTGAGAGTGTGTGTGTGTGGATTGATTAGAGGGAGAGAGTGTGTGTGTGTGTGGATTTGTTTGTGGGTGAGTGTGTGTATGTGTGGATTGATTAGAGGGTGAGTGTGTGTGTGTGGATTGATTAGAGGGTGAGTGTGTGTGTGTTTGGATTGATTGGAGGGTGAGTGTGTGTGTGTTTGGATTGATTAGAGGGTGAGTGTGTGTGTGTGTGTGCATTTGTTTGAGGGTGAGAGTGTGTGTGTGTGGATTGATTAGAGGGTGAGAGTGTGTGTGTGTGTGGATTTGTTTGAGGGTGAGTGTGTGTGCGTGGATTGATTAGAGGGTGAGTGTGTGTGTGTGGATTGATTAGAGGGTGAGTGTGTGTGTGTGTGGATTGATTAGAGGTTGTGTGTGTGTGTGTGTGGATTGATTAGAGGGTGAGTGTGTGTGTGTGTGGATTGATTAGAGGGTGTGTGTGTGTGTGTTTGGATTGATTAGAGGGTGAGTGTGTGTGTGTGTGGATTGATTAGAGGGTGAGTGTGTGTGTGTGTGGATTGATTAGAGGGTGAGAGTGTGTGTGTTTGGATTGATTGGAGGGTGAGTGTGTGTGTGTGCGGATTGATTAGAGGGTGTGTGTCTGTGTGTGGATTGATTAGAGGGTGAGTGTGTGTGTGTGTGGATTGATTAGAGGGTGAGTGTGTGTGTGTTTGGATTGATTAGAGGGTGACCATGCGTGTGGATTGATTAGAGGGTGAGTGTGTGTGTGTGTGGATTGATTAGAGGGTGAGTGTGTGTGTGTGTGGATTGATTAGAGGGTGAGTGTGTGTGTGTGGATTGATTAGAGGGTGAGAGTGTGTGTGTGTGGATTGATTAGAGGGTGAGAGTGTGTGTGTGGATTGATTAGAGGGTGACAGTGTGTGTGTGTGGATTGATTAGAGGGTGAGTGTGTGTGTGTGGATTGATTAGAGGGTGACAGTGTGTGTGCGTGGATTGATTAGAGGGTGAGAGTGTGTCTGTGTGGATTGATTAGAGGGTGAGAGTGTGTGTGTTTGGATTGATTGGAGGGTGAGTGTGTGTGTGTGGATTGATTGGACGGTGAAAGTGTATGTGTGTGGATTGATTAGAGGGTGAGAGTGTGTGTGTGTGGATTGATTAGAGGGTGAGAGTGTGTGTGTGTGTGGATTTGTTTGAGGGTGAGTGTGTGTATGTGTGGATTGATTAGGGGGTGAGAGCGTGTGTGTGTGTCTTTTCTAGCAGAAATATCAGTCTGTCTCTTTCCAGACTTTTAAACAACGTCTTGACCCCCTGATGATTTTGAACCAGTCTTCTCATGAGATTATCCATTTTCTCTCTGCAAAGAAAGACTTGCTCTTCTCCAGCACCTTTCACAACCTCGGGACATTCCAGACCACTTTCTGCCCAATGACGGCCTTCATGAATTGCACTTTTACCACCTTGACCTGAATGTTGAGTTGAAGATTACTTCCCGGAGGCAGCACAGTGCAGCACTACCCGACCCGACCTGAGCCCGAATGCTGGACGCGGAAGAGAGAGCCGGGCCAAGCCTAACTGGACACTTGTCGCCTGGTCCAGTCGTGTGGGTAGGTCGGCTTGAACTGAGACTCTTTTGAATGTGAACCTATATCCTGCTTTCCATCTCTCCCCAGTTTTGCTCCCATTGAGTTAAAAACAGGGAGAGATGCTGAACGGACAGCCGATTCACAACCACCCTCCTTCCCTGCACCCTGGTTTGCACCATTGGCACCAAGTCCAAGTCCAGTCCAGTGTTTCTTTGCCTCTCTGCGTATCTGCTCCCCGACTGTCTCTGCCTGTCTTCTTGTGGCTCAGTGGCGGAAGGGATAGATCAGCCATGATCTAACATGGGTGGGACAGGATCAAAGGGCTGAATGGCCGACTGCATCCCTGTACCAATCAGTGTGTGTGTTTGTGTGTTCTCCCTCAGTTTGATTCCCTGAAGCCGATGGGGAAAACAGGTGAAAAACATTTCTGCAGAGATGCATGTGGCTGGGGCTCGGGTCTTCCTGTGTGTTAAATTCTCAGAATGCCAGTTCGTCTCTGGAGGGCCATGCTCGATGCCCGGCCCTGTGTTTGACCTGACATGAGTTAAAGGTTCCAGTGGTTTATCCAGACCAGGAATTAAAGTGAATTCAGGACTGTCGGGAGACGGAGCCAAACCCAGGAAAGTGATGGAGTTTGGAATTACACCGGGGGGTGCGGGACTGTTGACTGGGACGGGAGTTACACAGGGGGCGGGCCTAGGTGGCTGTTCACAGGGGAGATGATGCAGGGTGGGAATTAGTAGAGGGGGAATTTTACAGGATGGGAGGGTATTTAAAATGGGGGAGTGTTTACAGTGGAGGTGGGGGGGGAGAATTAGATTGCGGTCAGTTAATTGGGTGTACCAGAACGGTATTTGTTCTGGGGGGGGGGTATTCAGATGGGGGTCTGTTGCCGGGGGAAGTATTTCGATGGGAGTCTGTTTCGATGGGTTGTCTTTTAACGGGGAGTGGGAGTACGTATAATTAGATGGGGTCTGTTCATAGTGAGGATATTTACATGGGAGTCTGTTCCCGGGAGTTGGGTATTTAGATGGGTTGTCTTCTCATGGGTGGAGGGGGGGGGGGGGGTGTTTAGATGGGTAGGCTTGCAAGCGGGGTATTTAGATGGGTTGTCTTTTAACAGGGGGCATTTAGGTGCATTGTCTTTTAACACGGGTGTTTAGATGGGTTGTCTTTTAACTGAGGAAATGGGATAATTAAATGGGGGTCTGTTGATCATGAGGGTATTAGATGGGGGTCAGTTAGAGAATATCAGATAGGGGTTTGCAGACGAGGATTATTTCGATTGGGGGGACCTGTACAAGTGGGGATGTTTTCCGGGGGGAAATATTGCAGGTGAAAAAAATTGCGTTGTGGATAAAAATTGCGGGGGGTGGGGAGGAATTTGGGGGGAGAAGTTGGTGGGGGCAAAATTTTGCGGTGTGTGCAAATTTGCAGGGTTCTGTTCCCAGGGGCTATTTAGTTGGGGGTCTATTCCAGGAAGCTATTTAGATGGGAGTCTGTTCCCGGGGGGTATTTACATGGGTGTCTGCTCCCAGGTGGGGGGTGGTATTTAGATGGCAGTCTGTTCCCGGGGCGGGGGTGGTGGTATTTAGATAGCAGTCTGTTGCCAGGGGGGATTTAGATGGGAGTCTGTTCCCGGGGGGGATATTTTCCGGAGGGGAAATAGCGCAGTGGGAAAAATTTTCATGGGGGATTAAAATTTGCGGGGGGAAATAAATTTCGGAGGGGTGGGGTTTAGGGTTAGAAAAAGAAAAAGTCGGAAAGAGTGATAAAAAGAAAGAGAGATATGAGAGAAAGAGACAAAGAAAGAGAGAAGGTAGAAAGAAACAAGAAAGAAAGAGAGAGAAAGAAAGAAAGAAAGAAAGAAAGAAAGAAAGAAAGAAAGAAAGAAAGAAAGAAAGAAAGAAAGAAAGAGAGAGAAAAGATTGAAAGAGACAAAGTCAGAGAGAAGATAAAAAGAAACAAGGAGAGAGAGAAATAAAGTATTAAAAAGAAAGAGAGAAAAGTGAGAAAGTGACAAAGAAAGAAAGAAGTTAGAAAGAAACAAGAAAGAGAGAGAAAAAGAAAGAAAGGGAGAAAAGAGAGAGAGAAAAAGAAAATAGAGGGAAAGTCATAGAAATAGAGAAAAGACAAAGTCAGAAATAGAGAAAAGACAGAAAGTCAGAAATAAAGAGAAAAAGAGAGAGACAGAGATATAGAGAAAAGACAGAAAGTCAGAGAAATAGAGAAAAGACAGAAAGAGACAGAGAAATAGAGAAAAAACAAAATCAGAGAAATAGAGAAACTGCAAAAAGAGACAGAGAAATAGAAATAAGACAGAAAGAGACAGAGAAATGGAGAAAAGACAAAGTCAGAAATAGAGAAAAGACAGAAGAAAGTCAGAAATAGAGAAAAGACAGAAGGAGACAGAGAAAAAGAGGAAGGAAAAAAGTGGAGGGAAAGAACAGAGACAAAAAGAAATTGCAGGCACCAAAGTGACAGACCAAAAGCCAGAGAGAAAGGCACAGAGAATCACAGAGAGATTGAGAGAGAGGACAGAGAAAGCCATTGAGACAGAAAGACGCACAATCACTCAGATAGAAAGAGAAACACAAAGTGAGGGAGAGAGAGATGTAGGAACACATAGAGGGAGACTAACAGAGGGAGAGAGAGAGAAACAGAGATTGAGAAACCAAGAGAGAGAGAGAGAGATTCGGGGAGACAGATTGAGGAACAGAGAGAGACAGAGAAACAGAGAGCGAGAGAAACACATAGAGAGACAGAGAGAGAGAGAAACAGAGAGAGAGAGAGAGAAACAGAGAGAGAGAGAGAGAGTAACGGAGAGAGAGAAATATATAGAGAGAGAGAAAGAGAGAGAGAGAGAGAGAGAGAGTGAGAGAGAGAGAGAGAGAGAGAGAGAGAGAGAGACAGAGAGAGAGAGAGAGAAACAGAGAGAGAGAGAGAGAGTAACGGAGAGGCCTGTTTGACTGCAGTTTAAACAGACAGTTTTTATTCGGATTGTCAATTCTACTGCGTGACAAAGACTGAAACTAGAGCCAGGTTAATGATGCAGCCAAGAGAACTTTTATAACTGGTGACATTTCACACAACAGTTCTGGTCCATATTTACAATTATATTTGTCAATTATTGTACCTCGTACTTTATTTAATGCTACTATATTTATGCATTACCCTGTACTCATTGGAAAACAAATCTTTCTTAACATTTACCACTTTAATGTTACAAGGGTTTACAAAGCTGGGAAATGACCATTTAACACAAATTGTATGAAAGATCTTCCACTTTTCAACTCCAGTTTGTATAAAGCTCAGTGATAAAGACCTCCACATTCTGACAAAGAGTTTTTGCTGCTGCAATAAAGTGTCATTGTTTCCCCATGCTTCCTGACTGTTTCTTTCCTCTGCTCTCCTGTGGGATTCAGAGGGATTTTTGTTCATTGTTTGTCCAAATGAAGGAGGTTGCAGCTCCTCTGCAGCTGCTGTCCTGGAGAAATTGATTGCATTCAAAATCTTTCCCTCAGGTTGGAGACATGAGGAGAGACTGTTTACACTAGCAGAGGGATGGTAAAATAGGCAGGGAGTTGTTATGGTCTGGAATTCACTGTCTGACAGGTTTCTGAAAGCAGATTTAATTAACTTTCAAAAGACAATTGGAGTAAAATTGCAGCTACTCTTAGTTATAGTAGAGAAGATACTGGCATAGAAAGAGAAGTGAGAGAGAAAGAGATGTCATAACATCAGTGATCAAGAACTGAACACAACTTCTATGGAGAGTTTTTATTTGTAAATGATTGTTTGAGTTTTATTTGATCCTGTTGTTTTATTTATACATTACCTTTAATCACTCAATACAACTTTCCAAACAGGAATGAGTTCCATGTTATAAGTGTTCACATAGTGGAAAAATAGCCATTTTACAAAAGTTGCAAAGAAATTATTTTATTCGGCATCTCAACTTCACAATAAAGTAAATTCCTCAGACTTGCGGAAACGTTCAAACTCATCAAGAGATGCTCCCATCAGCAATGGCTCAGCATCACCATCTGCTGGAGTCCCTGCCTCACTGCAGTTACTGCCCCCTCTCACAATCTCCACCTGCTTGTGTCCCTGTCTCACTGCAGTTTCTGCCCCTCTCGCCATCTCCATCTGCTGGTGTCCCTGTCTCACAGCAGTTTCTGCCCCTCTCATCATCTCCATCTGCTGGTGTCCCTGTCTCACTGCAGTTACTGTCCCCCTCTCACCATCTCCATCTGCTGGTGGCCCTGTCTCAATGCAGTTACTGCCCCCTCTCACCATCTCCATCTGCTCGTGTCCCTGTCTCACTGCAGTTACTTGCCCCCTCTCGGCATCTCCATCTGCTGGTGTCCCTGTCTCACAGCAGTTTCTGCTCCTCTCATCATCTCCATCTCCTGGTGTCCCTCTCTCACTGCAGTTACTGTCCCCCTCTCACCATCTCCATCTGCTGGTGTCCCTGTCTCACTGTAGTTACTGCTCCCTCTCACCATCTCCATCTGCTCGTGTCCCTGTCTCACTGCAGTTACTTGCCCCCTCTCGGCATCTCCATCTGCTGGTGTCCCTGTCTCACAGCAGTTTCTGCTCCTCTCATCATCTCCATCTTCTGGTGTCCCTCTCTCACTGCAGTTACTGTCCCCCTCTCACCATCTCCATCTGCTGGTGGCCCTGTCTCACTGCAGTTATGGCCCCCTCTCACCATCTCCATCTGCTGGTGTCCCTGCCTCACTGCAGTTACTGATCCCTCTCACCATCTCCATCTGCTGGTGTCCCTGTCTCACTGCAGTTACTGTCCCCCTCTCACCATCTCCATCTGCTGGTGGCTCCGTATCACTGCAGCTACTGCCACCTCTCACCATCCCTGTCTGCTGGTGTCCCTGCCTCACTGCAGTTACTGTCCCCTCTCACCATCTCCATCTGCTGGTGTCCCTGTCTCACTGCAGGTACTGCCCCTTCTCACCATTCCAGTGTTGAAACCCTTCAGTTCTTTCTATGATTTCACGAATTTAACGATGAGATTGAGAGGGTATTGCACCGCCATCGTCAGCTCCTGTCTGAATTTATTCTGGGTCACAGTGTAAATACATGTGTTGTTGCAGGAACTGAGAAGCTGCAGCATCTTTGATGTTCGATCTGTGATGTAGAGAGGGTCAGTGGAGGCGGAGTAATCCTGAATATCTGCAATTCGCACCTAAATGATAAACACAATCCGAGTCACCCATAGCAGTATAAAACTGCCGGATATACTGAAGAGTAAAATAATTGATTTCTTGCGATTCTCCATCTCTGGGACCTTGTGATTCTATCCATTGCTGTGGCACCGGAATCCCCTGCGGACTTTACTGGAGAATAAAATCCGTCTGAAAGTCAGAACATTGAGCAGCAAAATCAGAAAGACCAGGACACAAGGGGTTAAAATGTGGGAAAAAAATTCAAATGCCCCCCATATGGGGGAAGTAAAGAAGCTCAGTTTAGTAATACAACCCATGGGAACATTATCAAGAATGTAACTTTGCTGCTGTGTAAAGCACCAGGGGAGAGACACGAAACAGCCCAGCACACTCGCTGTTCCTACAACCACAGCCTCCGTTTTCTCGCTGCAATATTTTGTTTTCAGCTTCTCGCAACCAATGGCCACAAATCGATCAAAGGTGAACGTGACTGTGAGCCAGACAGAAACAACTGTAGCTGCAGAAAGCAGAACGGCAATGAGAGAACACACAGGAGTAATGTACAGGAATGAACATGGGAAATAAAGTGAAACAATCCATTCCAATATGGGACCGATGATAACGACCAGAAGATCAGACGCTGCCATTCCCACCAGGTAGACAGTGATACATTTGGAGAAACCGCACTTTCCTCGGGACAGGATCACAATCGCCACCAAGTTAACTGGAAGAGAGAGAAAAGCAAGCAGAGAAATTGCTGATCAGACCTGGAGACAAAGCAGCATTTTGACAGGATCTGGCCTGAAATTTCCAGCTTTGTTGCCGCTTCGAGCAGTGAAAACTGATTCATTGACCTGGGAGTGAAATGTTTGAAAACACAATTGTTAATAATGAATTGGGAAATTGATACAGAAAGTGAATAAAGTCAGCACCGGATCTACTGGAAGTACTGAGTGAGGATGCAGTGCCAGTGGGAGAATGAGAAGGGGTTTTACAGAGATGGAATCCAATGGGTTAATTAGGAATGTGTCTCCAGATTGTTGATTGGGATGTTTGGGGAGAGCGGGATGTGTAGCTGGTTTGTTGCTCTGGGTTCGGAGAACCGACAGGGACTGTTAACAAATGGGAAAAGGCTGAAAACTACGGCGATGAGTTTGAGAATCAGCCACGATCGAGAATGGTGGAGCAGGCTCAAAGGGCTGAATGGCCTCTTCCTGCTCCTTTCTTCCTGTATTTCTATCAGGTTGGACGATGCAGCTGGAGGTGGAGGCAGAGAGTGAGATTGGGAGGGAGAGAAGGAAAAGGACATGTTGGAGCAGGAGGGGAGACTGGAGCAGATGGTTTGGGGAAGTGGATAAGCTGAAGCAATGGATGAGGAGACTGAGGATTCAATACAGTGAGAGGAGAGGCTGAGATTCACAGGGAAAGACTCCAGCAGAGTGTTAGAGGAAATCTAATCTATAGATCCCAGTAATAATTAATACATTCAAACAATAATCCGTGTGGTTATTGGTGTTGGAGAACAGTTCATTGTTTATACAATATAGTCAATATATTTAGTTTGTACAGGCAACTAAATATAAATTTAAATATATTTCTGATATCAGCCTCGCTCTTTATTGAATTCAGCAGTCACAGAGATTTTAAAGTGCAGTATTTAAATAATGAATTACCATCAGTGATGAACTGATTCTATTCTGTTTATTCAGTCACTAAGTAAGGAATAGGAACTTTCTACAAAACAAAATGAGGACCTAAAAGAAAGCCACACAGAGGATCAAGTCCAACAGGAAAATGAACACAATCTGACAACAGACAACTTCAACTCACAGTTTCTCTCACTAATTTTTCTGGACATTCCAGCACTTTATGATAGTGAATTATTCACACTGCTGCTTCTTTCTCTTTCTCTTCACTTCTGCTGATCCCATTCCCTCGGTTTCGTTCTCCCTTTTCCTTTTGTCCTTCCCTATCTCTCTGGAGCACCCACACCCTGCAAACTGTTACTTAATGCTACTTTTCACATATGATTTATTCCTAACGTTCTGCGCCTGTGTTCTTTTCACCAGCCCCAGGTTCAATGATTCTATCCTCAGTGTCAGTTTGCTCAATGGTGAAACCTCTGTGAATAGGTTAATCTATCTACAGAGCACCCAAGTCTCCACCTGTTCACCTACACTCTTCACGTCATCTGCAATACATGGAATAAACAGGATCGAAAGCTTCTTCCAGACAAACTTCACAATCATTGAAATTCCTTCTCCTGGAATTATAAAGTAATCCGTTAGAATGTGGGATTGTTTAATAAACAAAACACCAACATCAGCGCTGCAGATGATAATCTACAGATAAATGGAAAGACTCTTGATTCCAACTGATAGAGTGAAAACCAATAAAACATCACATCAATATTTTCGATTTTGCAATGTATTCCAGTGACAGTGAAGGTCCACAGTTAAGCAGAGAAGGAGATGTGAAAGTGTTAGCAGCAAACTCAGTTCAGCAGCCAGACGTCTGAAGCAGCGTCAGACACACACTGAATAAAATAATATTTGATAACAGTGATAATCAATAAATACATTGAAATCCCAGTTAAACTGAGCCATGTAATTGTTGAGGGAGGATATTGTTCTGTCCCCTTGTAACACTGAGACCGTGAGATGTCTCATTATCAATCACTGAAAAAAAATCGTAAAATATTCCAGGACCAGTTTGATCCAAATCATGAAAATGTTCCAAACTCCTGAAGGTCTGATTTTTGATCCTAACGGAGATGCTTGATTTGACTACATTCAAGAAACAGAATAATCCAGTAGCAATACCACGGTTACAGAAACCGATACCATCAAGGACATAATACAACTCCTGCAAGACTGAAAGAGTGGACAATGAGGAGATTCCATCAGTAAATTGCTGGAAAAGAACAGGTGGCTGTGTAACACACATTGAGAAATAATACCCAGTACAGCAGCACAGTTAACATCGATTTACACCAATAACAGCTGAGATACTGCTTACCTGAAACTCCAATTGCTGCTAGTACGGGATAATAAATTAATATGAATTGAATGAATACTAGATATCCCATTTCTGTGAGAAGCAGAGACTTCTGTTAGCCTGGAATCCACAGCTCCAGCAGGCACTCTGAGCTGATCCATTCCAATGGGTCCTGATTTATAAAGGGGATAAGTCTCCACTGACACGGTTATACCCCTGATAATTGCTATTAATTACACTCACCTGAATAAACACATTACATCAGCAGCTTTAAATCTGATGAAAATAATGTGGTGGACAAAACTCAATAATTTCAATGTCAAAGACATTTTCTTAGTAAGACCGCTCTCGAGAATAAACCTGAAATCTGTACTCATACTGGACGGAATCTACAATTATGAGTGGTGTCATTTACATTATTCATATTATTGTATTGACCTTGTTCACTCCTGGCATTCCTATTGTAAATGTAACTGATCTGTCTGCAGTTGAAACTGAATCCAGGAACAAAAGCAATCCGTTTTACTCTGTTCCTGCCTTTTTCCCAGTTAAAATGTGAACTTTGAGAAACTGATTCAGGAACATATTCAGGGTTACAGCCCAGAAATTATTGGGGGTGATATTGGGGGACAGACACAGTACACATACAGGGAGGCTGTCGCACAGTGATTAAAGCACTGGTCAAGTAATCCAGAGGTGCGACCTAATGGCCTGGGGACAGGGGCTCAATTCCCACCATGGCAGCTGTATAAAATAGAGAGAGCTCCCACTCTACGTATGAAGTGGAGGGAGCGCCCTCTCTATGGATAAAGTGGTGGGAGCTCCCTCTCTATGTATAAAGTGGAGGGAGCTCCCACTCTACGTTTGAAGTGGAGGGAGCACCCTCTCTATGTATAAAGTGGAGGGAGCTCCCTCTCTATGTATAATGTAGAGGGAGCTCCCTATCTATGTATAAAGTGGTGGGAACTCCCTCTCTATGTATTAATTGGAGGGAGCTCCCACTCTACGTATAAAGTGGAGGAAGGGAGAGAGGCAAGGTGGGGGAGAGAGAGAGGGAGAGGGAGGGACACAGGGTGAGGGAGAGAGAGCCAGTGAGGAAGCGAGAGACAGGGTTAGGGAAAGAGAGAGACAGGTTGAGGTAGAGGGAGAGAGAGAGAGAGAAAGAGAGACAGGGAGAGGCAGAGAGAGACACTGGGTGAGGGAGAGACAAAGGCATGGTGAGAGAGACAGAGAGAGAAAAATAGACAGGCAGGGTGGGGGATAGCGAGAGAGGCAGGGTGAAGGAGAGAGAGAGAGAAAAGAGACTGGGTAAGGGAGAGAAAAAGAAAGAGACAGGTTGGGAGAGAGAGAGAGAGAAAGGGTGAGGGAGCGAGAGAGAGGGAAACGTTTGGTGGAGAGTGTGGGACGGGGTGAGGGAGAGGGAGAGAGGGAAAGACGTAGGGTGAGGGAGAGAGAGAGAGAAAGAGAGAGAAATGGTGTGTGTGAGAGAGAGAGACAGGGTGAGCGAGATGGAGAGAGAAAGTTTGAGAGACTGGGTAAGGGAGATAGAAAGAAAGAGACATTATGAGTGTGTGTGTGAGAGAGAGAGACGGGTTGGGGGAGAGAGAGAGACAGGGTGAGGAAGAGGGACAGAGAAAAAGAGCAAGACTGGGTAAGGGAGATAGAAATGTCGCGACAGTGTGAGGAAAGAGAGAGAAAGACTGAGACAGGGTGGGGGTGGGAGAGGGATACAGGGAGAGGGAGAGAGAGACACACACAGGATGTGGGAGAGGGAGAGAGAACGAGAGAGACAAGGCGGGGGAGAGAGAAACAGAGAGATACCAGGTAAGGGAGAGAGAGAGAGACGGGCTGAGGGAGTGAGAGAGAGAGAGAAAGATACAGAGATGGGATGAGGGTGAGAGAGAGAGAGAGACAGATGGGGTGAGGGAGAGAGAGACGTATAGGCTGAGGGAGAGAGAGTGAGAGATGGGTTGAGGGAGAGCGAGACGGATGGACTGAGAGAGAGAGAGAGAGAGAGAGAGAGAGAGAGATGGGGTGAGGAAGAGAGAGAGAGATGGGGTGAAAGAGAAATAGATAAAGACAGGTTGAGGGAGGGGGAGAGACGGGTACGGTGGAGAGAGAAAGTGTGGCTGAGGGACAGAGAGAGAGAGAGAGAGAGAGAGAGAGAGAGAGAGAGAGAGAGAGAGACCGTCAGTGAGAAGGTGAGGAAGAAAATGTCTCAAAGAGGTAGGACGGGCTCGAGGGGCCAAACGGCCTCCTCCTGTCTCTATTTGATAATATTACATCCTGAAATATACAAGGTTGTGACGAAAATTTTTAGCAAATGAAATGGAATTAATTAACAACAGGTTCTCCTTTAAAATTATTAATCCGAATTCACAATACTGCTTGTGTGAATTTGGGCTTGACAGATAATTAGCTGTTTATTAACAACACTGAATAAATAAGTATTGGAAGATTCAATGTGACTCTGGTCCCATCCTGGTCCAAACTCCGACTGACTCACTCGAAGGTTTAAACCTAAGGAGCAGTGCTGACGGTGCGGGCCCCTTTAAAAGATTGGGACTGACCCTCTCCCTACTCGCACCACCCCCATTACCCGTCGGGGTCACAGTGCTGGGTCAGGGGTCACAGACTGCATGGACACTGGGATTGACCCATGACCCACTGACCCCAAAGACAAGAAAAGAAAAGCAAAAACTATCCTGGCCCCTGTGAAATCAGATTGACAATAAATTTAAACCCCGAGAGTGAAATTTAAAAGGAGAACAGAGAGATTTTGATGTTTGTGAAAACATGATTTACACAGAGGGAAGTGTTTGTGTTTATCTGCCTGAGTTGGTCAATGTGAATATATGTGTCTCTGTATGGATTTCTCTCTCTCTCTCGGTCAGTGGGAATGGATGTTTCAGACAGTGGATGTGTGTGTGTGTGTGTGTGTGTGTGTGTGTGTGTGTGTGTGTGTGTGTGTGTGTGTGTGTGTGTGTGTGTGTGTGTGTGTGTGTGTGTGTTTTTATCTGGACATGTTAGTCTGCCTGTGTTTATGTGGCTGTGTTTGTGTCTGTGTGTGGTTTGTGTCTCTGTGTTTGTGTTTCCAATGCTGGGTGTGAGGGTGGGAGAGGACACAGAAGGACACTCACTAATCTCTTATTAAAAATCTTTCATCTTAACAACTCCGATGAATATACAGAAATATCCTCCACAAAATATCAAGCAGTTGTATCTTAATACTTGTCAGGACAGAGTGCCTCTCTCAAACACGGAGTATGTTAAGTTTAAATGGACTGATATAAAGTTAGGTGGGACAGTAAGCTGTGAGGAGGGCACAAAGAGACTGCAAAGGGAGATTGACAGGTTAGGTGAGAGGGCAAGAAAGTGGCAGCTGTAATATCATGTGGAGAGATGTGAGGGAAGGAATTCCCCAGTGTTAACAAGCAGTGACATTAATTCCTGATTGCCAGTAGAGATTTGTTAGGAAAGGGTATTAATGTTTACGGAGCCGAGAGAGCTCGATGTGGAGAAGGAGCAAATCAGCCATGACCTGAGTGAATGGACGGGACAGGCTCGAGGGGCCGAATGGCCTCTTCCTGTCTTCGTAAGGGCTTTATTAATATCCCTGCCAATGCATTGTTGGTTTTCTGTTTTTAAAAAAATGACAAGATTGAGGTTCTCTCTAAACCCTCCCGCCAGCCTTGGAACTAGTCAGGGATTCACGTCTCAGGGAACTGGTCAATTGTTCTGGTAGAATTTCCCCCTTTGTTGATGGGTTAATAAAGCAGATGGGATCCTGAGCTTTATAAACAGGTCTAGAGTGTCAAAGTCAGGAAGTGATGCTAAACCTTTATAAAATAATAGTTTGTCCTCGGCTGCAGTATTGTGCCCAATTCTGGGACCACACTTCAGGAAGGACATGTTGGTGAATGTATAGAAGAGATTTACTGGAACGTTTCCTGGATGAGATTATTACAGTTACGCTGATAGACTGCAGCAGCTGGGCTTGTTCTCCTTAGAGCAGAGAAGCTGTTAAGGAGATTTGATTGAGGTGTTTAAAATCATGAAAGCTTTAGATGGAGGAAATAAAGAGAAACTGTTTCCAATGGATGAAGGATTGATAACCAGAAAGCACAGATTGAAGGTGATTGGCATAAAAAAAAACATTGGCGACATGAGGAAAAGGGTTTATTTTAACACAATTGCTTCAGATTTGAAATGCATTGTCTGATCATGGTGCAGACAAATTCAATAGTAGCATTCAAAAGGACAATTGGAGAAATCATTGAAAGAGAAAAAATAAGCAGGCACTTGGAAAGAAGTAGAATTAGAATTAGAACATTACAGCGCAGTACAGGCCCTTCAGCCCACGATGTTGCGCCGACCTGTGAAACCATCTGACCGACACTATTCCATTTTCATCCATATGTCTATCCAAGGTTTGAGTTAATTGGGGAAAGCCAGCATGGATATTTTGAAGTAACAGAGAGGTTGATGAAGGGAATGCAATGGATTTTATATGGATTTGAAGAAAGCGTTTGACAAAGTAGCACATAAAAATCTGGTTAACAAAACTGAGGCTCATGGAATAGGAGGGCCTGAGTCAGCTTGGATCAAAAATTGGTGAAAGGATAGAAAACAGCGAGTGGTGGTAAATGGTTGTTTTTCAGACTGGAAGATGGTAGACAGCAGTGTTCCCCAAAAGTCAGTGTTTTTTTGTAAAATTTCAGTATTTGCCGATGATAAAAAACTTGGAGGAGATGCAAACAGTGAGGATGGCACCAATCGACTACAACAGGACATAGATAGTTGAGCAGAATGGGCAGACAAGTGTCAGAAGGAATTTAATACAGGGAAATGTGAGGATATGTATTTTTGCAGAAGGGATAGGGAGAGGCAATATAGACTTAATGGCCCAGTTCTAGGGAGTGTGCAGGGACAGAAGGACCTGGGGATACATGTGCATACATCTTTGAAGGTGGCAGGACATATCGAGAAATTAGTCAGCAAAGCATATAGGATCTTGGGTATCATAAATAGAGGCTTTGAGTACAAAAGCATCAAATTTCTGCTGAATGTTAAGAAGCCTCTGGTTAGGCCATGACCATAATACTGCATCCAATTCTGGTGACCGCACTTTAGGAAGGACGTGAGGTTCCATTGGAGGGTGCAGAGGTGGTGGTGGTTCCAGGGATGGGGGATTTTAGCAAGATAGACTGGAAACAGCTACTTGAAGGTTAATCAGTGTCAGAGCAGTGAGAGTTACTGAGGGTTGAGAAAAACATGTTCACACAAAGACAAACAGGGTGGGACTACCAAATCTAGAGCCCCTTAGATGTCAAGGATCAAACCGGGTGGGGTAAGGCACAAGAGGGAAGCTTATGTCAGATACTGAGAGCTCAATACTACAGAAAGCCGAGACGAGTGAAGGAATTTCAGGGGTGAAATTAAAAATCAAATTAGGAAGACAAAGAAATGGCCGGAAAATAATATTACCAAGTAAAAGCAAAGAAATCACAAAGATGCTTTATAAATACATTAAGAGCAAGAGGATAACTAAGGATAGAGTATTAGGGACCAAAAAGGGAATGTGTGTGTGGAGGTGGGAGATGTGGGCATGGTTCATAATGAATACCAAGTGTCTGTCTTTATAAAAGAGGGGGAACGATGCAGACATTATCGTTAAAGAGGAGTGTGAAATATTGGATGGGATAAGCAGAGTGAGTGGGAAATATGAAAGTGCTTGGTATCTTTGAAAGTGGATAAATGGTCAGGCCTGGATTCATTGGAACCAGTTCAGTGAAGGTTCACTCGGCTGATTCCAGGGATGAAGGGGTTGTCTTATGGGGAATGGTTAAACAGGTTGGGCCTAAATTCAAAGGAGTTTAGAAGAATGAGAGGTGATCTTGTTGAAACATACAAAATACTTAAAGGGAAAGACAGGTTAGATGCAGGTAAGATGTCTCGTTTGGTTCGGGAGTTTAGAATCAGGGGACACAATTTCAAAATAAGGTGGAACGCACTTAGAACAGCGATGAGGAGAAATGTCTTTGCTCAGAGGGTTGCGAATCTTTGGAATTCTCTACCCCAGTGGGCTGTGGAAGCTCAGTCTGGGAAAAAGGCTTTATAAAATAAATAAAAATAAAAATAAAGAGTGGAAGATCAGCCATGATCGTATTGAATGGTGGAATAGGCTCGATGGGCTGATTGGCCTACTGCTGTTCCAATGCTCCCAAGCTGCAGAAATAGTTTCTCCCAAACTCCCCCATCAGTTTCCCTTAATATCACAACATATTTGAACACATCTCCTTGATCCACCTAAATTCCAGGGAATACATCCCTAATTTGTGTAATATCACCTCGGAATTTAAACCTTGGAGTCCAGTTATCATTCCGGTAAATCTGCACTGCTTTCAAATGGACATGGACCCACCCAAGTCTCTTTGGACCTCCAGTGTTTCCAGCTTTTCACCATTTATAAAGTACTCTGTTCTAGTCTTTTTTTCTGACATTAAAATGTTTGCCCATTTATTTAAGATATTAATATCTCTTTGTAATTTGATGCTTCCAGCTACACTGCTTACAATGCTGTCTATTTTTGTGTCATTGGTAAACTTGGGTATGTGGCATTCCACCACATCATCTTAAATGGTTAATTAATACAGCAAAACTGAGACACACACGGGTTTGGCACTGGTAGACAGGAGTGAATCATTCCTTCCCAGAACTTTTTTAATTCCAGATTTATTTATTTTCTTTACAAAAAACAGAATTCAAATTCACAAGAGCCGAATGTGGGATTTGAACTCCTACTGTTTTCAATCATCAGCTCAGGCCTTCAAATTAAAACCCATAAAAAGAGATTCATTTTCCTACTGCTGTTGTTTGACTGTCTCAGGTTTTGTATATTGTTCCCTTCTCCTCTTCCTCCTTGTGTCTGAAGTCTTTGAGGTTTGTCAGACGTTGGTAAACTACTTCATGTGGTGTTCTGTAAATACCTTCAATTCTGTGTATCTGCAAGGGACACTATTCAAATTCACACCTTATTGCATCACCCAAAACCTGCAGGTCCATTCAAACACCCCTATTTCCTGTCTCTGCAAAGATAGCTCACACTTCCACCATGCAGGAATTTCTGAATGGAAAAAGCTTTTGACACATTTCCCAAAACGTTTGCTAACACTTTTCAGGATGAAGCTAAATTCAACTTACAGATTCCAAGCCGCAAATTGAATGTTTCAGATATAAAAAGTGACACAAATGAAATCCCAGATCTCTCTACTGGCACCAATTTTAAGATTGTACCATTTTGTTTATATCACTTCTCCTCAGCCATCCTTCCGAAAGGCATCATTTTACATTTCTCAGCATTGAGGTTATCCTACCATGTGTCTGACTATTTCATCAGACTGCCTCTATCCTCCTGAAGTCTACTACTATTCCCTTCCCTGTTTATTACATTGCAGATGGCACAATGTTGAAGTTATGCCCTGTATACCCAAGTCTAAGTCATTAATATATATCAAAAAGATCAGTGGTCCTAATCCAAACCCCTGGGGAATACCACTGAACCACAAGGTACACTGTGTACAGTGAGTACAAAAGCAGGGAGGGTATGTTAAACATTTATAAAGCTCTAATTAGGCCCCTACAGGAGAACTGTGTCAGTTCTGGTCACCACACTTTAGGAAGGATGTCAGGGTCCTTGAGAGGCTGCAGAAATTTACCAGAATGGTTTCAGAGATGGAAGATTTTAGCTCCAATGTTAGGTTGGAAAAGCTGGATTTGGTCTCCTTAGAACAAAGGAGATTGAGGGGAGATTGAATCGAAGTGTATACGATTATGTCAGGCAAGGATACCGCCCTCTAGTCTGAAGAAACCATTCACCACTACTCTGTGTGTTCTCTCCTTGAGCCAATGTTGTATCCACTCTGTCCTTGTCCCGTTCATTCCATGAACATTCATTTTGCGAACTCGTCAATTATGACACAGTATTACGACCTCCCCATGAAGAAATTGGTCCCAGGGCACAGAAAAACACACACAGACAGGCAATGACCATCTGCAACAAGAGTGAAACCAACCACCTCCCCTTGGCATTCAAAGCATTATCCCATCGCTGAATCCCCCAGCAGCAACATCCTGGGGAAACATTCACCAGGAAAGGACCTGAAGAAATCACATCAATACTGTGGCTACAAGTGACTCACCTACTGACTCCCCAAAGCCTTTCAACCACCTGCAAGACACAAGTCAGGTATGTGATGGTATCTCTCCACTTGCCTGGATGAGTGCAACACCGACAACACTCCAGATGCTCGACACCATCTAGGACAAGCATCCCACTTGATTGGCACCCCATCCACCACTTGAATCTTTGATCAGATCACCCCTTAACCTTCTCAATTCCAGGGATACAGAGTAAAACTCCATCTAAACTGTCACATCAAATGCTGCCAAGCTATTAGTTAGCTATTGAGTAAATGTTTGTTTTCTCAGTTCCATAAAACACTCCCAGGGCAGGTACAGTGTGGGGTTAGATACAGAGTAAAGCTTCCTCTATCTATGCCTCTCTTTCTCCTCCTACATCCAAATGGAGAGAGTAACAGTGAGAAAAACAGGGATAGATGTAGAGAGGCAAGAACAGAGAGAGGGAAGGATAGCAATGGGGAGGGAGTACCAGAGAGAAAGGGGAAGAGATTGGGATGGAAAGTGTCGGTCATGATTCCTGCAAAGCTGTGTGCAGCAGCATCGTTGAATGTATGACACAGTGAGAGATTGGGATTGAGGGTACGGATGGAGAGAGAGATCGAGAGAGATGAGGAGAGAGATAAACATGGAGAGAGTAGCAGAGAGGGGAACTAGCGATTGAGTGAGTAAGGAAGAGGGGAAGACGGAAATGGAGAGAGATTACCAGTAAGAGTCGCTCTCCCCTTGTCATAGGACCATAGCAGAGAAGCTAATTATATACTCTGTGTCTGTCTACATGTTCTCTGTCATGCTCTGTAATCTTCCTTGAATCATTGAACACTGCAGTTTATGGATCAATTCACTGTTTGCTGTTGAGCTGATGAATTTGTTTGATTGGCAGTGATAATATCTTTGGACCATTGCATTAAGTCCAATGAGTTGCAACCAGGATTAGTGGGTGATTTCTCTCTGCAACTTTCAATCTTTAATAAAGCTTATCTGGGCATTAACCTGCAATCTATTTTTATATGTCTGACTCCACTCATTATGCGGGGGGAATAAAGTTAATTTTGTCTGGTTGTTCAACCATTTAAATGACTGTTTAACACCGCAAGTCTTTCTTTACTGTGAACGTGTGCTGATCTCTCCCTCACAGAGACACACACACATACAACACACACGCACATACAACACACACACACACTACCTACCTTTCTCTCTGCCCACATCTATCCCAGACTTTCCCTCTCTCTCTGACGGATACTCTATCTCTCATTCATTTTTCACACTTTCTGTGCACCCTGTGTCTTCTATTTTCCACTAATTTCTCATTTTGCTTCCCACTCTCCCTCCATCTCTCTCTTTCTCTTTCACTCTGTTACTCTCTCCTCACCTTTATCTCTCCATTTATCTGTTTCCTCACTCTCAAACTCTACCTCACTCTCCACCTTCCTTTCTCTTTGATCTCTCTTCATATCTCTCTATCAATCTCTCTCCATCTCTGTCCAATTGAGGAAATTCTCCCTCCATTTCTCACCATCTCTTGCTCTCTCACTCTCTCCCTATCACCTATTTTCTCTGAGTCTCTCCATCTCTCTATTATTCATTCAATCTCATTTCTCTCTCTCTCTCTCTCTTCTCTTTCCCTCTCTATTATTTACTCTCTAACTCTCTTGCTCTGTCTGTCCATGTTGGGTACCTTTAAGAGTTTGAGACAGTTCTGGCGGTGCAAGGTCACTTTAAGTGTCTGGTGCTGGCCCCTCTCCCACCCCGGGGTGGTCACATGTCGCCCAAACCGCGGATGCGCGGCAGCTGGGGATAATTTCTGACCCCTTTGACCTCCAAGCACGTGGGGCGTCGCAGCCAATCAGCGCTCGGTGACGCGGTGGAGGGACCGCGGCAAAGGGACCGCGGCGTCATCAGCCGCCATGTTTGCCGCCGACCGTTTATTTCCGTAAGAAAGAAGCTGCACGGAAAAGGAGAAGCGGCTTTAGTTGGCGATCTCAATGGAGGAAGCTTGAAAGTTTGAGCCGCGGGAGAATGAATAAAGCGGCGGTTAACGCGCTTGTGGAGATGCGCATGTGCGGAGCCTCCTCGCAGAGTGCAGCGCGGCCCGTACCATAGATACGGGCTTTTCTCAGCCGCCCGGCATTGTGGGAGCCGCAGGACGCCATTGCACCCTCATTAACTCAGTCAAAATTAACTCATTCCCTCTCAGCTCTCTCTCGCTCCTTTCCGTATTGCTTGCTGAAATGGGATTTGTTGGCAATAATTACACCATCCCGGGTGTGATCAGATAAAAGTAAAATCAAGGAAAACACAAAGATGTTTCATAAATACATGAAGAGCAAGAGGATAACTAAGGATAGAGTATTCGGGAACAAAAAGGGAATGTGTGTACAGAGGTGGGAGATGTGGGCATGGTTCGTAATGAATACCAAGTGTCTGTCTTTATAAAAGAGGGGGAACGATGCAGACATTATCGTTAAAGAGGAAGAGTGTGAAATATTGGATGGGATAAACAGAGTGATAGGGGAAATATAAAGGTGTTTGACATCTTTGAATGTGGATAAATGGTCAGGCATGGATGCATTGGAACCAGTTCGGAGAAGGTTCACTAGGTTGATTCCTGGGATGAAGGGGTTGTCTTATGAGGAATGGTTGAACATGTTGGGCCTATACTCATTGGAATTAATCTTATTGAAACAAAGAAGGTTCTGAGGGGACTTTCCAGGGTGGAAGCTGGGTGGATGTTCCATTTGTGGGGGAATCTAGAACCAGGGGGCACAGTTTAAAAATAAAGGGTCTCCCATTTAAGACTGAGCTAAGGAGGATATTATTTCTCTTAGCAGATAGGTAGACTTTGAAATTCTCTTCCCCAGAGAGCAGTGGATGTTGGGTCATTGAAGATATTCAAGGCTAAGTTAGATAGATTCATGATCGACAAGGGAGTCAACGCTTATGGGGGGCAGACAGGAAAGTGGAGTGAAGGTCACTATCAGAGCAGTCATGATCTTATTGAATGGCGGAGCAGGCTCGATGGGCTGAATGGCCTACTGCTGTTCCGATGTTCCCAAAATGCTGAAATAGTTTCTCCCAAACTACCCCATCAGTTCCCCTTAATATCGCAACATCTTTGAACAAATCACCTCGATCCTCCTAAAGTCCAGGGAATAAATGCCTAGTTTGTGTAATATCACTTCGTAATTTAAGCCTTGGAGTCCAGTTATCATTCTGGTAAATCTACACTGCACTCGCATGGATATGGACCCCCCAAGTCTCTTTGGACCTCCAATTTAACCAGACAACCTTGTTCTGGCATTCAATGAGATCAGGGCTGATCTGTAATCTAACTTGCACCATATATCCAGCCTTTGCCATTTATCTCTTCATACCTTTGGTGAACAAGAATCTATCAATCACAAGTTTAAAAATTAACCAAGAAGCCAGCATGAAATTTCCACAACGAATATCATGAGGGTGCGATGGATCCCACAGTGGAATAGCTTGCTGGATGTTTAAAATGGAGGCTTTTCCTTGTGGATCATCAAAAGTGTCCACCTTGGCCCCAACTTGATCTACATTTCTTCCTCTCCTGATGTTTTTTTCTCACCACACCTATCGCTTATATGTTTGTGTACAGAGCAGTGAAGGATTACATCAAATTAATATATCTTACATTATCCTTTACAATCCACCTCAACAATCACTCTCTCTCCAATTTTGTCCCTCTCTACAGCCCTCTCTCTGCCTTCATATATACCACTCTCCCTCTGTCTCTCTCCTAGTGTCAGAAATAGCAGAGGGGGAGACAGAGAGAGCCTGTTAAAGGAACTGTACTCCATTCATAAGTTGTGCTGAACCTGCTCTTGGAGTGTTTGATGGGCTACATTAATCGGCCGTGTACAGTCCTGTATCAGGCTGCAAAGAAGCAGAGCATGTTCAGTACAGAACGGGTCAAAGGGAATGATTCACTCCTGTCTGATACTGGGAAGTACACTACAAGGCAGTGTTTGATTGAGTGTGGCATCGAGGATCCCGAGCAAAACTGAATTCGGCAGGAATCGGGGGAAAGCTCTCCACTGGTTGGAATCATACCAAACACAAAGGAAGATGGTTGTGGTTGTTGGAAGTCAATCAGCTCAGTCCCAGGCATTCACTGCAGCAGTTTATCGGGGTAATGTCCTCAGCCCAACCATCTTCATCTGATATCCCAGCAGAAAATGCTGGATATAATGAGCAGGGCAAGCAGCATCTGTGGAGAGAGAGAAACAGAGTTAGTGATTCAGATCAACGTTTTCCAGATTACCAGCATCCACAGTATTTTGCGTCAGATAATGAAACAATCCTGAGTTACATGCTCCAAGACCCGGACAACATTTAGGGTTGGGCCGACCAATGGCAAGTAACATTCATGTCACACATTGCCAGGCAATGACCATCTGCAACAGGAGAGAATCCAACCACCTCTCCTTGGCATTCAAAGCATTATCCCAACTGAACAAATCACATCAGTAGTTTTATCACCATCTCTCTGAGAAAGAGAGACACAGATAGAGAATGAGAGTGGACCTTGACAGAACTGGATGATTTCTCTCTGCAACTTGTAATCTTTAATAAAGCTTATCTGGGCATTAACCTGCAATCTGTTTTTATATGATTGACTCCACTCATTCTTCCGGGGATAAAGTTACTTTTCTCTGTTTGTGCACCCAATTAAATGACTGTTTGACACCGCAAGACTTTCATTTGCTGTGTCTGTGTGCTGATCTCTCTCACACACACACACACACACACACACACACACACACACACACACACACACACACACACACACACACACACACACACACACACACACACACACACTATCTGCCTCTCTCTTTGCCCACATCTATCCCAGACTTTCCCTCTCTCGCTGATGGACACTCTATCTCTCATTAATTTTTCACACTTTCTGTGCACCCTGTGTCTGCTCATTTCCACTAATTTCTCATTTTCCTTCTTACTCTCTCTCCATCTCCCTCTCTCTCTCTCTTTTGCCCTGTTACTCTCTCCTCACCTTTATCTCTCCATTTATCTGTTTCCTCACTCTCAAACTCTACCTCTTCATCACTCTCCACCTTCCTTTCTCTTTGATCTCTCTTCACATCTCTCTATCACTATCTCTCCATCTCTGTCCAATTGCGGAAATTCTCCCTCCATTTTTCGCCTTCCCTTGCTCGCTCACTCTCTCCCGATCACCTATTTTCTCTGAGTCTCTCACTCTCTCTTTTCTATTTCCCTCTCTATGCCTTGCTCTGTCACTCTCTTGCTCTGTCTGGCTATGTTGGGTCCTTTAAGAGTTTGGGACAGTTCTGGTGGTGCAGGGTCCCTTTACGAGTCTGGCGCTGGCCCCTCCCCCACCGCGAAAGGGGTCACTGGCCGCGGAGGCTGCAGGCACTTCTTGCCCCATTTGACTGCCAAACACGTGGGGAGACG
Organism: Heterodontus francisci; assembly: GCF_036365525.1. Taxonomy (NCBI): domain Eukaryota; kingdom Metazoa; phylum Chordata; class Chondrichthyes; order Heterodontiformes; family Heterodontidae; genus Heterodontus; species Heterodontus francisci. The sequence continues at coordinate 53,911 of NW_027142281.1, forward strand.
CAGCCAATCAGACCACAAGACACGGTGGGTGGGGCTGAGGCGTCATCAGCCGCCATGTTTCCGTGACGTCGCCTGCCGGAGGTTTGTTTCCGCAAAAAGCAGCTGAAAGGAAAAGGAGAAGCGGCTTCAGTCGTCGATCTCAATGGAGGAAACTTGAAAATCTGAGCCACGGGAGAATGTAAAAAGCGGCGGCTAACGCGCTTGTGGGGATGCGCAAATGAGGAAAATCCTCCCAGAGTGTAGCGCGGCCTATCCCACAGATCGCCCGGCATTGTGGGAGCCGAAGGAGGCCATTGCCCCTCATTAACTCAGTCAAAATCAACTCATTCCCTCACAGCTCTCTTTATCTCCTTTTCATATTGCAGGCTGAAATAGGCTTTGTTGGCAAGAATTACACCATCTTGGGTGTGATCAGATAATCTGTCCCTTCGTAAACGACGTTCTGTGCATCCAACAGCTTGAGCCATTGCCCTATTTATTGGTATTTTTCCCCCTTCTGATGTTGAATTTCTTAGTGGCTTTTCTTCTACTGAATTTGTTGGTCTGTTTCTCCTATCTTCATAGCTAACCCTCTCGCCCTCTGTATCTCTCCAAGTGTCAGAGATAGCAGGAGGGAGAGATAGAGAGAGGAAGACAGAGAGAGACACAGCGAACAATCCCAGATTCTCCAATCTATCCACGTAACTGAAGTCTCTCATTCTTGGAACCTTGCTCGTGAATCTTTTCTGCACCCTCTCTAATGCCTCCACATCCTTCCTAAAGTAGTGTCCAGAATTGGACACAATACTAGTTGAGGATGAACAACTGTTTTATAAAGCTTCATCATAACCTCCTTGTTTTTATATTCTCAGCCTCAATTTACAAAGCCTGGGATCCCATTTGCCTTTTAACCACTTTCTCAACTAGCCTTGCCACCTTCAATTTGTGCACAGATATCCCCAGGTCTCTCTGTTCCTGCATCCACTTTCTTCTGTTCTTAGGTTCTCATGACAGAGAGGGACAGGAGGACAGGGAGGTCTGGAAAAAAGGAGTGGGAGAGAGATCAAACAAACAGGACACACGAATAGGAACACCACCACCTGCAAGTTTCACTTCAAGTCTCACACCATCCGGACTTGGAACTATATCGGGGTCCTTCACTGTCACTGGGTCAAAATCCTGGAACTCTCTTCCTAACATGGCTGTGGGTGTACTTACCCCACATGGACTGCAGTGGTTCAAGAAGGTTCAAGGGCAATTCGTGATGGGCAATAAATGCTGGCCTGGCCAGTAACGCACACATCCAACAAATGAGTATAAAAAAAACAATTTGGCACCTAGTCACGTCAGTAGATATCAGACTAGACACAAGAACACAAGAAGTAGGAGCAGGAGTAGGCCAGTCAGCCTTTCGGGCCTGCCCTGCCATTCAATAAGATCATTGCTGATCTGTCCCAGGATTCAACTCCTATTTTAGGTCTGCTCCGCATAACCCTCGACTCCCCGAGATTTCAAAAATGTATTTATGTCTTCCTTAAATACAATTAGTGACCTAGCCTCCACAACTCGGTGAGGTAGAGAATTCCAGAGTTCAGCACCAAAAACTTGGTCAAAGAGCTTGGATTTAGGGAGCGTCTTCAAATGGGGAAGAGCGTTAGTGAGACGGAGAGGTTTAGAGATGGAATTCCAAGGTTGCGGCCTTGGCAACTTGAAGGCAGTGCCTCCAATGGTGGAACGATTCAAATTGGGGATGCTCAAGAGGCCAGAATTAGAGTATCGCAGATATTGGAGGATTGTGGAGCTGGAGGAGATTGCAGAGATAAGGAGGGGTCATTTGTGGAAGACAATTCCAAAATTCCACCACCCTTTGTGTGTAGAAGCGTTAATAAACTTCACCCTCGAAAGGCTTTTCAACTACTGTTCGATTTATAGACTGTCCACATCGTCCGAGACTCCCCTGACCAGTGAGAAGGTTTTCTCTCCATCTACCCCATCAGTTTCCAGTATTGTCCTGTAAACTTTGATCAAATCACCCTTTAACCGTCGTAATTCCAGGGGTACAGAGTAAAACTCCGTCAACACTGTCCCATCGAATGCTGCCAAGCCAAGTTCAACCTGGAGTTATCTACAGAGCAAATCTCTGTGTTCACGGTTCCATCAAACCAGGCAGGTACAGTGTGGGGCTTGATACAGAGTAAAGCTGACACTGTATATGCCTCCCTTTCTCCTCCTCCATCCAGATGGAGAGAGTGACACTGAGAAAGACAGGGATAGATATAGAGAGAGAATAACAGAGAGAGGGAAGGATAACAATGGGGAGAGAGTACCAGAGAGAAATAGGAAGAGATTGGGATGGAGAGTGTCAGTCAGTGTTCCTGCAAAGCTGTGTGCAACAGCCTGGAAGGTACCACGCAGGTCCTGTTTCATGAAAAATAACACACGTCTGCAAATATTCTTCAAATATTTAAAGGGGCAGCGCACAAAAAAGAAATAACTGGCCCTGCACAGCAACTAGATTTTCTGGGAGCATTGGAGCCAGCTGTGGTTCTGTGGGTAATAATCCTGCCTCTGAGTTATACGTTTGTGGGGTCAGGTCAGAACACAAAATCTAGGCTGATGCCACCCAACAGAAAATCAGAACAGACCAGCGAGACTCAGAAAAGGAAACTTGTGTTAAATTTGTGAGCTTCGCATTTTGGAATGTTCGAATGTTTGAGTAAATGTTTACTATTTGGCGATGATAACAAACTTGGAGGAGATGCAATGAGTGAGGATGATACCAATCGACTGCAACAGGACATCGATAGGCCAGCAGAATGGGCAGACAAGTGGCAGATGGAATTTAATATAAGCAAACGTGATTTGATGTATTTTGGCAGAAGTGATAGTGAAAGCTCATATAGACTTAATGTCACAGTTCTCGAGAGTGTGCAGGGACAGAGGGTCCTGGGGATACATGTACATACATCTTTGAAGGTGGCAGGATATACTTAGAATGTAATCAGTAAAGCCTATGGGATCCTGGGCTTCATAAATAGAGGTGTTGAGTACAAAAGCATGGAGGTTATGCTGAACATTTACAAAGCTCTGGTTAGGCCACAACTAGAATATTGTATCCAGTTCTGGTCACCACATTTAAGGAAGGATGTGAGGGCCCTTCAGGGGGATCAGTGGAGATGGTAATTCTAGAGAGGGGAAGGTTAAGCAAAGTAGACTGGAAACAGCTACCTGAAGGTAAATGAGTGTCAGAGCAGTGAGAGTTTGTGAGGGCTGAGAACAAATATTTTCCCACAAAGACAAACAGGGTGAGACTCACAAATCTAGAGCTCCTTGGATGACAAGGATCAAACCAGGTGGGATAAGGCACAAAAGGGAAGCTTATGTCAGATACTGAGAGCTCAATACCACAGAATGCCAAGAAGAGTGAAGAAAGTGCAGAGGTGAAATTAAAAAGCAAATTAAGAACGCAAAGAGATAGTCAGAAAATAATATTACCAAGTAAAAGTAAGGAAAACACAAAGATGTTCTATAAATGCATGAAGAACAAGAGGATAACTAAGCAAAGAGCATTAGGGACCAAAAAGGGAACGTGTGCATGGAGGTTTGGGCAAGGTTCTTAATGAACACATGAGTCTGTCTTCATAAAAGAGGGGAACGATGCAGACATTGTCGTTAAAGAGGAGTGCGAAATATTGGATGGGATAAACAGAGTGAAAGGGGAAATATGAAGGTGTTTGGTATCTTCGAAAGTGGATAAATGGTCAGGCCTGGACGCATTGGAATCAGTTCAGAGAAGGTTCACTGGGCTGATTCCGGGGATGAAGGGGTTGTCTATGAGGAATGGTTCAACAGGTTGGGCCGATATTCATTCGAGTTTCGAAGAATGAGAGGTGATCTTATTGAAACAGCAAGATTCTGAGGGGACTTTACAGGGCGGATGCTGGGAGGATGTTCCCCTTGTGTGGGAGTCTATAACTAGGGGACACAGTTTAAAAATAAAGGGTCTCCCATTTAAGACTGAGCTGAGGAGGATTTTGTTTCTCTTAGCGGGTGGTTAGACTTTGGAATTCTCATCCCCTGAGAACAGTGAAGGTTGGATCATTGAATATATTCAAGGTTGAGTTAAATAGATTTATGATCGACAAGGGAGTCAGGGGTTATGGGGGGGGCAGGCAGAAAAGTGGAGTTAAGGCCACTATCAGATCAGCCATAATCTTATTGAATGGCAGAACTGGCTCGACAGGCTGAACGGCCTACTCCTACTCCTATTTCTAAAGGTCCTGGATATAAAATGGATGGTTTTCTCTCCACTTTTTAAGCCATTTTTTATAGCAGATACAGCGCCATGTATAATATAAGCAAAGACACGGTCTAGTGCTGAGCTAACTAGTGCATTGATAACTGAGACTAGTGTAAAGGGTATCGATGATACAGAATCCTAAATATACATTCAGGGGAACTTTTTTAGGACAGTACGTAGCAAGGCCAACAAGAGATGGGTCAGTTTTACACTTAGTTTTAGGAATGAAGCTGGTCCGGTGGAAGGTGATTAGGAAAAAGGGGACTGGAAGAAGCTACTTGAAGGTAAATCCGTGTCAGAGCAGTGAGAGGGAACCCAGTTTCACATTGTACCATTTAGACTTGATTGACTCTCCCAGTCTTCCTTCCAAAATCCATCACTTCACATTTCTCAGCATTGAAGTTAACCTGCCATGTATCTGTCCAATTCACCAGAATGCCAATAGCTTCCTGAAGTCTGCTACTATTCTCTTCTCTCTTTACTACAATTCCAAAGTTTTGTGTCATCTGCAAACTTTGAAGTTCTGCTCTGTCAACCCAAGTCAGTTCATTAATATACATCAAAAAGAGCAGTGGTCCCAATATAAACCTCTGGATGACACCACTCTATATCTCCCTTCAGTCTGAAACAACCGTTCACCACTACTATCTGTCTTCTGTCTCTTACCCAATGCCATAACCCCTCTGTCACTGTCCCTTTAATCACAGGAACAACAATGTTGTGAAATAGTCATAAAAGAGGGAGATGAGGCAGACATTGTGGTTAAGGAGGAGTGTGAAATATTGGATGGCATAAAGAGAGTAGAATGATACCTGGTCTCCAAGGGTTAAGCTAAGAGGGAGAATCATAAACCAGAGGGAACAGTTTATAAATGAGATCTTGGACAGTCTGCTGTGAACTCACCGAATCACAGAATTCTCCAGCACAGCAAGAGGCCAGTCAGCCATCGTGCCCGTGTGGGCTCAATGAAGTTCTCCCTGTTGTCCTGGCCAATCTTTATAACACAACCAAAATCACTAAAACAAGGTTCTGCTCATTATCACATTACTGTTTGTGGGAGCTTGCTGTGTACAATTGGATGTACCGCTGTACATCTCTACCCAGTCTGAGAAACAACCGTTCACAACTATTCTCTGCTTTCTGTGTCTTGGTCAATGTTAGATCCAGAGTGAAGCTCCCTCTACACTGTCCCATCAAACACTCCCAGGACAGGTACAGATGGGGGTTGGCTGCTGGTTAAGTGGAGTGTTGACTGCTGATTGCAGCAACGAGCCTCAGCTTAGAGTGCTGGTGGCAGTTGGAGGTTGCAGAGGTGGAGAGAGGAGCTGCACTGAGCAAGGGAGAGCAGCTACAACTAAGCAGAGGTGAAGCTTCAACAACAATCACCACTAAAGAGAAGAAATATACTTATTTTTGGAAACAAGGCTTTGTCTGGAGGTGGGCGCTGAACACCAGTAATCTACTTTGGACTGTTGGGGGAGGAACAAGTGGCTGGAACAACAAGGGGTGGGGCTGCCAATTCAACAGGAATCTGTGCTGCTGCACAAGCACACAGGGAAGCTCCCTCCCCACCCCAATTGCCAAGACTGGGTCAGCTGAAGCTGCCCGGCTAAACAGATGGAAGGGGACAGATAGTGCCTGGGCAGCTTCAGCTGACCCAGTTGAAGACGACACCCCAACCAGAAGACCGGAAGACCAAGTTCAAAGACTGTTTTAAGTGTGCTGTGAGCTCCACCTCCAGGAAGCAAGTCATCCCTTACAGCCTGCCTTTGCCTCTCCTCTATACCCTCAGCCTTTCCCCTAACCTGTTGTTTGTTTGCTTTGTTTTAATACATATTCAATATTTTCGGTGAATCGCTGATACTTGGTGTGCAGGCTTACAATTTGGGGTGGGTTTAGCTCTTAGACCCATGGCAAGCCCTTCATCACAGGTGGCGGGGCCCTCTACTACCTTTGCAGCTGCAACTTCTGTGGCTGCCCACGTGGCCCCGTCACCCTTTAAATTACTATCATCCAGCCATGGGGTGAAGAGCTATCCCCACGCCAACATGTCTATTGAGGCCTGCAAAAAGGCAATGGCCGAGGTTGTCGGCCCCTCGGCCATTGTTGCAGCCTCCAAGATGTATGGGAAGGCTGTTTTCTTTTTGAGGACCGAGTGGGCGGTGTCCATGGCACTGAGTAAATGGCTCACTGTGGGGGCCACTGCGCATCGGAAAATGTTGTCCAACGTCCCACCCTTCATTCCCAGTGAGCTCCTCCTCCCCCACCTGCACCATCTGGGGAAGGTGAGGTCGGGGATCACCCCAGTCCGGCTTGTTCTTCGGGAACACAGCCTCCAATATGTCTACCCCTTCCGCCGCCAGTTATTTATGCAGCTGGCCCTGGAGGAGGACACGGAGAGCCAATTTAATGTGGAGTTCCAGGGGATGGCCTACCGCTTTTTTTGGACCTTGGACGGGGCGCGGTGCCACGTCTGCAAAGGGGTGGGGCATGTTCGTAAGAACTGCCCCAACCTTCCGGCCGCAAGCTCCACCTCGCCGGCCCAGGGTGGTTCCACAGCACCTCCTTCCACTCCCCCCACACTTCCAACAGACACCGCTCAGTCGGTTCTGGAGGCTGTGGTTTTCACAGCCTCCAGCGGGGAGGGGAGTGCCCGTCCGAGTGGAAGGAAGACGCGGAGGCAAAAGAAACATCAAGAGGCGCGTCTCCTGGACACATTGAAACAACCCGAGCCTGAGCTCAGCCCAAAGCCCCTTCTCAAGGAATCCACCTGTCCCAGGGCTGGGCTCAGGCCGAGGGTGACTAAAAGGAAGGAGGGTGCGGAGGCGGAGGCCTCTGATGACATGGAGGTCTCTGAGCCTCTGCGCCCTCATGGGAAAAAGAGGAGAAGGCACCCCTCCACAGAGGTAACGAGGGGCCCTGAGGCGCAGGGCCCATCTGTTAGATGGAAGCTGTCTCCTGTTTCGGGTCCCCAGGTTTCCCCTACCGCCACTACCAAGGCGGCAAAGTCCGGGCAGGAGCTCCCCATTCATCAGGATGGAGGAGAGGGGAAGGCCCCGGTACATGAGGCCCCTCCTGAAGGAGTAAGTGGGGCCCTGCTTGTGGTGGGGGAGCCTGAGGATGCCGCCCAATCTGCCACTGCAACTGGGTCGGGTGCCCTGAGTGAAAGGGAGGGCTGACCCTCTGGGGCGTCGCCCTCCCAGCCGGAGTCCACCACCAATCAGGAGACACCCGACCTGGTGAAAACTGAGAATGCTGCCCCATCTTTTGGGCCTGTGGCTGCTGGAGGAGCGGGAGATGGCCTCCTCTCTCCGCATCCGGTCTCGGCTCCGGCTGGATTTCCGGAGTCGGGAACATCTGTCTCCCCTGGACCGCTCATTGGCCTGGGGATGGAGGTGGAGCTGGGTCCTGAACTGGTGGCGCCCACAGGCTCCGGTTTCACAGTTATACCCAGAGACGACTTCTGCCATCGATCCTGGGGGTGGGACCATGACGGAGGCAAGACCAGCTGGCGCGGCCGGGACGTCCGCCCCACAGTGTGTGGTGGATGTGTCGGCCACTGGCGGTAACGACCCGGAGGAGGATGGGGAATCGGGTTGGGGCAATGAGAATGACCTTGATTCCATCGCCAGTGAGGTGGTGGAGTCCCTCGTGCCTCCCACCGAATCTCCTCTCATCCCCACGGCGGATCTCCAGAATTTCCTCGCGGTTTGCAGGGGTTGCCGCAATAAAGTTCAGCTGGCCCTCGACCGTTGGCCGAATCTGGCGCTGATCATCCAGTCCGTCTGTGCCGCCCTTAAGAAAGTGGACAAGTGCGCGGGCGTGAAACTGGTTGAGAGCGCCATTTTAATGTGTTCCTCAATGGGTTGCTGGGGGAGTGGAGGGCCAGGTGCACTTCCACACCCTCCTCACAGTGAAGTGTAGGTGACGGGTTTTAAGTACCTTTAACATGAAGATATCCACAGCCAGCCTCAACATCAACGGCAGCAGGGGGTCTCACCGCAGATGTCACAATCTCAGTCCTCAGGGAAGGGAGATACGCGGTGAGCTTTCTGCAGGAAACCCACACAGTTCCAGGAGACGAAGCCACCTGGCTCCTGGAGTGGTAGGGTGGGGTCTACATGAGTGACCTCACCCCTATTTCTAGTGGGCTGGTTATCTTGTTGGCCCCGACTTTTCAGCTGGAGATCTTGGGGGTCAAGGAGCTAGTGCCGGGCCGCTTGCCCCAATTCGCCATTCGCCTGGGGAGTGTGCCACCCCACTTTGTGAATGTGTACATGCCCAGGCCTGGCGCGTTGCAAGCGTGCTTCTTTGCTAATGAGCTTCATCGATAGCGGCGAGTGCATCATCCTCGAGGGGGACTTTAGCTGCACCCTCGAGGTGGGGGATCGCTCCAGTCCTGATCCATCTTTCCCAGAGGACTGATCAGTCGGTCGCCTTTCTCTGCCTCGATCAGGAGAAGGCATTCGACAGGGTGGATCACGAATACCTTTTCGGGACTCTGCGCGCTTTCGGACTCGGGCTGCATTTCGTGGCCCGGGTCCAACTTTTCTACACCGTCGCAGAGTGTATTGTCAAAGTTAACGGGTCCTTAACGGCGCCACTTCGCTTTGGGAGAGGAGTGCGTCAGGGATGCTCCATGTCCGGCCAATTGTATACCAACTGCGTGGAGCCCTTCCTGTGTCTGCTTCACAGGAGGTTGACGGGATTGGCTCTGCGCGAGCCGGCCATGCGGGTCGTCCTCTTGGCTTACGACGACGACGTGCTACTCGCGGTCACAGATCCCGTTGACTTGTGGAGGATGCGCGACTGCCAGCAGACCTTTTCTGCCGCGTCCTCCACGAGGATCAATTGGGAGAATTGTTCCGGTCTCCTGGTGGGTCAGTGGGGGTGGACTCCCTGCCGGAGGAGATTACATCTTTTGCGTGGAGCACCACACACCTTCTCTATCTGGGAGTCCACCTTAGCCCCGCTGAGGTAACCTGGCCGGCAAACTGGCAGGAGTTGGAGGCGAAAGTCACCGCTCAGCTGGGGCGCTGGACAGGACTGCTCCGAGTGCTTTCCTACAGGGGTCGAGCGCTGGTCATAAACCAACTGGTGGCCTCCATGCTGTGGTACCGGTTGGTCACTTTGGCCCTGCCCCCTGCATTTGCCAACAACATGCAGAAGAAACCCGTCGATTTATTTTGCAGCAAGAGGAAACACTGGGTCTCTGCTGTGGTCCTGAGTCTCCCGAATGAGGAGTGTGGCCAGTCGCTGGTGTGCGTCCGCACCCAGGCAGCGACTCTCCGCCTTCGGACCCTGCTGAGATTCCTGTACGTCGAGCATCCTCCGAGATGGTGTGCGCTGGCGACGTATTTGTTCCGCCAGTGTCACTGCCTTCAAGACAGGTATACCGTTTTGGATACTGTTGAGGGAGATGGCTCACCAGTGGAAGGCAGCAGTAGCCAGGTTCATGGCACCGTTGCTGGCTCTGCTGTTCGGAAGGGCGGGCAAAAGAGTGGAAGGGCTATCGTCATCGGGGATTCGATTGTAAGGGGAGCAGATAGGCGGTTCTGTGGTCGAAAACGAGACTCCCGAATGGTATGTTGCCTCCCAGGTGCACGGGTCAGGGATGTCTCAGATCGGCTGCAGAACATTCTGAAGGGGGAGGGTGAACAGCCAGTTGTCGTTGTGCACATAGGCACCATTGATCTAGGTAAAAAACGGGATGAGGTCCGACAAGCAGAATTTTGGGAGTTAGGAGCCAAGTTAAAATGTAGGACCTCAGAGGTAGTAATCTCAGGATTGCTACCAGTGCCACGTGATAGTCAAAGTAGAAATGAAAGAATAGTCAGGATGAATGCGTGGCTTGAGAGATGGTGCAGGAGGGAGGGGTTCAGATTTTTGGGACATTGGGACCGGTACTGGGGGATGTGGGACTATTACAAATTGGACGGTCTACACCTGGGCCGGACTGCAACCAGTGTCCTTGGGGGTGCTTTTGCTAACGCTGTTGGGAAGGGTTTAAACTAATGTGGCAGGGGGATGGGAACCAAATGAGGTCAGTGGACAGTAAGGAGCTAGTAACTAAAGCCTGTAAGGAACTAGATAATGAAGTCAGCATGACTGAGGGAAAGAGTAGACAGGGAGCAGATGATGAACACAAAGGGACTGGTGGTCTGAGGTGCATTTGTTTTAATGCAAGAAGTGCAGTAGGTAAGGCAGATGAACTTAGGGACTGGATTAGTACCTGGGAGTATGATGTTATTGCTATTACTGAGACTTGGTTGAGGGAAGGGCATGATTGACAACTAAATATCCCAGGATATCGATGCTTCCGGCGGGATTGAGAGGGAGGTAAAAGGGCTGGAGGAGTTGCAGTACTGGTCAAAGAGGATATCACAGCTGTGCTGAAGGAGGGCACTATGGAGGACTCGAGCAGTGAGGCAATATGGGCAGAACTCAGAAACAGGAAGGGTGCGGTAACAATGTTGGGGCTGTACTACAGGCCTCCCAACAGCGAGCGTGAGACAGAGGTACAAATATGTAAAAAGATTATGGAAAGATGGAGGAGCAACAGGGTGGATGTGATAGGAGATTTTAATTTTCCCAACATTGACTGGGATTCACTGAGTGTTAGAGGTCTAGATGGAGCAGAATTTGTAAGGAGCATCAGGAGGGTTTTCAAGAGCAGTATGTAAATAGTCCAACTCGGGAAGGGGCCATACTGGACCTGGTGTTGGGGAATGAGCCCGGCCAGGTGTTTGCAGTTTCAGTAGGGGACTACTTTGGGAATAGTGATCACAATTCCGTAAGTTTTAGAATACTCATGGACAAAGACGAGAGTGGTCCCAAAGGAAGAGTGCTAAATTGGGGGAAGGCCAACTATACCAAAATTCGGCAGGAGCTGGGGAGTGTAGATTGGGAGCAGCTGTTTGAAGGTAAATCCACATTTGATATGTGGGAGGCTTTTAAAGAGAGGTTGATTAGCGTGCAGGAGAGGCATGATCCAGTGAAGGTGAGGGATGGAGGTGGAAGATTGGTGAACCATGGATGACAGGCGAAATTGTGAGACTAGCTCAGAGGAAAAAGGAAGCATACATGGGGTCGAGGAGGCTGAAGAAAGACGAAGCTTTGGAAGAATATCGGGAATGTAGGACCAATCTGAAACGAGGAATTGAGAGGGCTAGAAGGGGTCATGAAATATCTTTAGCAAACAGAGTTAAGGAAAATCCCAAAGCCTTTTGTTCATATATAAGGAGCAAGAGGGTAACTAGAGAAAGGATTGGCCCACTCAAGGACAAAGGAGGAAAGGTATGCGTGGAGTCAGAGAAAATGGGTGAGATTCTCGGCGAGTACTTTGCATCGGTATTCACCGAGGAGAAGGACATGACGGATGTTGAGGTTCGGGACAGATGTTTGATTACTCTGGGTCATGTCGGCATGGGGAGGGAGGAAGTGTTCGGTATTCTAACAGGCATTAAGGTGGACAAGTGCCCAGGTCTGGATGGGATCTATCCCAGGTTACTGAGGGAAGCGAGAGAGGAAATAGCTGGGGCCTTAACAGATATCTTTGCAGCATCCTTAAACATGGGTGAGGTCCCGGAGGACTGGAGAATTGCTAATGTTGTCCCCTTGTTTCAGAAGGGTAGCAGGGAAAATCATGGTAATTATAGACAGGTGAGCCTGACGTCAGTGGTAGGGAAGCTTCTAGAGAAGATACTGAGGGATAGGATCTATTCCCATTTGGAAGAAATGGGCTTATCAGTGATAGGCAACATGGTTTTGTGCGGGGAAGGTCATGTCTTACCAACTTGATAGAATTCTTTGAGGAGGTGACAGGGTTGATTGATGAGGGAAGGTCTGTATATGTCATATGCATGGACTTCAGTAAGGCGTTTGATAAGGTTCCCCATGGTATGATGATGGAGAAGGTGAAGTCGCATGGGTTCCAGGGTGTACTAGCTAGATGGATAAAGAACTGGCTGGGCAACAGGAGACAGAGAGTAGCAGTGGACGGGAGTTTCTCAAAATGGAGACGTGTGACCAGTGGTGTTCCACAGGGATCCGTGCTGGGACCACTGTTGTTTGTGATATACATGGATGATTTGGAGGGGTGTATGGCTGGTCTGATTGGCAAGTTTGCAGACGACACTAAGGTTGGTGGAGTAGCAGATAGTGAAGGGGACTGTCAGAGAATACAGCTGAATATGAATAGATGGGAGAGTTGAGCAGAGAAATGGCAGATGGAGTTCAATCGGGGCGAATGCGAGGTGATGCATTTTGGAGGATCCAATTCAAGAGTGAACAATACAGTAAATGGAAAAGTCCTGGGGAAAATTGATGTACGGAGAGATTTGGGTGATCAGCTCCATTGTTTCCTGAAGGTGGCAACGCAGGTCAACAGAGTGGTCAAAAGGACAAGCGGCATGCTTTCCTTCATCGGACGGGGTATTGAGTGCAGGGGTTGGCGGCTCATGTTACGGTTGTGTAAGACTTTGGTTCGGCCACGTTTTGAATACTGCATGCAGTTCTATCGCCACATTACCAAAAGGATGTAGATGCTTTGGAGAGGGTGCAGAGGAGGTTCACCAGGATGCTGCCTGGTGTGGAGGGCGCTGGCTATGAAGAGAGGTTGAGCAGATTAGGATTATTTTCATTGGAGGAACAGAGGTTGAGGGGGGACCTGATTGAGGTGTACAAAATCATGAGAGGTATAGACAGGGTGGATAGCAAGAAGCTTTATCCCAGAGTGGGGGATTCAATTACTAGGGGTCACGAGTTCAAAGTGAGAGGTGAAAAGTTTCGGGGGGATATGCGTGGAAATTTCTTTACGCAGAGGGTGGTGAGTGCCTGGAACACGTTGCCAGCGGAGGTCGTAGACGCGGGCACGATCGCGTCTTTTAAGATGTATCTAGACAGATACATGTGTGGGCAAGAAGCAAGGAGATACAGACCCTTAGAAAATAAGCGACATGTTTAGATAGAGGATCTGGATCGGCGCAGGCTTGGAGGGCCGACGTGCCTGTTCCTGTGCTGTAATATTCTTTGTTCTTTGTTCTTTAACACGCAGCTCCCGGTGGAGTCTATTAGTCGCGCTTCCCTGAGGGAGTTGCATGTCTTTTACCAGGGTGGCACAGTGGCGCAGTGGTTAGCTCCGCAACCCCACTGCTTCAGTGACTCGGGTTCAATTCAGCACCTGCCTGTGTGGAGTTTGCAAGTTCTCCCTGTGTCTCCGTGGGTTTCCTCCATGTGCTCTGGTTTCCTCCCACATGCCAAAGACTTGCAGGTTGATAGGTTAATTGGCCATTATAAATTGCCCCTAGTATAGGTAGGTGGTAGGGCAATATAGGGACAGGTGGGGATGTGGTAGGAATATGGGATTAGTGTAGGATTAGTATAAATGGGTGGTTGATGGTCGGCACAGATTTGGTGGGCCGAAGGGCCTGTTTCAGTGCTGTATCTCTAATTAAACTAAACATCTATTCATGGTCGCCTCAAGTCAGGGCACAACCTCGACGGTGGAGGAGAGCGCCTTGGCTGTCCGGGCAGCCGACTCCGGGGACTGTCCGGCGGGCGGAGGAGTAGCCGAAACCCCCGGGACGCCCCTAACTGCGGAGCGATCCCGGCCAAGCTGACCGCCACTCGGCTGGAACTGCTCATTTGAGTCAGGCCCCGAAACGCTCCTCGGGAGCCGGTCCCACACAACCCGAGCTGCCTCTCGGAAATGCCCTCCGTGCCATTCCAATCGGCGCGGAGGAGTTTCCTGTTCGGGCTGCTCCTGCACACTCTCTACTTCCTCGCCCTCGTCAGCCGGCCGGACATGCCCTGGCGGTCCGCGTTGCCATCTGGCGGAGAGGTGAAACCCCGATGGAGGTCTCTCTACGCGGGAGTCTTCCCCCTTTACATCGGGGACCTGGGGTGGAGGGTGTTGCACACGGCAGTCCCGTTCAGAAGGCTTTTAAGTAGGTTCACGGACTCCCAGGCCGAATGTACTTTCTGCGGCCTTGACGAGTCCGTGTTCCACATGGACACGGAGTGTCCGAGGTTGCAGCCCCACTTTGAGTATCTTCAGGGGCTGCTCCTCAAGTTCTGGCTGCACTTCATTCCCACGCTCCTGATCTTTGGGCGAAGGGGCGTGGGCCGGGAGGAGGATCTCCTCGTCGGTCTGCTCCTGGGCCTGGCCAAGGTGGCAATTCACAGGTCCAGGCTGCAGGCCGTCGGGGGTTTTGTCCTCCCCGATTGCCTGCCCCTCTTCCGAGGTTACGTTCACGCCCGATTGTCCCTGGAGAAGGAGCATGCGGTGTCCGCCGGTATGCTTGAGGCCTTTCGCGACCAGTGGGCACTGCAGGGACTGGAGTGCATTGTCGACGCCGAGAATTGTATTTTAATTTGAGTTTTTGTTTGTTTCTGTTTTTAATAAATGTATTTTTAAAATATAAGTATGTATATAAAGAGGGACTGAGGAATAAAGGCCCCCTCGACCTATAATATATGAAAAGGGCCTGGGATATAAAGGCCACCTTATATATAAATAATACCAGGGTTAGAAAGGAAAAAAAAACGGAGGTTAGATACAGAGTAAAGCTCCCTAAAAAAACGGGGTTAGATACAGACTAAAGCTCCCTCTACACTGTCCCCATCAAACACTCCCAGGACAGGTATAGAGCAGGGTTAGATACAGAGTAAAGATCCCTCCACACTGTCCCCATCAAACCTTCCAAGGGCAGGTATTGCACAGGGTTAGATAAAGAGTAAAGATCCCTCTACACTGTCCCCATCAAGACACTCCCAGGTAAGGTAAAGCACAGGGTTAGATACCGAGTAATGCTCCTTCCACACTGTCCCCATCAAATACTCCCAAGACACGTATAGCACAGGGTTAGACACAGAGTAAATATACCTCTACACTGTCCCCATCAAACACTCCCAGGACAGGTATAGCACAGGGTTAGCTAAAGAGTAAAGATCCCTCTACACTGTCTCCCATCAAACACTCCCAGGACAGGTACAGCACGGGGTTAGATACAGTGTAAAGACAGGGACTATTGTATTATACACAGAGAAATGGTCTTGTGCAGTTCAAACTGAGACCGGTGAAACGCAGCATAAGCAGAGAGGACTCCCAGGGCAGGAAAATCATGGGGTGGATACAGAGTGACTCTCGTTCTACACTGTCCGAAACAGAGAGACAGAGAGAGAAATAGAGAAACAGAGAGACACAGATGACAGGGTGACTGAGAGTGAAAGAAGGATATTTAACATTGGACATAGGAAGAGGAGTAGGCAATTTATCCCCTCAACCCTGTCCCAGCACTCAATGAGATCAGGGCTGATCTGTGATCTAACAAACACCACCTATCTCACCTTTGCCCCTTCTCTCTTAATACCTTTGGTTAACAAGAATCTATCAATCCCAGATATAAAAATTAACAATTAAGCCAGTATGAATTCCTGTTTGCAGAAGAGAGTTCCAAAATTGCGAAGAACTGCAAAGGAATGATTGGACAGGCTGGCGTTGCTTTCTTTGCAACAGAGAAGGCTGAGGGAAGATTGAGTTGAGGTGTATAAAATTATGAGGTGCCTCGATGGAGTGGACAGGAAGATTGCCAGCATCCACAGAATTGTGCCTCAGATAAAGGGACCCTGCACTGCCAGAACTGTCCCAACCTTTTAACCTGTCTGGACCCCTCATGACTTTGAACACAGAACACAGAACAAACCTAAAATGGCTGACTGATGTCTGGTTTTCTACATTCTCAGAGAGGAGAGTCAGACAGGCAGATAGAGAGAAAACAAAGACCGAGCGGGTGAGTGATACACACAGAGTGATAGCAGTCATTTTGTCATCGAACATCGGAAGAGAAGGAGGCCATTTAGCCCTTCAACCCTGTTCTGTCATTAAACGAGCTCATGGCTGATCTATGATCTAAGACCATATATCCGTCTTGGCTCCTTATCACTTAATACCTTTGGTTAACAATAATCGATCAAACTTAGATTTAAAAATGAACAAGTGGCTCAGCATCAATTGCCGTTTGTGGAAGAGAGTTCCACTTGCTCTGGTACAGTTTAAGATTTAAATAAGCTCCTTCCCCGCAAATTCCCTCAGCCTTTTTACTCTGCTCCCTCCAGACGGAATTGGCAACAAGACAGCAAGAAACAAACAGGAAACTTGGATTTCAGAAGAGAAAGGTTTCACCTGATGCTCTTGTCACAGGATTCTCTGTCATGGGAGAGGTCATCGCAGATCCTACAACTCATTAATATCAGACAAAGAATTGGAGTAAAATAGAGAGCAGATATGTGAAAGCTTTCAGTCTGTCATAAAAAGTGAAATGATCGAAGAATGTTGTTGTGGGAGAGGCCTGACCTCCATTTGTATCCATTCAGATGGATGGATGGATATTAATAGAAATAAAGATATATATTTGTCTCGGTTGGAGATGTAACCATTTTTGGACTTTCGAGTACCTTCAGTCTTGTTACTAGCTCACAGCAGCTGTATACAATTTCTAATTGCTGGTTTGATGTGGGTAATATTTATGTTTGAAAGGATGGGGTGAATCTTTTAACAATCTCCCTGAGATGAAGTGAGATTGAGGGACTGGAGTAAAGGTCAGTAACAGTGCAGTGCACTTCACACGACTGAGTAACAAACGATGTTGTGTTAAAGGTTAATAAATCACACTTGTGTTGCACTGTGACAATTGAAGGCAGATTTTTTTTAACAGTAGGGATTGTTTACGTCGCAGGATTCTAGATTGTATTTTCCTTCATTGACCGATGTATGGAATATAAGAGCAGTGAGTTATGCTGGAACTGCATAAAACACCAGTAAGACCACAGCTGGAGTACTGTGTGCAGTTCTGGTCAGCACATTACAGGAAGGATGTGAGTGCAGAAGAGAGGATACAGAGGAGATTCATGGAGGATGTTGTTGGGAATGGAGAATTTTAGCTATGAGGAAAGATTGGACAGGCTAGAGTTATTTTATTGGAACAGAGGAGGCTGAGAGGAGATTTAATAGATGTGAATAAAATTATGTGGAGCCTAGATAGAGTCTGGATAGGAAAGACCAAAGGAGAACAACTCAAGCTCACCAAACTGTTCATATATCAGAAACAACTGAAATAAAGTCAGAGAGAAAGAGAGTGAGAGGGAGTGAGAGGGAGAGAGAGTGAGAGAGAGTGAGTGAGGGAGAGACAGGGTGAGGGAGGGAAAGAGACGGGAAAGGAGGAGGGAGAGAGACTCTGGCTGAGGGACAGGGAGACGCACACCGTAAGGGAGATGGTGAGGAATAAAATGTGTCAAAGAGAAAGGACCGGCTCGACGTACTGAACGGCCTCCTCCTGTCTTCCTGTGGGCTTTATTAATATTAGATCTCGAAATAAACAAGGTCGAGATGATAATGTTGAGCAAATGAAATGGAATTAATTAATAATAATTTCTCCTTTAAGATTATTAATCTGAATTCACATTTTTACTTGTGTGAATTTCGGCTTGACAGATAATTTGCTGATTATTAACATCACTGAATATATAAATATTGGAAGATTAAAAGTAACTTTGTTCCCATCCTTGTTCAAACACCTCCTGACTCACTCGAATGTTTAAACATAAGGAGCAGTTCTAGTGGTGCGGGGTCACTTTAAGAGGTTGAGACTGACGCTCTCCCTGTTGCCCACCTTCCCCCCACACCCGTCAGGGTCACAGCTCTGGGTCACGGGTCACAGACTGCACAGACACTGGGACTTACACAATACCCCCTGATCTCTAAGACAAGAAAAGGAAAGCAAACATTCTCCTGCTCCCTGTGAAATCAGATTGAAAATAAATTGAAACCCCGAGAGTGAAATATAAAAGGGGAAAAGAGAGATTTTGATGTTTGTAAAAATATTCTTTACACAGAGGGAGGTTTTAGTGTTTAGCTGTCTAAGTTGATCAATGTGAATATATGTGTCTCTGTGTGGGTCCGTTCTCTCTCTCTCTCTCTCGCTCGCTCTCTCTCGCTCTCTCTCTCTCACTGTCAGTGGGAATGGATGTGTCTGGCTGTGGATTTCTATGTGTGTGTGTGTTTATCTGGACATGTCAGTCTGCCTGTGATTATTTGACTGTCTTTGTGTCTGTGTGTGGCTTTGTCTCTCTGTGTTTGTGTTTCAAATGCTGGATGTGAGTGTGGGAGTGGACACCGAAGGAGACTCTTTCATCCAATGGAGACATTATGGGTAAAACTGAGGAACAGAAAACGATCTAAAACTGGAGGAGGTTTTGTGTATAGACCCCCTGGTAGCAGTTCTGAGGTGTTAGATTGTATAACTTCACAAATTAGGCAAGTGTTTAACAAAGGCAAAGTCGTATTAATGGGGGATTTTAACTTACACGCAGATTGGGAGAGGGAGACTTGCACCTGACAGAAACGTAGTGAATTTCTGGAATGTGTCTGGGATAGTATCCAACAGCAATATGTCCTAGATGTAACAAGGGGACAGGCAATATTAGATTTAGTTATGAGTAACGAGCCAATTTTAATTAGTAGCCTAACTGGCGTGAATATTTATCAAATAGTGGTCACAACATGATCGAATTCAAGGCAGAGTTTGAAAGTGAAATACATGAATCAGCTGCAAGAATTTTAGGCTTGGGTAAGACTGACTTTACCGGGATGAGGCAGAGACTGCCCATGGTCAACTGGGAAGATCTCTTAATGGGTCAAACAACTGAAGAACAGTGGAGAATATTGAAAGAAACATTTAACACAAAACAGAGCGAGTATATACCCCTGAGAAGAAAAAGCTCCACTTCACAGATAAAATAACCATGAACAATCAAAGAGATTAGGGACAGTATAAAAGTAAAAGCAAAAGCTTACAAAAATGCAAAACATAGCACAGATCCGGCCGAATGGGATAGATACAAAGACCCGGAAAGGGTCACAAAATCACCTTATAAGAGTTACTGAAAGAGATTATGAAAAGAAACTTGCAAGGGACATCAGAATCAATAAGAAGAAAATTTTTAGTTACATAAAGAGAATGCGGGTAGAGCAATGTAGACCCACTAAAAGCTGAAACTGTAGATATTGTCATTGATAATGGGGAAATGGGAGACATGTTGAACAAATACTTTGCCTCAGTATTTAAAGTTGAAATGGAGGATTACTTACCGGCAGACCCGAAAAATTAATAGCCGATAGGTGACAGGGACTTAATACAATTAACGTTAAGTAAAACATCAGTAACAAAGAAATTAATGCAGTGAGAAATCCCCAGAACCTGACCGTTTCCATCCGAGGGTGTTAAAGGAAGTAGGGGAGCACATTGTAGATGCCTTAACTATAGTCTTTCAGAGTACCCTAGATTCAGGAGTGGCCCCTCTGGGTTGCAAAGTTCCACATGGTCACTCCATTTTTGAAGAAGGGTGAAAGGGGAAACAAAGGAAATTCCAGACGAGTTAGCCTGACATCTGTGGTGGACAAATTGCTGGAGTCTATAATCAAGGATACGGTGACTGAACACCTGGAAAAATGGCAGTTAATTAGGGAAATCCAACATGGATTCATGACAGGAGATCATGCCTGACAAATCTCATTGAATTTTTTTGAAGAGGTGACTAAGGTATTGGACAGGTGAATGTCGTTGGATGTTATTTATATGAACTTCCAGAAGCCATTTGATAAAGTCCCACATAAGAGACTGTTAACTAAGGTAGAAGCCCAGGGAGTTGAGGGCAAGTTATTGACATGGTTAGGAAGTTGGTTGAGTGGTCGGTGACAGAGAGTGGGGATAATGGGTAAGTACTCCGAATGGCCGGATGTGACAAGTGGTATCCAGCAGGGATCTGAGTTGGGGCCTCAATTATTCACATTATTCATAAACGACTTGGATGATGACATAGTAAGTCATATATCAAACTTGCTGTTGATGCAAAGCTAGGCGGCATTGTAAACAGTCCAAATGATAGCATAAAGCTACAAGGAGATATAGACAGACTAGGTGAATAGACAAACCTGCGTCAGTTGGATTTCAATGTGAGGTTCAATGTGAGCAGGTGTGAGGTTATCCATTTTGGACCAAAAAGGTACAGAGCAGGGTACTTTCTAAATGGGAAGAGGTTAAGTACAGTGGATGTCCAAAACGACTTGGGGGCTCAGGTGCATAGATCTGTAAAATGCCACAAGCAAGTGCAGAAAATGATCAAAAAGGCTAATGGAATGCTAGCCTTTATATCTAGAGGATTGGACTTTAAAGACACGGAGGTTATGCTGCAGCTGTACAAAACCGTGGTTAGACCCCACTTGGAATACTGTGAGCAATTCTGGGCACCACACCTTGGGAAGGATATATTGGCCTTGGAGGGATTGCGATGGAGGTTGACAAGAATGATACCTGGACTACAGAGGTTAAGTTACGAGGAGAGATTCCACAAATTAGGCCTGTTCTCGCTCGAATTTAGAAGGCTAAGCGGTAATCTGATCGAAGTGTTCAAGATATTCACAGGAAAAGGCAGGCTAGATAAAGATAAACTAATTCCACTGTTGGAAGATTCCAAAACTAGGGGACATTGTCTAAACATTAGGACCAGACCATTCAGGAGAGATGTTAGGAAGCACTTCTTCACGCAAAGAGTGGTACAGGTTTGGAACTCTCTCCCACAAACAGCAGTTGAAGTTAGAACAGTTGTTAGCTTTAAATCTGAGATAGATTTTTGTTAAGCAAAGATAATAAGGGATATGGGCCAAAGGCAGGTATATGGAGTTCGGCTGCGGATCAGCCATGATCTCACTGAATGGTGAGACAGGCTAGAGGGGCTGAATGGCCTACTCCTGTTCCGATCTTCCTATGTTCCTATAATCTCTTATTAAAGATATTTCATCTTAACAACTCCGATGAATATACAGAAATATCCTGCACAAAATATCAAGCAGTTCTATCATAATACTTGTCGGAATAAAAGTGCCTCTTTCAAACACTGCCTGTGTTAGGTTTGTACGGGCTGATGATGCAAAGTTATGTGGGACAGTAAGCTGTGAGGAGGGCACAAATAGACTGCAAAGGACGATAGACAGATTAAGTGAGTGAGCAAGAAATTGGCAGCTGGAATATCAGGTGGAGAAATGTGAGGTTCTTCACTTCGGCAGGAAGAACAGAATCGTAGAACATTTTTCAAATGGTGAGAAACTGTTAAATGTTGGTGTTCAGGAAGGATATACTTGTCTTCGAGGCGAGGAGAGAGAGAGACAGAGAAATAGGGTGACGAAGATGGCGAGTATTAAATGTCCCAAAGATACTATGCAGTGTGCATTATAAATTAAAATCTGACACCAAACACACATAAGGAGAGATTAAGGCTGATGACCAAAAGCTTGGTCAATCAGGTTTTTTTTAAGGAATGTCTTTAAGCAGGTATGAGAGGTAGCGAGGCAGAGAGGTTGAGAAAAGTAATTCCCGAGTGTTAACAGGCAGTGGCATTAATTCCTGATTATTGGGAGAGATTTGGAAGGAAATGGTATTAATATTTATGGAGCCGAGACAGTTGATGTGGATAAGGAGCAAATCAGCCATGACCTGAGTGAATGGGTGGGACATGCTCGGGGGGCTGAATGGCTTCCTTCTGTCTTGTTAAGGGTTTTATTAATATCGCTGACAATGCAATGTTGGTTTTCTGTTTGAAAGGAGCTGATAAGGTCGGAGCTCTCTCTGGTCTCCATTAAACCCTCCCGCCAGCCTTGGAACGACTCATTGATTCATGTCTAAGGGTCCTGGTGTATATTTGCTGAACCTTCCAGTCTCACTCACTTTCTCTTCTATATTTGACTGTACATCACCCCTACTGTACCTCCACTCTATATCTTATCCACCTGCCAAATTAGCTTAACCACCCCCCACCCCCAAACAGCATTAGAAAACCTCCCAGCAAGGATGTTGGTCCCATTGCAGTTCAGCTACAACCCATCCACCTTGTACAGGTCCCACCTTTGCCAGAAACAGACCCAGTGATCCAGGAAACTAACGCCCTCCCTCCTGCCATGCATTCATTTGCTCTACCCTCTTATTTCTATACTCACTAGCACGTGGCACTGGGAGTAATCCAGAGATTAGTACGTTTGAGGTCCTGCTTTTTAATTTGCTACCTAACACCCTAAATAATTGTTGCATCACCTCATCCCTCTTTCTACTTATGTCGCTGGTACCAATGTGTACCACAACCTCTGAATGTTGACCCTCCCCCTTCAGAATGTCTTGCAACATTTCCATGAGATACTTGGACCCAGCACCAGGCAAGCAACATATCATCCTGGAGTCACTTATGCGGACACATAAACGCCTGTCTGTACACCTTACGATAGAATCTCCTATCACAATAGTTCCCCCACTCTTTTTCATACGCTGCTGTGCAACTGAGCCACCCGTGGTGCCACTGACCTGTCTCTTGCTGCGTTCCCCTGAGAAACTATCTCCTCAATAGTTTCAAAAGTGGAACATCTGTTAGGTATGGAGATGGACCAAGGGGACACCTGCACTATCAGCATAGTTCTTCTACTCTGGATTTGGGGTCAGCCATTCCCTTTCTACATGAGCAGTCTTTACCTGCAGTGTGACCACTTCCCTGTACGTGCTATACACGATGATATCAATCTCGTAGATGCTCCACAGTGTTCCCAACCGCCGCTCAAGATCCGAAACGCGAATTTCGAGTAGCTGCAGCTGGAGACACCTCCTGCACACGTGTTCGCCCTGGACACTGTAAGTGTCCCTAACTTCCGATATCGCTGACGAGCAGCACTCCTAGTTGTCGAGCTGCCCTGCCATAACCTACCCTTAATTTGTACCCTTAAATTACCCAACAATTAGATGATTTACACAAAGTAGCTTGGGTCCCTAAAAAAAACTACATACTGTAGTTAAAAAACTGTAGACCTTTCCCTTTACCTTTACTTTCCAACCCAGCTACTTGGTGTTATTCTCTAAGAACTGTTACTCGCCAACTGTTGAGCATTGAAGAAACTTTATTATCCAATACAATATTTAAAATGTGTTATATTTTGTTTCAAGAATCGACATTCCATTTGATTCCAGGCCTTGCCATGTTTTGTTTGTCTATTCATTTGATTCCTCCAATAATAATTCTTTTGTCTTTGTCTCAGTTGTTGTTGCACTTCTGAATCCCAGTGGTCATACTCAAATATTTTCTCTCCTATTTGCTTGATATAAGTTAGGTTAAAATAGAAACTGGATTATCTTATAACTCAAATTACTTATTGCAAGTTGCAACAAAATAGTTGCCTATTTAAAGATAAATGCACCACGACTGATTTTACCCCACCTCAACACAATAATTTTATGGATGGATGTTTAATTATGAATCCCAGGAAAAGTTGCAAATCATGTTATCATTCACAACGTACTAAATTGACTCAATCCTTTCTTAATGATTCCACTGATTAATTATTATGAGGATAAAGTAGCGTTGGTCATTTTAAAACATCATTCCAAGAACCTCCAATTCCCCACAGGACAAAATCTGCCTCTTCCTTAATCTCATTGTGTTGTTGACCACTCTTTCTATTCTCTAGCTCATGAGTGGTGTGATCTGCACAAATTTGCATCTTCTTACCTTCTAAAATATCATAACCCGAAGTGACTACTGATGATGAAGAATGTTATTATCTGTTAAAACTTCATTGACAATCCTCAGATTGAAGACTGTCACCCCACCTGCTGGTCACCTCACTCGATGACAATCTTTATCCTTTCACATGAGTGCTGTTTATTCCTAAACTATTATCAAGTAAGTGCATGCAATTAAAACAACAAATTATGCATGCGGGGTTGACTGTTGATAGGAAACGCACCGAATCATACTGATTTTTTTTTTCGTCTAAGATTCCCAAATTCAAATAATGGTGTCGTCAGTTGATAACATCTTTCATTTATGCATCTTAAAAAAAAGGTTTTCCTCAATACTCTGCAACCACCGAGACAGTATTCCCATTAACGTTTTGCAAAATTACCTATGCTTATATCCCTTTAAACTCAGGTAGATTTCCTTTTGAGTGCTTGGAATAGCAACTCATATTAATTTATTTATTATTGATTTAAACGTCATAAACAATTATTTCCATCTTTCGAGGTTTCAGATGAATTTTTCAGAGACATTAATGTCTTCAGTTGTTATGCAAGCTGGCTACAAATAATTACAAAGACTTTCTCCAGAAAGATAACAAAAATAAACAAATGTATGAATGAATTAATGCCAATTCCTGACTTTTTAAAAAAAGAAGGCCAAGTCTTCAGATCAAAATATTACCATGCTTTCATAAATGTTGCAGAAGTCTTAAGCTGCTGGAGTTGATCAATCTCTGTGACCGTATGGTCCACTTATTTAGAGAAACAAAGAACACAAGGTCCATTCGGCTTGGAGGCAGATAAGTTCCTTCTGCCCAGATATATGTGTTAATTCAGAAACAGTAATTATCACAAAATCCTAGGTGGATACAAAATTGGCTTTGTGGCAGGAAACAAAGGGTAGTTGTTGATGGGTGTCTTAATGACAGGAGGGCTATTTCCAGTGGTATTCCGGGGGCTCAGTACTTGGTCCCATGCTTTTTGTGGTATATCTTAATGATTTGGATGGAAATGTAGGGGGCATAATCAAGAAGTTTGCAGATAAGACGAAGATTGGCTGTTTTGTAGATAGCAAGGAGGATAGCTGTAGGCTGCAGGAAGATATTGATGGTCTGCTCAGATGGGCACCAAAGTGACAAATGGAATTCCAGGCAGAGAAATGTCAGGTGATGCATTCTGGGAGGTCAAGCAAGGCAAAGGAGTACACGATAAATGATAAACTAATGAGAAGTGTAGAGGGAGTGAGGGGCCTTGGAGTCAATGTCCACAGATCCCTGAAAGTAGCAGGACAGGTCGACAAGGTGGTCCAGAAGGCATATGGAATCCTTTCCTTTCTTAGCTGTGGCATAGAATGTGAGAGCAGGGAGGTTATGCTGGAACTGTATAAATCATTGGTTTGGCCACAACTTGAGTACTGTGTGCAGTTCTGGTCACCCCATTACAGAAAGGATGCAATTGCACTAGAGAGGGTACAGAGGAGATTTACGAGGATGTTGCCAGGACCGGAAAAATGCAAGTAGGAGGAAATATTGGATTGGCTGGGGTAACTCTCCTTGGAACAGAGAAGTCTGAGGGGAGATCAGATTGCAATGTACAAAATCCTAAGGAGCCTGGATAGAATGGAGGTGAAGAATCTATTCGCCTTAGCAGAGAGGTCAGTGCCGAGGGGGTATATCTTTAAACTGATTGATAGAAAAGTAGAGGGGAGATGAGGAAATAAAAATTAACCCAGAGAGTTGTAGTGATCTGGACCTCACTGCCTGAAAGGGTAGTTGAGGCAGAGACTCTCAACTCATTGAAAAGGAGTCTGGATATGCACGTCAGCTCCGAAAATCTGCAGGGCTCAGAACCAATTGTTGGAAGGTGGGATTGGAATAGGTGGATCCTTTTTCGGCTGGCACAGACACGATGGGTCAAAGTGGCCTCTTTCTGTGCATTAAACATTTTATGTTTCGATGATTCTATGGTTCTTGGAAGCTTAAAATACTAAATTATTCCTCTTTGCTGCTGATATTCGTTCTATGTTTTTGAACAATCTTTTTCCTCGTAATTCAAATGACATCTTATTCACAGGTTCTATGTCCGGTTGTTCCCCTCATGGATTCCCAATCTTGAATGAAAAAAGTTGGTCAGACTAACAAGAGCAAGATTCCACTCAACTTCACAACCAGTCATTTCGTTTTAGCCTTTTTCAAGGTCTGGCCCCAAGTTGCACCATTGTATGTTTTGGGGTTTTGAGGCTGAAGCACTTTTATCTAAAAATTCTCAGTTCTGAATTTTCAATTTATTACAATCGGGTCCTCAGTTGTGCCTGACCTAACAAGTTACAAGTAACGGCTGCTTATGAATCCAGTATAATTTATTAAGCAAGATGTTATGAAGACTTAACAAAAAAGCACTGGAGACAACATGGAAGTTTTTTATCCTCCAAGGCCAGAATTCCTTGAATGTTGCCAGCACAGGCGATCCCTTTGTTCTCCTGTCTCTGAATTGACATTACGTTGAACTGTGTTTCCGAACAATTACACCAGAGACACCTTTGTAAACCGTACAAGCAAAGACACTGAGTTTCCATCTTTTCGGCTTCCGATTCCTTATTATGATATTCTTTGAATTAACTCTTCCATTAGTTTAACATGAGGTTCATCTGCTGTCACCGCACCTCTGTAATTAGAGTGGAGTTCTCTAAAAGCATGTCCATCTCTTATTTCCTAGGCTCTGAGAGTTACCATTTCATTGCGTGAACAAATAACACATCCTTGTACATCCAAAGCAGTTATACAAGCAATATTTCATGTTCATATCTACAATGTCAACTACCATCAACAATTCAACTCAACATTCCCAGGGTGCCAAAGCAATTAAGAATAAATGTTTCTAGTGGAATATCAGAAAAAAAACGTTGTTTTTAAATAGAAATGTGTTCTTCTGTAGATGTATTTAATTGATCAAGTCAGTTAGCATACTTATTAAACTGCATGATTTTTGTTTAATGATAGGTGTCATATCCAGTTCAAGCTTCTTTCACATCAGTTCCTTTTGGCAGAGCAATCACTCTCCTCCCAACTCCTTTACGAAGGTCATCTCTTTCCCTTCACTCATTGCTCGTTATCTTTTTTGATTTCCGCTAGTTTAATTCTGATCCTCCTGCTCACGACTCCCTCTTGCCGTCGCTAACAGCTCTTGTGTTTGTATTTACTCCTGCAGGCCATTTTCTTCTGGACCTCCAGCGGTCACCTCTTGTCCATTAACCACTGGATATTTAAGATGGTGTCAGTTGCTTTGTTTATTAATTAATTTAATAATTGATGTAACTTCATATTTCATGGTGCTCTTTAACTGCTCTCTGAACTCAGACTGAGTGGCCACATAAATAAATGTGTTTGCACAGCAACTGAAATTCCGCAGTATATATGCAACATCTTCAAAGGTATAATTAGAAACATCATCGAAGTAATAATCAGCACCAAAGATATATAAAATATACAGCAGCCACAGAAATATGAAACTGCCAGATATGGTGAAGAGTAAAATCATGGACTTCCTTCTTCTCTCCATTTCAGAGTCACTGTGATTATCTTTCTTGCTCTGACCCCACAGTCTCGGACGAACACGACTGGTCACAAAATGTGTCTTATAGTCAGAGCGTTCAGCAACATAATTAAAATGAATGGCAATAATGGTGTTAAAACCTTTTCAAACAATCTGAATCCAATCCATCGCGGGTCAGTGAAATAACTTGGCTTATTAGAGCAGCCCCATTGTACACTGTCGATTACCCATTTAAGGTTATATCTATAGTAGGTGGGAATATTTTTTAGACAGAGCAGAATGCCAGTTGTTGTTAGAACCACAGCTGCAGTTTTCCTGGTGCAATATTTTGATTACAGCTTCTGACAACAAATGGCGACAAATCGATCAAATGTGAAAGCGATGGTGAACCAAACGGAACAGTCGACGACTGCACGGGTCAGGACATAACGAGAGAGAAACACAAAGGTGAGGTCCAGGAAATTTAATGGGAAATAATGATCATTGATTTTCCGGAGTATGATCTCAGTGATAATGACCAGTAGATCCGCCGTTGACATGGCCACCAGATAGCGGGTGGTGCAGCTGGAGAGTCCGCAATTTCCCTTGGACAGGATCAGAATTGACACTAAATTAGCTGTCAAGGAGAGAAGGGAAAAGTGGCTGTAAATTACTGAAAACCATTATCCGCTTCTCAACCCAGGCAGGAAGGATTTTCGCACCAAAGATCGTGTGGGTTGGGATCGGGTGAGATCGGGTCCATGACCTCAACCTACATCCAACCTCAGCACTTCGAGATTTAACAAATCCTGGAAGGGGAGGAACAACACCCCGCTCACCGGACGCTGGCCAACTAGTTAAATGTAGCAATGAGGAGCCAAAAACGGGTGGATTGGAGAACTGCACCCGGTCTCCAACCACTCGCAGTGTCTGAACTCATCCCGGACTGGAATCTCTCCCTGGGGACGAAGGAATTCCTCCCAAACTCGAACCAGTCCCTCGGATTGGAGGCACTCATCCGTCTTGGACCACTCCCTCTAATGTCTAAATGAGTTAAATTGAAAAGGGAATTTACTGAGTCACTGCAAATGTGATCACAGCACAGGCTTTATTTTCTGCAGAAATATCACTAAAAGAATAGTTTTATAATAACGTATTAAAGAGGTGGTTATTGAATACAAAAATAATGTGTATTCTTCTGGGCTACACATTATAACAAATATCCAGGGTAACCAGCAGGTTCTCATATTCTTCACAATAGTAATACCATAACAGAGAGATTATAATTATTGGGATATGTCGTGGCTCTGTTCTGTTGTTCAGAGAAGGCTGCGTGTTGAACTAATAGAGGCCTTTAAAATTGTCTAGTGGTTAGAGAGGGATAACGTGAAACTGCTATTTCCACCTTTTCTGGTCACCAGTTCTGCAATTCCTCAAAATAAGATGGTGATCAATAAATGCATGATGGAATTCAAGAGAAATGTAATTACTCGGAGTGCTGAGAACGTGGAATTGAGACCTTTTGGAGTAGTTGAAATGGAAAAACAATATATGCAGAAGCGAGGTTCGTGCATGAGGGAGACAGGATTGGAAGGATATACAGATAGGCTTAGATGAGCTGAAATGAAGAGAGGCTCGTGCAGAGCAGGAAGAAACTTCGAATCTCGTTGCCGAATGCCCAGTTTCTGTGCTATAAAACCTGTAACTTGTCTATTAACAAGTCATAGTCATCAGTTGTGTTTCGTAATATTGAAGAGGATTATTTATTATTGCAGTGCACTCATGACCAAACGCTTCTCAGGACCGCGCTCGGGAAGGAAATTAATCAGCACCTGATAGTGCTGTCAACAACTCTACTTAGTGTAAGAATAAATTGGGGTCACACATTGAATACAATGACAGATACTGCAGGAAATACATGGTCCCTAATGCTGCGTTGTCCACCCCAGTTAGTCAGCCACAATCAGTGCAATTCTGGAGTGTCAGAGACTCCCAGTTATACATGATCGCTGAGGTCAGGTGTTCCAGTCCAGTTAGTTCACACACATTGTATAATTCTACGTTAACAGATAATTCCAGTAATCCTTCCCCTCTGAGATTTTTCTGCTTTGAGCTGTGATTCTGCAGAACATAACATTCCACAGAATCCAATAACTTTACAATGTAGAATGCCTTGAACTAGAAACATTTGAGACAACAGTTTAAAACTGCACATATAATTCAATAAATTAGTGCAATTATATGATTGAATGTGCGTCTGTGTAACTGTAATTATTCGATTATATGTAATATTATTATTCCCAAGGTAATGAAAAAAGCCAGCTCAAACACAGATTCACAAAACTTCATTGGGTATAGATACTTACCAGGAACGCCAATTATAGCAAGGATCACAGAGAATATGTTCCTCACCCAATGAATTGGTCGGTGTATTTTCTGCTTGGAGTGATCGGTCAGTTCATGCTGCAGGTAATATCTCTGAAATACATTCTGAGGTGACACATTCCCAGTGTATTAACTTTATATCCTCCCGGATCAATATGGGGATACTGAGGTATGCAAAATTGTTCAAACAGTTTTTTTCTTAATCTTTGAACAAACAGATTACGACAAACAGATTAATTCCCTGTTGATGGAACATATTTTCCACTAAAATTGAATTGGACCAATCTCCACCCCCAAGACTGGACAAATCTGATCACAATAAGCAACGACTCATAACTGGAAGCTGTGTTCAACAGAAATCAAGGAAGTCCTACAAAAATCACGAGTCGCATCTGTAGATCTCATGTTGTTTTTGTGATGGCCTTCACTCTGCATGACAATTCAGAAATTAAATTGCTAACGTCAGAGAAGCCTTTAAGGGATGTTCGTCTATACTTTGGACGCCTCTTATCTGTGCAATTCCGTTCAACAGTTAATATATTCAAACAAAAAGGAACGTATAATGGTTGCAACACATCAGTGGGCCATTTCATCCGCCTTGACCATGACAGCTCTCTGCACGGGCAGCTCAGCTAATCTTACTCCCACACCGCCGCAACACTGACCTGCATTGTTTTTCTCTTCAGTTGTTTGTTCAATTCGCTTCTGACTGAACCTGGCTTCACCACATTTTCAAGCAGTTCATTTCATGTCCCAAGCACGTGCTGTGTAAAAATACGTTTCCCTCATGTCGCTATTGATTCTTTCGCCAATCCCTTAATCCTGTGTCAGTTGGTTTTCGCTGGTCTGCCAATGAGAGCAATTTCACCCGTGCATGGCTTGGAACAACTCTATCAAACTTTCCTTCAATTTCCTCTTTCAGGTGAACAACCCCGATTCTCGAATCTGTCGGCAGAAAACATCTGTCACCCCTAGAATTTTCTCTTGAATATTTTCTACACCCGCTCTAAAGCCTACACATTGTTCCTCAAAGTGTGGTGCCGAGAACTGGATACAATGGCAGGACTGTCAATACCGTTCTATCCTTCACACAGTCCGAGCTACTCCGTTTCCCTTTTCACCCTCTTTATCCAATACATCGATAATTGTTTTTGCGTCAAACCCTTCTTTCACATCGAGATCGAAAATTTAATCAAATTTGCATTTCAATATCTGTACCTCCCTCGCCTGAAAACGGTCTATCTGTGACTCTTCACTTCTCTTCCACGAATTCCCTCTCTCCATTGAAGTGGACAGACTCTGCATTAATATTTACTGTAATCCGCCAACTTCCACAGTTACCTTGACCACACTTCCTCCAACTCCACGTTGCGTAAATAGTAACTTCCATTCACTCAGTTTCCTCATTGTCTTCTGTTTGTCCCAACGGTGCTATCTTCCAAACCAGAGCTTCCGCAGTCTTATCATTTCATATTAACCGTGCATTCCTCACATTAGTTTAGCAGAGGCCTCAGCTTTATCTCTCCCATCACCCGAGTGTCTGTCCTCACCTCCTTCCCTGCCTTCCAGGACCATGATATTAATTCACTTATTCTCACTGTCCAGTCCAACTGCTTTCAACACATCATCCTCCTCCATCTCCACCATGTCCACCTAAAATCATGAACTAAACATCTTTGTTCACACTTCTGTCATGGCCAAGATCTGATTTGCTTGCCCGCAGCTCCTTTCTATGCAGGTGCAAGAGATGCAACAGATTTCCTTTCACCTATGCTAATAAGGTCATTAGAAATAGAAGTTGGATTAGTCCATTCAGCCCATAGATCATGTTCTGCATTCAATATCATAATGGCTGATCTGACCATGGCCGTATTTCCAATTTCCCGCCAGACAACATTCAGTCTTCAATCCCTCGTGAATGAAAAGTCAGTCTAAACCAGCCTTGAATATATTCAAGGACCCGGGCTCCAATTATTTCTGGGTAAGTGAATTCTAAATCCGATGGAACTTTCAAGAGAAGACATTCCTCCTCATCACCATTTTAATTGGGAGACCGCTTATTCATAAACGGTGGAGAATGTGCTGAGCTCAGGGTCAGGCAGGGCACCAATGTACCACACATCTGGGCTTAGACTGACGTATCAAGGTGAAGGCTGTTCCTTCTTGTTCCTTGGATGTGGGCATTGCTGGCGAGGCTGGGATTCGCTATCCATTTTTTGTTTCCCTTGGGAACTAGGTGGAGAGCTATCTACTTGAAACGCTGGATTCCATCTGCTTTAGGCACACCTGCAGTGCAATTAGAAAGGAAGTTCCAGAATTTTGACCCAGCAATAATGAAGAAATGGTGATGTCGTTCCAACTCAGGATGTCTATGGTATGGAGGGAACTTTCAGGTGTTCATGTTTCCATGCATCTGCCGCCCTTATCCTTTTAGGTGTTAGCGGTCTCATGCTTGAAAGGAACTGTCGAAATATATTTAGTAACTTCCTGCAGTGTGATGTTATATATGGTGCACACGGCAGCTGGTGTGCTGGTGGTGGAAAGAGTTAAGTGTTAATATGGTGCATCGGATGCACATCAAGCAAGCCCGTTTTCTTGGATCTTGCTGAGGCGCTTGAGTTTTGTTGTCAGCGGCACAGATTCAGGAAAGTGGAGTGTATTCCATTATTCCTAACTTATGCCTTGGAGATTGCGGATGTAAAAGTAAGTGAGTTATTTGTTGCATAAATCCCAGCGTCTGATCTCTGGAGCAACAATATTTATTTGGCTGGCCCAGTTAAATATCTGATCAAAGGTAACGCCTGTGATATTAATAATGTGGTAATTGGGGACTGACCACAATGATGACTATCAAGGGGAGGTGGTTAGTTTCTCTCTTGTTGGACAAGGCCATTTCATGGCAAATGTGTGATGCGATTTTTAGTTGCCTTTTATCAGCCCAAATCTGATGCAAACAATACAATGCGGTGTTTTTTGTGGGAGTGAAATAAGACAGTTTCAGTTTGTCCGCCATTCATCCAGAGTAAATTGCTTCTCAACTTGGCCTCAATCTTTGACCGAATAATTGAAAGATGCAAATCACAGGGTAGTTGGGGGATTTATAAACTGCCGTTGGTCTATTTGTTGAACCAAGCCACGAGCTTCACGATTGGCTGTGATAATTTCGAAAAGATACATTGTAATGATCAGGAGAACATGGAAAATGCTCAGTATTGTGTCATATATGGACAAGAGGAGGGGTCATTGGATCTGATACAGGCTCTTCAATTCCCCATCAATGCTTAGTTACATGTTTCAAAGGGGAGGTCACAATATGGATAGTTATGATGTTGTGTATCGAACCTTGGGGTATTCAAGGCTTAATCTTGGGAGATAGATGAACCATCTCTTCCCACTACATGGAGGGACATCGTAGTAACGGGGGGAATGCAGAATGGGTGTGCGGGGGTTCGGGCTAATGGGAGGGCCAACCTTGTCTTCTTGTTGATGGAACTGTCGCTCGAGTGTCCAGTTGGTAGGCGATGGAAGAAGCTATTAGCAGCACAGCTCTTACTCAGAGTTCTGGAAGTGATTGACAACAGATTGCAGAGTACGACGGAAAGTCAGCAATACAATTCCGGCCCCAGTATATCATTGTATCTTCTGGGTTACATAAACACAGCAGCAAGAAACCTCTAACCCCGAGGACGATGTCAGTTCACTGGAAAGGCAAAGCTGCCACAGATTTCACATTCATAACAGAAACCAAAGACGTGGATTCACTGGTGAATCAGATTCAAACCTTGGTCAGTACAAATATCTTCCTATTTAGATAATTTCGTTTCCTTTCTCGAGAAGGTCTATTTTCCCTCGTAATTTTACATGTTGTTCCCAAATGTTTATGTGATTTTATGTTCGATTTCGCACATTATCATGATGGATCAGTTCTACACTTACTAACTTGATATTCAACAAACCCCACAAAAATCCTCAAGGCAAATCTGCCAACAAAAGCATTGCCCCGTCCTTCTGCCTCTCCCTCAAATGAATTACAATTATTGCACATTTTTACTTTGCGGTGTCGGTTCCGTATTGGTTTTAATTACCCTGAGGGAGGGACTCATAGCCTAATAGAATATTTAATTCACCTGCCCTGCACGGCCTGAAGTCAGGCAAATCCCACGCCCTGACAAAGATCAACAAAGGAACATGAAACATGCCAATTACAAGATCTGATCCTGGAAAGGCACAAAATGCAGGACCATTATGTTAATTTGGTAAACATGCATCTGCAAAGGATAAAGCAGGAGACAGTCTTACTTCCACATAGGTTTATTCACAATAATACATACAACATAAGTGCATTCGACATTTACCTTCTCCAGACCAGCTCCCCGCTACCCCTCCCCGGGTCGAAACTGGTTATTCCAAATGTACCCTGATCTTTCCACAATTAGTATCAGCTGCTCTTAATCACAATTAGAGCATGAAGCAATACATACTCAATTGGCAAATAATTTGCAACATTGGTTCATAAGCAGCATTTTGTTATCAGTCTATCAATATGTCCATTGTACATTATTATTTTTCTTGTGATTCCTCTTCGAATATACAGGCCAAATGTGAGCATTACAGCTCCTGTTTGAAGACCAGAACTGCTCTTCACGTGTCCTGTATTGCATGACTGCCCAACCTCTGGAATGTTCATTCAAAACTCACCCTGAAATCTAACGCGATGGCACTCACTCATACAGCGACATACAAAACACACTTAAGGAAAATACAGTTGAAAAGAATAGTGCACTTTTACAGCTTATCAAAATAATAGTTCATAATTCACATGGCTTGTTCTCGAAACGCCTTCACTCCTGAAGAGTAGCTTAGCTTAGTTCAACAGCCAGAGTCACGTGCTGAAGGAGCTTTCAGGATTCTCTTGAAGGGATAGAATTTCTGCAGGCCACAAACTTGGTTGCTTGTAGTCTCGTTACCACGAGGTCAGTTTGCAGTACCAGTGGATTCGAAATAGAACAGGCTTGGAGACCTTACCACGCTACAGTCTCCAATTATTTAGGCTTAGATTTTTCTGCCCTTTTTGCTGTTGCTGTTACTTAAAGAATAAAAAGAAGCCAACATGGTTAGCTTATCATGTGCATTATCACATTTCGCTTTCCCAAACATGGTGTTGGAATTAGTGTGATTATTCATTATCTGGCGTATTGCTTGATTATGGTCTTTGTTTCAGAAAGACCCTTTCAGTTCAGGATTGCCTCTTGGATTGTCTCAGGGTACGGGAGTTGCCACTTCTTAGTCTGGAATGTATCATTTTGTCCTTGTGAGATCGTAAGGCTGTTTAGAAATTCACTGCTCATTTCAGATGACTATTGCTGGCCATTATTTGCGGCTCGTATTGTCCATTTTAAAAGAAAAGTCACTTACAAAATGCTGCACACTCAGTGAAATTCTATGTTAAAAGATATGAATTTGACATGGCTCCACTGGGCATGGCAATAATATTAAAGTAATTGTGTCAAATGACATTAGTGCTAAATATCTTGAAAAAATATAAGGCGCAAATCCCATTGCACAGGTTCTCCAATTTAAGCAGGCTCCAGCAGTTATAGGACAGCTGACCAGTATCACTCGACTTGTGATGGTTCCTCTCCTCCTTTACGGATGCACTTTTCCAACATACCTTCCACTGCAATGAGGAAAGAAGTGGGTGAACCCAGACCGTAAAGGGTGGGGTGGCAAAACACCGGTGACATGCAGCGAAATGGTCGCCGACCACAACCATGACAACTTACATTAACAAAGCGCTACACACAATCAAAGAGACATCTCGGAAGATGTAATAGTGCAGGTTAAAACAGTGTGACATCCAGAGTGAGTGGAAAAGTATAGAGAGTGTGAGATTGATGAGCACGTGGTGAAAGATATCGACTTCCATACGGGTTTTGAAGACAAAGAGAGAGTTGAAATGATGGAGTGCTGGAATTTCCGATGTCCTGGGTACAGTTTTTTTGGGGTAAAACCTGCTGACAGTGCAGCAGAAACTGTGGTGCAGAACAAATACTGTTCGAATACAGATAACAAGGGAGGAGTGGAGAAAGTTCACAGCAATTTATAGCTTGGAAGATTGTTGTGATTGACAGGGTGTCATTTGCAACAGGATTGATATGTTAGTCCACGATTCTTCAAATTATTTAAGTGCAGCAATGAGGACAAGTGGAACTTGGTGCAACGCTGCTGGGCAGGGATTGGGGTCCTATTCCTGGTCAGGATTTAAGCTGTGGCATTCGGGATACCTGTTGTTTAGGCTGTGCTCCTGATTTGGTCGTGGGGAGACAAAAACTGGAGTCGGAGCCAGGGATAGTTGGATTGGTCATCTGACCCTGTCTTACTGGAAGTTGGGGTAACTTGCGCTGGCTGCTGTTTGATAGGCTCCTGACTTTGTGATCAGATTTCCTCCCTGGTTACCATTCATGAGCTCCAGTGAACTTGGGCAGCAGATGCTTCTAACAGTGGACACAGTGAGTATGATTCCTCCATATAAATAGAAGAAAAAATAGGAGCGTAGAATGTGGGAGGTCGGCCATAAGTGTGTTTGAATGTTCAAAACAGGAGCTGATAAATACACGGATGAGCTTTCAGCGGCATTTGAGGTAAAACGGGGGCAGCGGAATGTGTCATTGTGATGGCACAAGCTTGTGGTTGTAAGCTCTTCTCGAGGTTACTGTGTGACCAAGGTTGCGAAAAAAGGGTTCAGTCATCGACTACTTCCAGGAAAAGGAATTCTGGCTCGAGAGTAAAGTTTGTAACAAGGAACATAGTTAATGGCTTCAGCCTTTCCAATCTTTAATTGAAGGACATTGCTGTTCACCCAGTACCAGATTTCTCACAAGCCATGTGACAATCCAGAGACAACTGAGAAAAGACAGATGTGAGGGTGAGGGAGAGTTTGGTGTCTTCAGCACCAATGGTGAAACTGACATTCTGTTTTGGGTGATATCACTGGAATATAGGGAGTTAGGTTGGAAGCTGAAAGGCAGGACGAGCAGAGTCGTATTCTCAGGATTGTTACCGGTGCCACGTGCTAGTGAGGCTGGAAACAGGGAGCGAGTGCAGCTGAACACGTGGCTACAGAACTGGTGCAGGAGGGAGGGATTCAGATATGTAGATCATTGGGCTACCTTCTGGGAAGGTGGGAGCTCTACAAGAAGGACGGGTTGCATCTGAACTGGAGCGGCACCAATATCCTGGGCGGGAGGTTTGCTAGAGCTCTTCGGGAGGGTTTAAACTAGTTTGGCAGGGGGATGGGAACCGGAGCTACGGATCAGTGGATGGGGTAGCTTTTGAACAGGCAGATACCGAGTGCAGAGAGACGGCGAGGACGGTTAGACAGTTGACAGGGCGAAGTTGCAGCCAGCATGATGGGTTGAAGTGTGTCTATTTTAACGCAAGAAGCGTCAGGAATAAGGGTGATGAACTTCGATCAGTACTTGGAGCTACGATGTTGTGGCCATTACGGAGACGTGGATATCACAGGGGCAGGAATGGATGTTGGATGTTCCGGGGTTTAGATGTTTCAAAAGGAATAGGGAGGGAGGTAAAAGCGGTGGGGGAGTGGCATTGCTAATCAGGGATAGTATCACAGCTGCAGAAAGGGAGGTCGTCGAGGAGGGTTTGTCCACTGAGTCATTATGGGTGGAAGTCAGAAACAGGAAAGGAGCAGTCACTTTGTTGGGAGTTTTCTATAGATCCCCCAATAGCATCAGAGACATGGAGGAACAGATTGGGAGGCAGATTTTGGAATGGTGCAGAAGTAACAGGGTTGTTGTCATGGGTGATTTCAACTTCCCTAATATTGATTGGAAACTGCTTGGTGCAAATAGTTTGGATGGAGCAGTTTTTGTCAGGTGTGTCCACGAAGGTTTCCTGACTCAACATGTAGATAGGCAGACGAGAGGGGAGACTATGTTCGACTTGGTGCTTCGCAACGAACCAGGCCAGGTGGCAGACCTCTCGGAGGGAGAGCATTTCGGTGATAGTGATCACAACTCCCTGACCTTTACTGTAGTCATGGAGAGGGACAGGAGCAGACGGGATGGGAACATATATAATTGGGGCAGGGGGAATTGCAATGCTATTAGCAGGAACTGGTTTGCATAAATTGGGAACAGATGTTCTCAGGGAAATGCACAAAAGAAACGTGGAGGTTGTTTCGGGAGCACTTGCTGCGACTGCTGGATAGATTTGTACCGATGAGGCAAGGAAGGGATGGCAGGGTAAAGGAACCTTGGATGACAAGAGATGTGGAACAGCCAGTCAAGAGGATGAAGGAAGCTTACTTAAGGTTGAAGAAGCAAGGATCAGACAGGGCTCGAGAGGGTTACAAGGTAGCCAGGAAGGAACTGAAGAATGGACTTAGGAGAGCTCGAAGGGGACATGAAAAAGTCTTGGCGGGCAGGATTAAGGAAAATCCCAAGGTGTTCTACACTTATGTGAGGAACAAGAGGATGGCCAGACCGAGGGTAGGGCTGATCTGGGATAGTGGAGGGAACTTGTGCCTGGAGTCGGAGGAGGTAGGGGAGGTCCTAAATGAATACTTTGCTTCAGTATTCACTGTTGAGAGGCACCTGGTCGTTTGTGAGGACAGCGTGGAACAGGCTGATATGCTCGAACAGGTTGAGGTTAAGAGGGAGGATGTGCTGGAAATGATGAATGATATGAGGACAGATAAGTCCCCGGGGCCAGACGGGATATACCCAATGATATTGCGGGAAGCGAGCGAAAAGATTGCCGCGCCTTTGGCGATGATCTTTGCGTCTTCCCTGTCCACTGGAGTAGTGCCAGATTATTGGAGGGTGGCAAATGTTGTTCCCTTGTTCAAGAAAGGGAATAGGGATAACCCTGGGAATTACAGACCAGTCAGTCTTACGTCGGTAGTGGGCAAATTATTGGAGAGGATTCTGAGAGACATGATTTATGATTATTTGGAAAAGCATGGTTTGATTAGAGACAGTCAGCATGGCTTTGTAAGTGGCAGGTCCTGCCTCACAAGCCTTATTGAATTCTTTGAAGATGTGACAACACACATTGATGAAGGTAGAGCAGTGGATGTGGTGTATATGCATTTTAGCAAAGCGTTTGATCAGGTTCCCCATGGTAGGCTCATTCAGAAAGTAAGGAGACATGGGATTCAGGGAAAGTTGGCTGTCTGGATACACAATTGGCTGGCCCATAGAAGTCAGAGGGTGGTAGTAGATGGAAAATATTCAGCATGGAGCTCGGTGACCAGTGGTGTTCCACAAGGATCTGTTCTGGGACCTCTGCTCTTTGTGATTTTTATAAATGACTTGGATGAGGAAGTGGAGGGCTGGGTTAGCAAGTTTGCCGATGACACGAAGGTTGCTGGAGTTGTGGATAGTGTGGAAGGCTGTTGCAGGTTGCAACGGGACATTGACAGGATGCGGAGCTGGGCTGAGAACTGGCAGATGGAGTTCAACCTGGAAAAGTGTGAAGTGATTCATTTTGGAAGGTCGAATTTAAATGCAGAATACAGGTTTAAAGACAGGATTCTCCGTAGTGTGGAGGAACAGAGGGATCTTGGGGTCCATGTCCATAGATCGCTCAAAGTTGCCACCCAAGTCGATAGGGTTGTTAAGAATGTTTATGGTGTGTTGGTTTTCATTAACGGGGATTGAGTTTAAGAGCTGCGAGGTTATGCTGCAGCTCTATAAGGCCCTGGTTCAACCACACGTGGAATATTGTGTTCAGTTCTGGTCGCCTCATTATAGGAAGGATGTGGAAGCTTTAGAGATGGTGCAGAGGAGATTTACCAGGATGCTGCCTGGACTGGATGGCAAGTCTTATGAAGAAAGATTGAGGGAGCGAGGGCTTTTCTCATTGGAGCGAAGAAGGATGAGAGGTGACTTGATGGAGGGGTACAAGATGATGAAAGGCGTAGATAGAGTGGATAGCCAGAGACATTTTCCCAGGGTGTAGAGGGCTATCACCAGGTGGCATAATTTTAAGGTGATTGCAGGAAGGTTTCGGAGAGATGTCAGAGCTAGGGGTTCTTTACACAGAGAGTGGTGGGTGCGTGGAATGCGCTGCCAGCGGTGGTAGTAGAAGCAGATACATTAGGGCCATTTAAGCGACTCTTGGATAGGTACATGGATGATAGTAGAATGAAGGGTAGGTAGTTAGTTTGATCTTCGAGTAGGTTAAAGGTTCGGCACCACATCGTGGGCCGAAGGGCCTGTACTGTGTTGGACTGTTCTATGTTCCATGTTCTATGGAAATGAGAAATGGACCTTTCGAGATAAATAGAGGCACTGCTGCAGAAATTGGAATAGAATCCATTGATGTCGACATTCTGACGATGATTATAATGATAAGAATGGAAGCAGATGATTGCACTTCCAGACACGGGGACGATGGTGGAGAGATCTGGAGCATTGGCTGATCAACTCAGTCCATTCCTGCAGACAGGTCACGAACTCGAGGAGGAAAAGTAAATTTTTATTTCAGTCACACAGGGTGCCATTTTTGATTTTGAGAAGAGCTGATATGGTACTGTGGCAGTGACGGATGTCTGATTGGAGGACTTCAATCATGGAATTCTGGAAAAGATAGCCACAAATTAAGGTGGCAACACGGAAAGGCAAGAGCTTGGGATGGAAACCGAGTTTGGAAATCGACTAAAGAAAAGGTTACAAAATAAAAACTAAATGTCCTGGAAATATGCAGCAGGTCTGGCTGCATTTGTGGAGAGAGCAACAGAGTTAACCTTTCAGGTCAGTGAGCTTTGATCAGAAATGGCAAAGGGTAAAAATGTGATATGTTTTAAGTAAATAAAGCGGGGGTGGGGCAACAGAAAACAAAATGGAAGGTGTTGATAGGCCAGAGGGTCACAGAGAATAACTGACAATGAGGTCATGGGGCAAAGTCAAAGAGACTGTGTTAATGGCGTGGTGAAAGACAACGCGTCAGTCCAGAGAGTATGTTAAATGACTGAATAATAAAAGCTCTAGCCGAAAGCAACAAACATGAATAAACACAGTGGGCAGGAATATGGTGAAAAAAATTGAATGATGAAACAAAGTAAAATAATAAAAGTAAACATGAAAGACAAAGTTAAAAATATAAAAAATTGGGGGCCTGTCATGCTCGAAATTATTGAACTCAGTCTTCAGCTCGCAAGGCTGTAGAGTGCCTAACTGGTGAATGGGATGCTGATGCTCGATCTTGTGTTGGTGTTCACTGGAAGACTGCAGCAATCCAAGGACAGAGATGTGGGCTTAACAGCAGGGGTGTGTGTTGAAATGGCAAGTGACAGATGGATCAGGATCATGTTTTAAGACTGAGCGGAGGTGTTCAGAAAAGTGCTTACCTAATCAACGTTTGGTCTCCCAAATGTACAGTAGACCACAATGTGAGCAGCGAATGCAGTATACTAATTTGAAAGACGTACAAGTAATGGCTGCTTCATCTGAAATGGGTGTTTCGGGCCTTCGATAGCAAAGACAGAGGAGTACAAAGGCAGGTATTACACATCCTTGCGATTGCATGGGAAGGTGCCGTGGGAAGGGAACGAGGTGGCGAGGGTAATGCAGGAGTGGACCAGGGTGCTGCAGAGGGAACAATCCCCTCAGAAGGCTGACAGTGAGAGGAGATGTATTTGGTGGTGCATTACGCTGGATGTGGCGGAAATGGCGCAGGATAACCATATGCATGTGCAGGCTGGTGGGTGGAAAATGTGGAAATGAGGATCCCTGTCGCAGTTCTGGGAGGGAGAGGAAGGGCTGAGGGTACAGGTGCAGTAAATAGGCCGGACACGGTTGAGGGCCCTGTCACCCACAGTGGGGAGGAATCCTTGGTTGAGGAAACAATAAACCATATTAGAGGCGCTGTCATGCACAGTGAATCGTCACAAGGTTGAACACAGCTTCCAGGGAAACCTGTGCAGTGAATAGTCACAAGTTTAAACACATGGTCTGGGCGGCAGATGCACGGTTAATTATCACAAGATTAAACACAGGGACCAGGGACTCCTGCACAGTGATTGGACACATGTTTAAGCACAGGGCCCGTGGGGAACCTGCACAGTGAATAGTCACAAGTTTAAACACAGGGCTCGGGGGATCCTGCACAGTGAATAGTCACAATTTAAACACATGGCTTGGACGGAAGATGCACGGTGAATTATAGCAAGATTAAACACAGGGACCAGGGGCTCCTGCACAGTGAATAGTCACAAGTTTAAACACAGAGCCCGGGGGAACCTGCATAGTGAATAGTCACAAGTTTAGACGCAAGGCCCGGGGGTCCAGCACAGTGAATAGTCACAAGTTTAAAAACATGGCCTAGGGGTCCTGCACAGTGAATGGTCACAAGTGTAAGCACAGGGTTAACGAGGGGTGGGGGGGGTGGGGGTGGCGGGATCCTGCACAGTCAATAGTCACCAGATTAAACACATGGCCTGAAGGTAACTTGCACAGTCAATAGTCACAAGATTAAACACAGGGTCCGGGGGATCCTGCACAGTGAATAGTCACAGGTTTAAACACAGGGCCCAGGGGATCCTGCACAGTGAATACTCACACGTTTAAACACAGCGCCCGGGGCTCCTGCATAGTGAATAGTCACAAGTTTAAACACAGGGCCCAGGGGATCCTGCACAGTGAATTGTCACAGGTTTAAACACAGGGTTCAGGGGATCCTGCACAGTGAATAGTCACAAGTCTAAACAGAGGGCCCGGGGGATCCTGCACAGTTAATGGGTACAAGTTTAAACACATGGCCTGGGGGAACCTTGCACAGTGAATTGTCGCAAGATTAAATACACGGTCCAGGAGATCCTGCACAGTGATTCGTGTCAAGTTTAAACACATTGCTCGGGTGGATCCTGCACAGTGATAGGTGTCAAGGTTAAACACAGGGCCCCGGGGGATCCTGCTAAGTGATTCGTAATAAATGGAAACACAGAGCCCGGGGAGAAACCGCAGAGTGAATAGTCACAAGTTTAAACACAGGGTCCGGGGTATCCTGCACAGTGATTCGTGTCAAGGTTAAACACAGGGCCCGGGGGGAAGCTGCACAGTGTATAGTCATAAGATTAAACACAGAGCCCGGGGTAAGCCACACAGTGAATAGTCATAAGATTAAACACAGGGCCCGGGGGGAAGCCGCAAGGTGAATAGTCACAAGATTAAACACAGGGACCAGGGGGAAACCGCAAGGTGAATAGTCACAAGATTAAACACAGGGACCAGGGGGAAGCCACAATGTGAATAGTCACAAGATTAAGCAAAGAGCCCAGGGTGTACCGGCACAGTGCTCTGACCATTCCCTCTCGTAAATATAATGGTCACGAGTTGGACTCGAAGCCTGGCGGGAATTGCTGGAGCGTTCCAGTTATACCAACTCTGTAAGTGAACAGTTTGCTCACACAATGGAGTTAAATCTCCTTCTGTAGTTTTCAAGGCATATGATGCCAAGAGGGCCAAAACTACTGGAGTGCACTACCGGTGTTGCTTCCTTAGCTCAGAAGGCTAGTACAGAACGCCACAGCACTGAGGGAGGTGAGCTGTCCATGCCTCCGGGTGGGAGCAATTACCTCCCAAAGAAGCAGGTTGCTGACTTTTAAGAGCAAAGTATGTTGTATTAGCATTCAACACCCAACCATCACTTCTAATACACCGAACGTCTCTCTACCCCCAGCACAAGTACAGTGATCTAGGGGGAGACGTGTATGGAAGCCTTGGGGTAGCTGGGTACTGTTGGTATGCCCGTGATGTTGTAGGCATGAACCCAAATGAGTTATCTCATATTGACCCCAGATCCTACAGCTTGCAGATTACTCATCTTATACACAGGGTAAACACACCATGTGATGCAAGCGTCGCAGTACAGTAAGTATTCATGTGTGGGCTTCAGATGAAAAATTAGTAGTCAATACCCACATAGTCGAATAGCCTGCTACCACTCAGTTCGAAGACTCACGTTTGAAGAATAGCTTCTTGGGCAAGGTCGTGGGGAACTACTAACACCTGTCAAATTGGAAATCAGTGGAATTACAGGCTTCAACAGAAGATAAGTCCAGAACAGCCATTGCACAGTGCACCAGCT
Organism: Heterodontus francisci; assembly: GCF_036365525.1. Lineage (NCBI taxonomy): Eukaryota > Metazoa > Chordata > Chondrichthyes > Heterodontiformes > Heterodontidae > Heterodontus > Heterodontus francisci. The sequence continues at coordinate 97,828 of NW_027142281.1, forward strand.
TGTATTTATACAGTAGCTTTGAGGTAGCAAAATGTCCCAAGGCACTTCACAGGAAAATTATCAAAGAAACATTAGCACTAAGACAGGGGATATTTAGATCAAATGACCAAAGAAGATAGCAGAACAAATGACCAAAAGCTTGATCAAAGAGGGACGTTTCAAGGAGTGTTTTAAAAGTAGGACAGATAGTGAAGCAGTTTAAAGATGGTATATCAGCTCATTGCATCTGTGCTGTTTCTTCACGGAGCTATCCAGTCATGCCTACTCTTCCCACTCAATCCCCATAGTCCTGCAAGTTTATTTCCTTCACGTTTATGTACAATTTCAATTTGAAGTCATTGCTTGTCTCTGCTTTCACCACTCTTGTGGGCAGCAGGATCCAGATCATTACCAGCCGCTGTGTAAAAAAAATACATCCTAATCATATTTCGCCTGTGTCTCTTGCTCAATGTCTTCAATCTGTGTCCTCTCTTCCTTGTACCACAAATTGCTGGGAAAGGTTTTTCGTTCTCTAACTTATCTAAGCCTTCTATAACCGTGTACACTTCCAATAAATCTCCCCTCAACTTCCTTTGTTCGAAGGAGAGCAGCCCAGCTTTTCCAACCTAACCTTATAACTAAAATCCTCCATCCCTCGAACTATTCTGGCAAATCTCTTCTGCAGCATCTCAAAAACCGTCACATTCTTCCTCAAGTGTAGTGACCATAATTGGACACAATATTCCAGTTGGAGCCTAAATAAGAGCTTTATACATGTTCAGCATAACTTCCCTACTTTTGTACTCAATGCCTCTGTTCAGGAAGCCCAACATCCCATATGCTTTGCTGATCACTCTCTCAATATGTTCTGCCACTTTCAAACATCGATGTACATGCACCCCGCAGTCTTTCTTTTCCCCCACACTCTTTAGAACTGTGTCATTAAGTATATATGGACTCTCCTTATCCCATCTGCCAAAATGCATCAACTAACACTTGTCAGTATTGTATTCCATCTGTCACTTGTCTGCCCATTCTGCTAGCCTATCTATGTCCCGTTGTAGGCGGTTCATCTCATCCTCACTTTTTGCCACCTCTCCAAGTTTGGTGTCATCTGGAGATTTTGCGATTCTACTCTGTATTCTAAGATCCAAAGAATTTATAAAGATCAAAACAGGAAAACATTGCTCCCCCACTGACTCTTGGGGAACACCACTGTCTACCAACCTCCAGTCTGAAAAACAATCATTTACTATGAGTCGATGTTTTCTGTTCTGAAACCAATTTTTGATTCAATTGAACACTGCCCCTTCTATTCTGTGAACCTCAATTTTGTTCACCAACCTTTATGTGGTGCCTTATCAAACGTTTTCTTCAAATCCATGCAAAACAACATCCACCACATTCCCTTCATCAACCTTCTCTATTATTTAATCAAGCTAGTCAAGTAAAATCTGCATTTTACAAATTTGTTTCGGCTATCCTTAAGTAATTTGAACGTCTCCAGGTATGTGTAGATTTTCGCCCTGATTATTGTTTCTAAAACCTTACGCATCACTGATGCTAAACTAACTGGTCTGTCGTTGCGAGGTCTGTCTTTACACACTGTCTTCAACGCATTTGCCACTTTTCAATCCTCTGGCTCCAACCCTCCCCCACCCCATCTGCAGGGAAGGATTGAAGATTATAGTAAGCCCTTCCATTACCGCCATCCCTGCTTCCCATTGCAGCCTGGGAATCTAGTCATCTAGATCAGGTGTCTTATCGACCCTTACCTGAGCCAACCTTTTTAGTATCTCTCCCTCTCAAAGTTTATCCTATCCATTGCTTCTACTCTCCCTGCTTCTGCAGACATTTTGTCAGTTTCCACTTCCTGAGTGAACACTGATATTAAGTATTGATTAGGTATACTAAGTATATATTAAGTATATGTATGCTTCATAAAAGAGCACTGGAAGCTTAATTCTTGCACTATAAATACACATATGACTGCCTTCAAAACCTGAGCAAAGAATCAGAGCTCCTTGGCTGGTAGTTCATGCATCCGTGATCTACTGGTGTAACTATAATATCCTTCTGTTAAAGATGGGTTAATGAACTGTTTATCCCGGCTTCTTCAGCAATGCTTGGGTCCAGGCTTACCTTCCAGTCACAACAGTCCTCTGTTGTACCTTCCACTGCTGTCGGTACTGTGCAACTGAGCTGTGAACTTTACCTTGAACAGACTCCTCTGACTCACTATCATTTCCACGCGGGATGATAATCTCTGAGTTGGTGTGTGCTGAAGACTGAGGGGGTGACGGTACATATTGGTGTTGCTGGTCGGACTCGCATTTTCTGAAGAGACTAACCAGTCAAAACAGAAAAAAACGATGAACGAATGGAAAACATTGGGCAGGTTTACAGCTTGCTCCAGCTAGGTGTGGTGAGGCATCCAAACTTGAGAAGCTTCCTGAAAGAGATTCGCTAGCAGAACAAATGGAAGGGAAGCGAGCCAACCGCAATTAAGATCAGTTTGGACCGTTATGTATTACATTGCCGATATTTTATCTTTGGAGAAGTGTTCAATTGATGAGTCACAGGTCATCTCATGTGTTGGTTGGAGTTATGGCGTGGGTCAGTTAGCATGAACTAATTGAGTTTGTACGTAAAGAGGTCAATTTATGAAAACTATAAGTTAATGGTTAGCGGGTCACTAGTTGGTTTATGCTTCGTTCTCTGGCTGTTGTTCGCATTTTCTGCCTTGATCTTGAAGAAGTGAAGAAATACTGGATGGGTGTGCGGTTCCAAGTTGGGAAAGCACATATTGCATCAGTTGGAGCCATTGGCACAGTTAATGCAGGAGCATCTACAAGTGCATCTAAGCGTTATGGTGTAAGTATAACCAATTGCTGCCCTGTTTTCAAAAGAGGATGAGGATATCACTGTGTAAATGTAGCTGTGCTCTGTGGAGAATTCCACAACAGAGGTAAAAAACAGGACTTATCAATGGAGGGAGATATTAATTAATCAAATTACGCCTTTCAGTCTTCAGCATTCATCATCTCTGTAACTATAAATATTGAATTGTTTATACACATGTAGAGGGACATATTACTGTTTTAATACAGCCAATGAACTGTGCAATATTGACCAGCAGAGGGAGACATTAGTGTAAAATCTGATCCATACGGAATCCGCATGCAGATGTGGACATTATTGAATCAATGTAAACATTGCTCTGTGCAGTTTTCACCAGTGTGACAGTTAGCCAACTTATATCTGGTAAGTTACAATTCCTATCTGCACGATATCTGGTTAAGTCTATTTTCATATCTATATACATAGTGTTCAGATGAAAGTTTTTCGCTGAACTTGATTGTTTAGTTACTGTAATGAATGTCAATTTTCATGGGACCAATTGAATTTCTTTGCTATGAGTCAGCTTCATTGTAATGTTATTCCCCCAAAACGTCAGTGACAACATCAACTCGGGGACAGACATTGTATCAGCTGCTGTATGGGAAGGTAGAGAATGGATCAACGTCTGAGAAGATTCGTTTGGAAGAGTATGATCTGCGAGCTTCAATATGTACAGTCAAATGACCATATACCATCTTTTGAAATTTGAATATATATTGCATTTCTGGGTAGGACGATATCCAACTCGCTGAAGCTGGTGTTCCTGGTGAGACTCGATGTCCTGTTATTGATGCCTCTAGATTTTCAAAGAAATATAGACGGTTCTGGGATCGTGTATCGATATTTCCCAGTATTTCATGGAATTGACAGTATTTGAACAGGATCTCTGGGAGTCTGGATGTATCATCGGGAGGCCAGTGTGAATATCAAGCAATTTGCAGATCAGGCATCTGTCTGCATCTGTCGAACCCATTCCCACATTTCTGCCCTCACCCCAACCCCTTCATTCTAAAACAGCATCAGGGATCTCCTTGCCCTCAATTACCACCCTAGCAGTTTCCACATCCAAAATGTCATCTTCCTGCATTTCCGCCACAAACAGCGTGATGCATCATCCCCTCCTCTTCACTGTCAGCGTTACGAAGGGACCATTCCGAAGGGTCCAATTTTGGGACCATAATTACCACAACAGCCCGAGTTGCGGAAGGTACCGGAGGGCGTTCGGTTCATGCTCTGTTCTCATCCCTGTACCCGACTCGAGAACCATGCTGCAGTCCTTCCTGACCCTGTTTCCACTGCATCTTTTGAACTGTGAGTTACGGATTATTGAATGTATTATGTTAGTTAGTGATACACTGATTATTATTGCAAGATGTGTATCATTAATCTAATTATCACCTGTACTACCGAACACATTCAGGTGATGTAGAAAGTAAATAATACTTTATACATTTTAATTTTCCTGTGTAGATTTTAATGAAATATCAGAAGTTGTTTATTGCCTTCTACCTGCTGCTCGTACAGAAAGAGCAGGCTGATGTTGAAAATGTTATGAGAGTATTTAAGATGAGTCTGTTAGAAAAAGAGTCAATTCGCTTTTCGAATAGAATCTGTCAGTGTCTGGGATCAATTTACAGAAAATTAATCTATTTTATTTACAGTTGTCATTCATTGAGATGGTATGAAACGGATACTGCAATGGTTTATATAATTTGTAGAAGTTTCATTTGATACATATTTTGGTTTGTTTGTCTCCATTTTAAGTTTTATCAAGTACAATAAGAACAAACCTCCATTTCTATATAAAAAAAAGTCTTGCGTTTAAATAACGCTTTTCTCGACGTCGGAACGTCTCAAAGATCTTTCCTGTCAATTCAGCGCTGCTTTGTAGTGTTGCCTATACTGTAATGTAGGAATCACGGGGGCCAATTTGCACACAGCAAACTTCGACAAACAGCAATGTTATAATGACTAGAATAACATATATGTGTGTGTGTGCTGTTGGTTGAGGGATCAACATCGGCCAGAACACGAGGGATAGGTCCCCTGCCCTTCTTCCAAATAGTGCACCTGAGAGGGCAGAGGGAGCATCTGTTTAACTTCTCTTCTGAAGGAAAGCACCTTGGACACTGCAGCACACCCTCAGTACTGCACTGGAGTGGCAGCCCAGACTTTGTGCTCAAGTCTCTGGAATTCGACTTGAACCCACCATTGCCTGACTCAGAAGTGAGAGAGCTACCAACTGAACTATTGCTGACAGCAATACTGCTTTGCTGACAGTAAAGGAGATGGAATATTTTCCATTTGATTAAATGTAAAATTTTAAATTCCCAGTTGAATTTGTGTCGAACACAAAGACTGTGACAGTTTGTTTTACTTTTCCCCCTGCGTTTCTTGTACTGACACAGCCAGCTGGGTTTGAAATTCTAATCTGATTATTTAAAGCCAGCCTAATAGAAGTAGAGTACGGTCTTTGTTTGAATACAGTAAATCGAGTCTGGGTGCAAGTTACCTCATTGAGTGTAGAACACCAGTCAAAACTACATCTGCTACCGACTGAACCGCCAGACATATTTCTGTCACAGATATTTCTCAATATAAGTACTGTCTGCTCGCCTAGTAATACAGTTCACAAAACTATACAGTTTAAAATAGTTTGTTCACTATTGAAGTGCTATATTAAATCTATAATAAACTCTCAACTGGAGATGTAACTAACTGTTTTTTTCAATTTGTTTCCATTGCTAGTATATTTATCAAGTGCACTCTGCAAAAAAAACTGATGTTACTGAAATTTCCTAAATCGTTGGGGTGTGTTTTCCTGAAGTACTGTCGTCATTTTGGCGATATTTTTCTGCACCCATTTATTGTCCACCCCTAGTTTCCCTAACAAGGTGTGCATCACCTTACTCCTTGCACCAGTGGATTATCTGGAAAAAAAATCTGGCGTGACATGAGTGGTTACAGGCTGAATGGTAAATGCAGGAAATGTACAATAAATGACTGAGTGGATTGAAGAAGATTCACGGACCCTATCGAAGCACTGAGCCTGGACACTGTAAAAGGGGAATTTGCAGGAGCTGACTATTATCAGGGAAAGTTGGGAGGAATGATGAGGCTCCATGACTGGGAAGAAGTCACATAGTATTTACATTGTGTAACTAGAAGCATAAAGAGACCAGTGAGATTATAGTTGGGAAACTGTAACACATTCAAGATTAAAACGGTAAACACAGCTGAGGGCAGGAATCGGTATCCCCGTGTCTATAGTATATCACCAGAGTATGCAAAGAGACAACGATACATGGGAGAAATATTATCACCAGGGAGATGGGGACCAGGTCACCACATCATCGATTGTATATTATGTTGTTAATAGTAAACACCTGGAAATCTATGAGGCACATTATCATCAGGGGATGGGAGCAGTCAACACACTGAATGCATTTTTGAAAATTACAAACGCTTAGCCAATAAACGGGAGGGCCATTGATCGAAAATCATTTACAGTTAAAAGAATAGGGCAGGCGGGCGAGGACAGGTTACAAGAGAATCAGAACAGCAGGAACGTAATAGGAAACAGTCAGCACGCAGTTGGAAGACTGCCAGACCGTTCATCTTGTTTTGTTTTGTTTTGTTTGAGGAAGCTATATAATTCACTGAACGATCGAATAGCCCAATTACACCTTTATAGAAACTTTGAAAGTTACAGGTGGAAGACTTAGCAGGAAATTAAAAGGCATTGAAATTTACCACAGGATCAGAAAAGCTTTAATTTGTGTTGCCATCCCATCAGGAACTTCAGATCAGAGCTCTGAATTCAATGAGAGTGCCATCACCAGCGGGTTCAAAAGGGGCTCCATCAGCACCGTCCTCTCAGGGCACCGACACACCGGTCATCCATGCTCAGTGCACCATCAGCGCAAATTTACAGGGTGATGGGGAAAGGGAGTGGGACGAATTAGACTGCTCTTGCAAAGAGGCAGCATAAGCACCATGGTCCGATTGGCGTCCCTCTGTGCTGAATCATTGTAAGATTCTGTAAGGGAGAGGACCATCACCACTGCCTTCTCAGGGCACCTCCACACTGGTAATACATGGAGCCCACCCACCGTTACCACAAGGAGAGAGTGCATCCGGGTGTTAGTGTGTGTACATGTGAAAACAATTCTGGATACATTTTGGCCCAGTACCAACATTAATTTATTGCAGAAATTGCATTTTCGATTTAAGGATTGAAGAACAGATGATATCACCGATCCTTATATAATTTCTTCCCCAAGGTGAGGGGAATAATGACCCAGCAGTTAGATGTACTTGTGCCATTTCTTTCTCACAGTTTCATTCATTTCTTGTCGCAGTGAACTCGAATTGTTAACTTCTTATTTGAGGCAGACCTGAGGATAGATAGGCTGACCCGTTAGATAATCTAACGGGTTAGATAGATCTGCTATCTCTCTGTTCTAATGCACCCCATTAAATGTTAAGCGTGGGCGACAATCTCAGTACGTTTTTGATCACGGATTAACCCGCTGCCCGATTGCTGGTCAGAAAGGGAGTGTGTCCCTCATAGTGTTACCAATGATCTTCAACTCGAGCTGGGAGACAATTGCAACCTTCATGCGGAGGGACATTAACTGAGGGTCTCTGAAAGCAGATTATGAGGATTCAGCTCCAATGACAAAAGGTGCTCACATTTTGGACCTCACAAATCAGCACTGACATCGAGATCACATGACCATCCAGCCCTGTCTTCATTGGCTGTGGTGGGTGAGGGTGCAAATTCTTTTGATCTTTACTGGTTCTGGGATCTCACTGTGTTCGTCCAATCAGTACTGAGCACGTAAATGTGTGATAATTACAGTCATGTCCATCTCCCTACTTCTGCAGGTTAAATCTATTCCGAGCCCATCACCACCGAGATCCCATTGGAGCCGTTGTGTTGTTGGAAATGTCCGGTTGTCTCTCGGTTCCCTGCTCGTTTGCACCGTTTATTATAATTTCCCTCTCCTTTTTCCATGTTTGACGTTTACTTCGGGTTTTATTCGTGTTCTGGATATAGTCTGGCACCGATTCCCCTCTTTCCTGGTAAATGGGGAGGGACCGTGTGCTGGGAACCTGTGGGTTTAATCGACTGTAATCGCTTGGTGATATTACTGTTAGTTAACAGAGATGGTGAAGCTGAGACTGGTGAATGGGGGCAGTCGATGCGCTGGGAGGGTGGAGATTCACTACAGGGAACAGTGGAGGACTGTGGAAGACTCTTACTGGGACCTGCAAGACGCCGCTGTTGTGTGTTGGGAGCTGGGCTGCGGGACCGCGGTCTCTGCACCGGGCCGGGCTCACTTTGGGGAAGGTTCCAGACCCATTGTGACAGACGATGTAACGTGCGGCGGGACCGAGACCGCTCTGTCGGACTATAAGTCAGTTCAATGGCGTCACTATCCCCTGTCACACGCCAATGATGCCGGCGTCATCTGCTCAGGTAAAAATCTTTCTCAATCTCTTATCTCTCACCGCGGCTGATAGAATCTGGGGAAAAAAGTGGACGCAAAATAATCCGGGGCGTCCATATAAAGATGGATCCATAGATAGATTGAAGGCAAATGTTCATCCTGGAGTTTAGTCACTAGTGGTGGACCGCAAGGATCTGTTTTGGGGCCACTGCTGTTTGTCATTTTTGTAAATGACCTGGATGAGGGTGTAGAAGGGTGGGTTAGTAAATTTGCGGATGACACGAAGGTCGGTGGAGTTGTGGATAGTGCCGAAGGATGTTGTAGGCTACAGAGGGACATAGATAGGCTGCAGAGCTGGGCTGAGAAATGGCAAATGGAGTTTAATGCGGAAAAGTGTGAGGTGATTCACTTTGGAAGGAGTAACAGGAATGCAGAGTACTGGGCTAATGGGAAGATTCTTGGTAGTGCAGATGAACAGAGAGATCTTGGCTTCCAGGTACATAAATCCATGAAAGTTGCCAACCAGGTTCATAGGGCTGTTAAGAAGGCATATGGTGTGTTAGCTTTTATTAGTAGGGGGATCGAGTTTAGGAGCCACGAGGTCATGCTGCAGCTGTACAAAACTCTGGTGAGACTGCACCTGGAGTATTGTGTGCAGTTCTGGTCAGCGCATTATCGGAAGGATGTGGAAACTATGGAAAGGGTGAAGAGGAGATTTACTAGGATGTTGCCTGGTATGGAGGGAAGGTCTTACGGGGAAAGGATGAGGGACTTGAGGTTGTTTTCGTTGGAGAGAAGGAGGAGGAGAGGTGACTTAATAGAGACATATAAGATAATCAGAGGGTTAGATAGGGTGGATAGTGAGAATCCTTTTCCTCGGATGGTGATGGCAAACACGAGGGGACATAGCTTTAAGTTGAGGGGTGATAGATATGGGACAGATGTCAGAGGTAGTTTCTTTACTCCGAGAGTAGTAGGGGCGTGGAACGCCCTGCCTGCAACAGTAGTAGACTCGCCAACTTGAAGGGCGTTTAAGTGGTCATTGGATAGACATATGGATGAAAATGGAGTAGTTTAGGTCAGATGGTTTCACAGGGCGGCGCAACATCGAGGGCCGAAGGGCCTGTACTGCGCTGTAATGTTCTATGTTCCATGTTCGATAGAGAGATAGCGAGATAGATGGAGAGATAGATAGATAGATAGATAGATAGATAGATAGATAGATAGATAGATAGATAGATAGATAACAGAGAGTGGGGGGGGGAGAGAGATTGAGACGGAGAGACAGAGGGCGACTGAGAGTGAAACAGAGAGCATGAAAGAACAAGGGCCTGACATGGAATGAGACAGACCGGCAGCCAGTGAGAGTGATAGGTTGAGAGAGGCAGGTAATCAAGGAAAATGAGAGAGAAAGAGAGAGAGAGAATGAAAGGGAGAGAAAGAGGGCGAATGAAAGTTTTATAGATAGAGCATAAAAGAGAGAGAGAGGAAGAAGGGACAGGAGGTAAGATAGCGCAGTTAATGGAGGACGAGATCAGTACATTAGTGAGACCGTATCTTAGTTCAAAGGAGCAAGTTGTAGAATCAGTTTGGGTGGAGCTAAGAAACAGCAAGGGGCAACAAACATTGGTGGGGGATGTTTTGTAGACCACCAAACTACAGTGGTAATGTTGGACACGGTAAACATCAGGAACTTACAGCTGCATGCAGCATGGAGAATACAGAATCAATGGGCATCTTCAATTTACAGTTAGATTGCCTCATCCTGATTAGCACTAATTCTGTGGAGGATAAATTCCTAGTATGTGTACGAGATGGATGCCTGGAGCAGTATGTTGACGAACCAACTAGGGATTGAGCTATTGCAGATTTAGTATTTTGTAATGAGAAAGGACTAATTAATAACCTTGCTGTAAAGGAGCCATTGTGAAATCGTGACCACAATATGAGAGAATTTTACGTTTGAAAAAAAGACAGAGTTCAATCTGAAACGAGGCTCTTCAATCTGAACAAAGGAAACTATGAAGATATGAATGGCAAGTTGCCTAGGTGTATTGGGAAAATGTATTGAACGATTTGACAGTAGCCAGGCAATGGCTAGTAGTTACAAAATTTGATTCATGCTTGACAAGAAATGTAAATTGCTGGAAGAAACAAAAACCCAAAAGGAAAGGTGAATCAACCGTGGCTCGCAAAATAAGTTAAAGGTTACATTAGGTCAATCTTGTAAGCCTTGTGAGGTCGCCGGGAAACGTGGCAAGCCCGAGATATGGAGCGATTTGGAAGCCAACAAAGGAGAACAAATAAGCTAATAGGGAAATGGAAAATAAAGCTGGAATGTAAGCTAGCTAGGAACTTAATGCTTATTTATGTAAATGTAAAGCAATCAATTAGCAAGGACGGATGTGGGTCCATTGCAAGCGGTGAGAGGAGAGTTTGGGATGGAAAATGAGGAAATGGCGGAGAAGCGAAATAATTACTTTGTGTCTGTCTTCACGGAGGAAGATACAGAAAATCCTGAAGAAATTCTCGGGAACTATGGGACTTGTAAAAATGAGGATCTGAAATCAATTAGTATAAATAAAGAGGTAGTACTTGAAAAAATAATTGTATTGTAGATTACTAAATCCCCTGGACTCGATGAGCTACATGCCAGAGTATTGAAGGAGTGGCTATAAAGATAGTAGATGCATCGCTGGTTGTCTTTCAATATTCTATATATTCTGGAAGGGGTCTGCACACTGTAAATGAGCAAATATCACCAAAATGTTTGAGAAGAGAGCGAGAGAGAAACAGAGAACTACAAACCAATTAGTTTGATGGCAGTCGTCGTGAAAATGTTCGAATCTATTAAGAAGAATGAGATAACACGACACCAGGAATAAATCATATGATCGGCGGAGTCACCCTGGATTTATAAAACGGAACTCATGTTTGACAAAGCTTTGGAGTTTATTTTTTGAGGTTGTTCCTTGTAACATAGAGAAAGGAAAACCAGTGGATGTGCTGTATTTGAATTTTAAGACCGCGTTTGATAAGGTCCAGCACAGGAGGTTAATAAACACATTTAGAGCACATGGGATTGGGAGTAACATTTGCTATGCATGGAGAACTGTTTAACAGAAAGAAAGCAGAGAGTAGGAATAAATGGGCCATTGCCAGGATGGCAGGCTGTTACTAATAGGGTACCGCAAGGATCAGTGCTTCAGCCACAGCTGTTCACAATCTGTATAAATGATTTGTATGTGGGGGCCAAATGGAATATTTCCAAATTTGCTAATGACACAAAACTCGCTTTAAGTTGTGAGGAAGATGCAAGGAGGCTTTAAGGGGATTTGGACAGGCATAGTGAATGTGCAGGAACATGACAGATGGAAGAGATGTGAATAAGTGTGGAGTGACCTTTACTTCTTTCTTTCTTTCTCTTTCTTTCTTTCATCTCCATGTCTCGAGAGACAATGGATAAGCGCCTGGAGTTGGTCAGTGGTTTGTGATGCAGCTCCTGGAATGGCTATAAAGTCCAATACCAGAGGGATAGACTCTTCCACAGGTGCTGCGGATCAAATTGCTTGTCGGGGCTGTTACACAGTTGGCTCTCCCCTTGCGCTTCTGTCATCGTTCCTGCCAACTGCTAAGTTTCTTTGACTCGCCACTCTTTTGCCCCGCCTTTGTGGCTGCCCGCCAGCTCTGGCGATCGCTGGCATCTGACTCCCACGACTTGTGATCAATGTCACAGGACTTCATGTCGCGTTTGCAGACGTCTTTAAAGCGGAGACCTGGATGGCCGGTGGGTCTGATACCAGTGGCGAGCTTGCTGTACAATGTGTCCTTGGGGATCCTGCCATCTTCCATGCGGCTCATCTCAAGCGCCGCAAGCTCAGTAGGGTGTATATGCTGGGGATGTTGGCTGTCTCGAGGACTTCAGTGTTGGAGATACGGTCCTGCCACCTGATGCCAAGGATTCTCCGGAGGCAGCGAAGATGGAATGAATTGCGACGTCACTCTTGGCTGACAGACATTGTCCAGGCCTGGCTGCCGTACCGCAAGGTAGTGAGTACACAGGCTTGATACACTCGGGCACTTGTGTTCCGTGTCAGTTCACCATTTACCCACAATCTCCTGGCCGGTCTGGACATAGCAGCGGGTGCCTTTCTAATGCGCTTGGTGATTTCTGCATCGAAAAACAGGTTACTGGTGATAGTTGAGCCTTGGTCGGTGAACTCTTGAACCAGTTCCAGAGAGTGATCTACTTTGGTGGAAAAACAGAAAGGCAGAGTATTTCTAAAATGGTGAGAGGTTGAGAAGAGTTGATGTCCAAAGAGATCTGGGTGTCCTGGTTCATGAGTCACTAAAAGCCAGTTTGCAGACGCAGTAAGCATTTACAAAGTCAAAAATGGTATGCTGGCCTTCATTGCAACGGCATTTGAATACGGCTTGTAAAGATATGTTGCGGCAACTGTAAAAAGCCTTGGTGAGACTCACCTGGAGTATTCTCTACAGTTGTGGTCTCCTCCTGTTAAAATGTGTATACTTGCCTTAATGGGAGTGCAACGGAGGTTCAGTAAATTAACCCTGGAATGGCGGAATTATGATATTGGGAGAGATTGCAGAAACTGGGCCTGTATTCGCTTGCTAGAGTATACAAAGAACAAAAGAACAAAGATAATTAAAGCACAGGAACAGGCCCATCGGCCCTCCAAGCCTGCGCCGATCCAGATCCTCTCTCTAAACATGTCGCCTATTTTCTAAGGTTCTGTATCTCTTTTGTCCTGCCCATTCATGTATCTGTCTAGATACATCTTAAAAGACTCCATCGTGCCCGCATCTACCACCTCCGCTGGCAATGCGTTCCAGGTGCCCACCACCCTCTGCGTAAAGAACTTTCCACGCATATCCCCCCTAAACTTTTCCCCTTTCACTTTGAACTCGTGTCCTCTAGTAATTGAAACCCCCACTCTGGGAAAAAGCCTCTTGCTATCCACCCTGTCTATACCTCTCATGATTTTGTACACCTCAATCAGGTCCCCCCTCAACCTCCGTCTTTCTAATGAAAATAATCCTAATCTACTCAACCTCTCTTCATAGCTAGCGCCCTCCATACCAGGCAACATCCTGGTGAACCTCCTCTGCACCCTCTCCAAAGCATCCACATCCTTTTGATAATGTGGCGACCAGAACTGTACGCAGTATTCCAAATGTGGCCGAACCAAAGTCCTATACAACTGTAACATGACCTGCCAACTCTTGTACTCAATGCCCCGTCCGATGAAGGAAAGCATGCCGTATGCCTTCTTGACCACTCTATTGACCTGCGTTGCCACCTTCAGGGAACAGTGGACCTGAACACCCAAATCTCTCTGGACATCAATTTTCCCCAGGACTTTTCCATTTACTGTATGAAGAATGAAAGTTGATCTCATTGAAAGTTACTGCATTCTTACAGGGTGTGACAGGGTAGATGTGGGTAGGATGTTTATCTGGCTAGTGAGTCTGGAACCAAGGGACACAGTCTCAGAATAAGGGGTAGGCCATATAAAACTGAGATGGGGAGGAATTTCTTTACTCAGATGGTGGTGAATTTGTGGAATTCTGTACCCCATAGGGCTATGGAAGCTCAATCACTGAGTATGTTCAAGACAGAAATCTATCGATTTCCGGATATTAATGACATTTAGGGATGAGAGATAGTGTGTAAAAATGGCTTAGAGGTAGATGATCAGCCATGATCTGTTTGAACGGCACTGTTAGAATGACAGAGCAGGCTCGCCAGCCAAATTGCATACTCCTGCTCCTATTTCCTGTAATCCTATTAGTCATCAATGAGAAGTGCGAAGATTTATTTTAATTTCAGGACAATCCCTGTTTTTCTGGCAATACAAGGAGTTGCATGGTGAAGTGAAATGCAGCCATTTTAAAATGCGATTGAAACACCATGCCATTTTGAGTGATTTATGACCGCAACTTTGATTTTATGTGATATGCCGATGGTTCTTTTAAATGACAAGCACAGCAGTCATTTAAGTTATATGTATGGCTGAAATTTTATCTGATATGCGTTGCAGCCATTTTAAGTGGCATGCAAGGTACATATATTAAGTGATAAGCAGTGTGGCCATTTTAAGTGATATCACCCTTCGCCATTTCAACTGACAGGCACAGTGGTCATTTTAAGTGAAATATGGTGAGGTCATTTTAAGTGATATTTTCTGTTGCTGGTTTAATTATATTTAGGTCAATGAAATGACAAGATATTTGTTGTGGCAATTTTCAATGATGTACCCTGATTCCATTTTATGTGATATGCCTATTGGTCATTTAAAATCATATTTTGATATTTGCTGTGGCCATTTGAAGAGATATTTGCGGTGGCCAGTTGAAATGAAGTTTGCTGCAGTTATCTGTCGTGGCATGAAGGAAAGAAAAGAAGGAAAGGCTTGCACTGGAATTGCGATGTTTAGAACTACGGGACGTCCCGAAGTGCTTTACAACCATGGAAATGTTTCTGATGTGGAGTCACAGTTGGAATGTGGAAAACAGAGCAGATAATTAACACGCAGTTAGATATCACAAACAGCAAGGTGATAATAAACAGATCATCATCGAGGGCAAAATATTGGCCAGGGCACCGCAGATAAGCCCCCGCTCTCCTCCAAATAGTACTTTGTGATCTTTTATCTCCAGAGAGAGGGCCGACGGGGCTCGGTTTAACGTCTCATCCGCAGAAATGCTCCTTCGACAGTGCAGCGCTCCCGCAGTACTGAACATCGGACAGTGCAGCACTCCACTACTATTGCCCCGCTGACAATGCAGGACCCCAAGGGTACTGCCCCTCTGACAGTGCAGCATTCCTCCAGTACTGTCTCTGCTGACAGGGCCGAGCTCCCCCAGTAATATCCCTCCGACAGTCCGGTACCTCTTCAATACTGACCTTCCCACAGTGGAGTACTGGCTCTGTACGTACCCTACAACTGTGTAGCATGCCCTTAGTAATTCACCTGAAAAAGGGCATCGCTCCCACACTGCTGCCCCTCCAACAGTGTGGCTTCCCTCTCTATTGCCCCACTGGCTGTGCAGAGATTCCTCAATACAGCCCATTCAACAGTGAATCGCTCTCTCAGTACTGCCCATCCAACAGTGCAGCACTCCGACAGTACTGCTCCCTCTAACAGTGCAGTAGTACGTCTGCACTGCTCCTTCCAACAGAAGGAGTAGGCCATTCGGTCCAGCGAAACTGCTCCTCCATTCAATAAGATCATGCATGATCTAATCGCGACCTTGAGTCCACTTCTCTCATTGCAACGCCCACCCGCATTTTCCCCCACACCATAACCGTTTTCTCTCATGTTATTTGTCGATCTCAGTCTTGAATATATTCAATGACTCAACTCCACTGCTCGCTCGGGTGGAGAATTTCAAATAGTAACAACAGTCTGAGAGAGGAAATTTCACCTCACGACCGACTTAAATGGGGGACCCATTAATATGAAGCTGTGCTCCCTAGTTCTAGATTCCCCTCAACTTCTACCTTGTCAGGTTTCCGCCGAATCCGATACTTTGCAGTAAGATCAACTCTCAATCTTCAAACTCCGTTCAGTATGGACACAACAGGTCTAACATTTCCTCATACGAGGAACCTCTCACCCCAGGAATCGACCGAGTGAACCTTCCCTGATCTGCTTCCATTGCAACTATATCGCTCCTTAAATAAGGTGACCAAAACTATAGACAATGCTCTAGCTGCCTTTTCACAAATGGACCGTACAATTGTAGCAATGCTTCACTACTTTTATACTTCATCCCACTTGCAAAGAATACCAATAATCCATTTGCCATCTGAATTACTTGCTGTACTTGCATGCTGACATTTTCTGATTCCTGTACATGTACACCCAGGTTCCTCATCCCGCAGCATTGTGCCGTCTCCCACCACATAAATAATAGTCCCCTTTTTGGTGATTCCCACCGACGTGGAAAGCTCACATCGTGCTCCACGTTATACTCCATGTGCCACAATTTTTCCCACTCACTTAACTTATCTATTTCCCTTTGCAGACTATGTTTACCTTCATCACAACTTGCTTTCCTACCAATCATTGCCTCCTCAACAAATTTGGCTACAAGACTGTCTGTCATTGCATCCAAGTCATTTATATCGATTGTGAAACTTTGAGGCTCCAGCGCTGATCCCTGTTGTCCTCCACTAGTTGCAGCTTTCCACCCTGAAAAGAACCCATTCATCCCGACTATCTGCTTCCTGTTATTTAGCCAATTCTCCTTTCATGCTGATATGTCGACGGTAAAGCAGTTTCCAGTGGCGTTCCACAGGGCTCGCTAATAGATCCACTGCTTTTTCTGCTACATATTTAGGATTTGGACGTAAATGAAGGGGCATGATCAAAAAGGTTGCAGGCGATACAAAAAAATGGCCATGTGGTTGATAGATAGCAGAATAGCTGTCGACTGCAGGAAGATGTTAATGGCCTAGCCATGTGGGCAGGAAAGTGGCAAATGTTATTCAACGCAGAGACGTGTTAGGTGATGAACTTGGGGAGGTTGAGCTAGGCAAAGGAATACACAATTAATGCGAAATGTGTGACATTGGAGTGAATGTTCACAGATCCATGAAGATAGCAGGGCAGGTCGCTAAGAGAGTTAAGAAGCCATAGGAAAAACGTTTCCTTTATTATCCTAGCTGCGCAATAGGAGAGCGGTTATACTGTAACTATATAAGTCATTGGTTGGGTTACACCGGGAGTACTGTGTGCAGTTCCGGTCACCACATTACAGAAAGGATGTAATTGCAGTAGAGAGGGTACAGAGCAAATTTAACAGGATGTTGC
Organism: Heterodontus francisci; assembly: GCF_036365525.1. Lineage (NCBI taxonomy): Eukaryota > Metazoa > Chordata > Chondrichthyes > Heterodontiformes > Heterodontidae > Heterodontus > Heterodontus francisci. The sequence continues at coordinate 115,004 of NW_027142281.1, forward strand.
CAGGTCTGGAAACATGTTGCTTTGAGGATAGACTGGGGCAGTTGTGCTTGGAACTGAGAAGTCTGATGTGAGGTTAGATTGAAATGTCGTAAATTTTGAGAGTCCTGGAAAGAGTGTATGTGATGGGCCTACTTACCTTCGCAGAGAGTTAAGTGACAAGGGGACATAGATGTAAAGTAAAATCACAACAGGAAATGCTGGAGATACGTAGGAGGTTTGGCAGCATCTGCGGAGAGGGAAGCAGAGATAACCTTGCATGATGGTGACTCCTCATCAGAACCTTCATCATTGACCTGAAACATGAGACAGGGAAGGTGGTAGGGGTGGAGGAGGTTATAGAGATCGGGAGGGTTGTAGGGCTGATCACGTTACAGAGAGAGGGAGGGTTGTAGAGCCTGGAGTAGGTGACACAGTTAGGGTAGCTTGCCAGGCCCGGAGGTGGTGACAGAGATAGGACCTGTTATAGGGGCTGGAGGAGGCAGCAGAGATAGGGAGGGTTGTAGGGGGTGGAGGTGGTTACAGAGATAGGGAAGGTTGTGGTGCTGGAGGAGATGACAGAGATTGGGAGTGTTGTCGGGGCTGGAGGAGGTTAGAGAGATTGGGAGAGTTGTAGGGGCTGAGGAGGTTACAGAGATATGGAGAGTTGTAGGGGATGTAAGAGGTTGCAGAGATTTGGAGGGTTGTAGGGGCTGGAGGTAGTTCGAGAGATAGGGAGGGCTGTCGGGGCGGGAGAAGGTGATAGAGCTGGGGAGGGCCGTTGGGCTGGAAGATGCGACAGAGTTAGGGTGCGTTGCAGGGGCTGATGAGGGTACAAAGATACGGAGGATTGCCGAGGCTGGAGAAGGTGACAGAGACTGGGAGGGTTGAAGGGGCTGGAGGAGGTGTCAGAGAGATCGACGGTTGTCTGGGCTGGAGGATGTTATAGAGATTGGGTGGGGGGGTTGTAGCGACTGGAGGAGGTTACAGGGATAGGGATGGTCGGAAGGGCTTGAGTATGTGACAGAGTTAGGGAGGTTTGTCGACTCTGGAAGAGATAACAGAGATGGCAGGTCAGTAGGGGCTGACGATGTTAAAGAGATAAGGAGGTTTGTCGGGGCTGGAGTAGGTGAAAGAGCTAGGGCGGGTTGCGGGGCTGGAAGTGGTTACAGAGTTAGGGAGGGTGGAGGGCCTGGAGGAGGTCACAGAGATAAGGAGTGTTGTAGGGGCTGGAGCAGGTCATTTAGCAAGGGAGGGTTGTAAGGACTGGAGGGGTTACTGATGTTGGGATGGTTGTAGGGGCTGGGGAATGTGGCAGATCCAGGGAGGGTTATGGTGGATGGCAGATGTTACAGGGATGGGGAATGTTGTCGGGATGGAGGAGGTTACAGAGATAAGGAGGCTTTTAGGGGCTGGAGGAGGTTACAGAGATAGGGAGGTTTGTCGCGGGTGGAAGGGTTTACAGAGATATTGAGGATTGTTGGTGCTGGAGGACTTCTGAGATATAGGAAGGGATGTCGAGGCTGGAGGAGTTTAGAGAGATAGGGATGGTTTGAGGTGCTGGAGGATGTTATCGGGTTGGGGATGGTTTTAGGGGCAGGAAGAGGTTACGGTTTTAGGGGCAGGAAGAGGTTACAGTTTTAGGGACGGTTGTAGCTCTGGAGGAGATTACAGCGATAGGGAGCAATGTAGGGGCTGGAGTAGGGGCCAGAGATCGGGAGGGTTGTAAGCCGCTGGAGGAGGTGAAAGAGCTATTGAGTGTTGTGGGGCTGGAGCAGGTTACAGAGATAGTGAGGGTTCTCCGGGCTGTAGGAGGTTACGGAGATATGTAGGGTTGTAGGGGCTGGAGGATATGAAGGAGTCAGGGAGGGTTGTAGGGGCTGCAGGATGCGACATAGATAGGGAGGGTTGTAGTGGCTGAGGAAGTCACAGGGATTGGGAGGGTTATAGGGGCTGGAGGAAGTTACAGAGATAGGCATGTGACATAGATAGGGAGGGTTGTAAGCCCTGGAGGTGGTGACAGAGCCTCGGAGGGCTAGAGGGGCTGGAGGAGGTGACGGAGATAGGGAGAGTTGTAGGGTCTGGAGAAATTCACAGAGATAAGCAGTGTTGTTGCACTGAAGGGGCCACTGAGCTAGGGAGGGTTGTAGCGGCTGGAGGAGGTTACTGAAATAGGGAGGGTTTTATGAGGTGAAGTAGTTAACAGAGATAGGGAGTGTGGTGGGGCTGAGGAGATAACAGAGCTAGGGAGGATTGTAGTCGATGTAGGAGGTTACAGAAATATGGAGCGTTGTAGGGGCTGGAGGAGGTGACCAAGATAGCGAGGGTTGGAGGAGGCTGCACAGATAAGGAGAGTTGTAGAGGCTGGAGGGGATTACAGAGACAGGGCGGGTTGTAAGGGCTGGAGGAAATGGCAGAGATGGGGATAGTTCTAGGTGCTGAGAAGGTTACAGAGACAGGGAGTGTTGCCGGTGTAGGAGGAGGTAAGACAGATAGGAAGGGTCGTAGGGGCTGGAGGATGTGACACGACAGGGATAGTTGTCGGGACTGGAGGAGTTGATAACGATAGGGAGGGTTATAGGGGAGGGAGGATTTTACAGACTTATGCAAGGTTGCAGCTACTGAGGAGCTTACAGAGATAAGGATTACTGGGACTGAGGCGGTAACAGAGGTACGGAGGGTTGGAGCGTCCGGAGGCAGTTACAGAGATAAGGGAATGTTGTCTGAGCTGGAGGAGGCAACAGAGATAGCGAGTGTTGAGGTGCTGAGGATATAACTGAGATGGGGAGGCTTGTAGCGACTGGAGAAGGTGACAGAGATAGGGACGTTTGTAGGAGCTGGAGGAGGTCATAGACAGAGGGAGTGTTATAGGGGCTGAGGAGTTAACAGCGCAATGTAGGGCTGTCCGGGCTGGAGGAAATTGCGGAGGTAGGTAGCATTGGGGTGCCAAGGAGGTAACAGAGCTAGGAGGGTGCAGGGACTGGAGGAGATTACAGAAATAGGGAGGGTTGCAGGGGATGGATGAGGTTACAGAAATAGGGAGAGTTTTATGGGTTGGAGGAGGTGACAGTGATGGGGAGATTGGGTGCTCACTGGACACAGGTGTGGTGCTGGAGGATTGGAGAACAGCTGACATCATACGTCTGTTTAAAAAGGGAGTGAAGGATTGCAGGCCTGTCAGTATACCCTCAGTAGTGGGCAAATGATTGGAATATATTCTGAGAGACAGGATACACTGTCACTTAGAAAGGCACAGGTTATTCAAGGATAGTGAGCGTTGATGCATTCAGGGAAGATCTTTCTTCACCATCTTGAGTGAATTTATTGAAGGAATAACACGAAAGATCAAAGAGGGTTGTGCAGTTGGTATAGTCTACAAGGATTTCAGCAAGGCTTTTGACAAGGTCCTACATGACAGACTGGTTGAAAAAATAAAATCCCATGGCATCCAGGGAAATGCAGGAAGATGGATACAAAAGTATCTCAATGGCAGGACACAATGTGTAATTGTTGATGGGCATTTTAGCGACTGGAGGGCTGTTTCCAGTGGCCTTCTGCAGGACTTAGTACTGAGTCCCCTGCTTTTTGTGGTATATATTAACGTTTTGGACGGAAATGTACGGGACATGATCAAGAAGTTTGCAGACAGCACAAAGATTGGCCTTGTACAAGATAGCGAAGTGTGTAATTTTAGACTGCAGGAAGATATTGATGATCTGGCAAGATGGGCAGTAAAGTGGCAAATGGAGTTCAACTTACAAAATTGTGAGGTGATGCATTTCGTTAGGTCAAACAAGACAACTGAATGCACGATTAATGGGGAAATACTGAGAAGTATAGAGGAAGTGAGGGACCTTGGAATGAATGTCCACAGATCCCTGAAGGAAGCAGGACAGGTCGATCAGATGGTCAAGAAGGCATATCGAACCGTTTCCTTTATCAGCCAAGGTATAGAATACAAGAGCAGGGAGGTTCTGCTGGAACTGCATAAATCATTAGTTCGGCCACAACTTGCGTACTGTGTGCAGTTCTGGTCACCTCATTACAGAAAGGATGTAATTGCATTGGAGAGGGTACAGAGGCAATTTAGAAGGATGTTGCCAGGACTGGAAAAATGCAGCTATGAGAAAAGGTTGTATAGGCTGGGATTGTTCTCCATGGAACAGATCTTATTGAAATGCACAACATTTTGAAGGGGCTTGGATAGCGTGGATGTGAAGGTTCGACACGCCTTTGCAGAGAGGTCAGTGACGAGAGGGAATAGATTTAATGAGATTGTTAAACAAATCAGAGAGGAGATGAGTAAAAACGTTTTCACCGAGAGGCTGATGTGGGTTTGGAACCCGCTGCCTGAAAGGGTAGTTGAGGAAGAGACCCTCAACTCATTCAAAACGAGTCTGGAGATGCACCTCAAGTGCTGTAATCTGCAGGGCTATGAACCAAATGCTGGAAGGTGGGATTAGAATAGGTGGATCGTTTTTCGGCTGGCACAATGGGCCAAGTGGCCTCTTTCTGTGCCTTAAACTTTCTATGATTCTATTTCTAAGATTCAACGTTTCAAATAAATTAGCCAAGAAATGACGTTCTCTTGTTAATATTAAGCCATCCAACCAGAGTAATGCATTCGTTACAATAAACGTCACATCGAATTCCAAAGATCATTCCCCGCTGCTTTCTTTGGCTCATATAACAGACAGTTCCACAATTCAGGAATGAACAACTCAAAACTCCCCCGTCTCCAATAAGCAAACCCAGCTCCTCTCTCTCTCTCTTGTCCAGTAACAGGGCAGTTCCACAATGTGGGAATGAACATATCCCCAATCTCCATTTAACTAGGCAACCTGCTCTCTCTGGCCCAGAAAACACGCAGTTCTAAAATGTCAATGATAAAAGTCTACAGTTTGCATTGTGCAATGGGAGATCCTCGTTCTGGCCCTGATAAAAGGCAGATCTACAATGTGGCAATGTATAGATAAAAAAATATTCTGTTCCCAGGCTCCAGTACGATTTGAAGATTCAATTCTTTCCCCGATTTCAATATAAAATATATTAAAAATACAACACAAATGTGTTTAGTACTAGCTTTAAATAACTGAGTAATTCAAAGTACATTCCAATCCAGGAAGAAGTGATGAGAGTGTAAAAAAATACAGAGTGAGAGATAGAGGAAAAGGGAGAGAGAGGGATAAAGGGACAGAGCGTGAAATAGAGTGACAGTGAGTCAAACAGAGCACAAAACCAAGAGATAGATGGATAGTTTAGAGATACAGCACTGAAACAGGCCCTTCGGCCCACCGAGTCTGTGCCGGCCATCAACCACCCATTTAGACTAATCCTACACTAATCCCATGTTCCGACCACATCCCCACCATTCTCCTCCCCCGTACCTACACTAGGGGCAATTTATAATGGCCAATTTACCTACCAACCTGCAAGTCTTTTGACTGTGGGAGGAAACCGGAGCACCCGGAGAAAACCCACGCAGACACAGGGAGAACTTGCAAACTCCACACAGGCAGTACCCAGAATTAAACCAGGGACACTGGAGCTGTGAGACTGCGGTGCTAACCACTGTGCCACTGTGCCGGATAGATCGATAGATAGATCGATAGATAGATAGATAGATAGATAGATAGATAGATAGATAGATAGATAGATAGATAGATAGATAGATAGAGAGAGAGAGAGAGAGAGAGAGACAAAGAAAGAGCAAAACCGTATGAACAAAAGATACGGGGTGACAGATAGTGAGAAAAGGGAAACAGAGATAGATAGAGAAATACAGACAGGGAGTGAGAGAGAGGATTGAAGAGAGACAGAGAGAGCGAGAGAGAGATAGAGAGAGAGAGAAGAAATATACAGAGCACCAAACATAGTGAGGTGGAGACGTGGAGAGAGGGAATGAAAAAGAGAGATAGGCAGACAGAATGTGTATGAGAGGCAGACAGGGAATGGGAGAGAATTGAGGAGAAAGAGAACAGAAGTGAGAGTGAGTCAGACAAAGCACAAAACCAAGTAATAGATAGATAGATCGATAGATAGATAGATAGATAGATAGATAGACAGATAGATAGATAGATAGATGGATGGATAGATAGATGGAACGATAGATGGATAGATAGATAGATATATATATAGATAGATAGATAGATAGATAGATAGATAGATAGATAGATAGATAGATAGATAGATAGATAGATCGAAAGATAGATAGACAGACAGATAGATAGGAAGATAGATAGATCGATAGATAGATAGATAGACAGATAGATAGATAGATAGATAGATAGATAGATAGATAGATAGATAGATAGATAGATAGATAGATAGATAGGCAGATAGATAGATAGATGGAACGATAGATAGATGGAACGATAGATGGATAGATAGATAGATAGATAGATAGATAGATAGATAGATAGATAGATAGAAAGATAGATAGACAGACAGATAGATAGGAAGATAGATAGATAGATAGATAGATAGATAGATAGATAGATAGATAGATAGATAGATAGATAGATAGATAGATGGATGGATGGATGGATGGATGGATGTAGAGAGGGAGAGAGAATGAGCGAAATCGTATGAACAAAAGAGACGGGATGACAGATAGTGAGAAAAGGGAAGCAGAGATAGATAGAGAAATACAGACAGGGAGTGAGAGAGAGGATTGAAGAGAAAGAGAGAGAGAGAAGAAATATACAGAGCACCAAACAGAGTGAGGTCGAGATGTGGAGAGACAGTATGAAAAGAGAAATAGGCAGAGGGAGTGTGCACGAGAGACAGACAGGGAATGGGAGAGAGAGATGGAGAAAAAAGAGAACAAACGTGAGAGTGAGTCAGACAGAGCACAAAAGCAAGAGATAGATAGATGGATAGATGGATATATAGATTGATAGAGATAGAGATTGAGACAGAGAGAGAGGGCGAGCGAGAGTGAAACAAAGGGCATGAAAGAGAGAGGTGTTGACATGGAATGAGACAGACCGACAGGGAGAGAGAGTGATAGGTTGAGAGAGGCAGGGAAGCAATGAAAATGAGAGAGAAAGAGGGAGAGTGAGAATGAGAGGGAGAGAAAGAGAGGGTGAATGAAAGTTGGACAGGTAGAGCATAACAGAAGCAGAGAGAGGCTGACATGGAATGAGAGAGTGAATCAGACACGGAGAGAGACAGACATAGAATGAGTGAGAGAGAGTGGAGTGAGAGTGAGACAGACAGAGCATGGGAGAGAGACAGACAGTCAGCGAGTGAAACTGATAGAGCGAGACAGACAATGAGAGTAAGGGAGAGACAGACAGACACTGAGAGAAAGACAGGCAGATGGATCTGAATTTGTTCAACGTGCGTTTTGAGCTGTGGTTTGAATTGGCATGTGTCACTGCCTCCCGAACATTCTCCAATCTCTGTGTGGGGCCTGGAAGCAGGATCACACATTTTCAAACTGCAGTAATGTTCCCGACAAGGGCTTTGAGTTAAATGTTTTGCATCAGCAAAGCAGGTCCCCTGGTCAAACTGGTTCTGTCCTCGATCATGCTGAATTAATGTGTCAGTGGACAGGACCCCGTGGAACATATTGAACAACATCCCGATGTGCAACATATTCACTGGTGAAGCAAACTGCTGAGCTGGGTTGTGTCTGGGTGGAAAGGAATCACAGTTCAAATCCGAAACCCTCCCTCTCCCTGTCCCTCCAGTGGAAGGGATATTTATCTCAGTCTGGTGTGTGTGGGTTGTGTGCTCACATTGTGGCCTCAATCGATATCGCTTTTGATCCGTTGCTTTCTAACCAGCATTTGTTTGTATGGGGATGTTACTGAGAGATTGTCAGTACAACAGAGAGAAAACAGTTTTGGGATTTTGCTGCACCTATTCCTGAGAATCTTTTGATTTAATTTATCCAATTTAGTTTATGTTTACTTCACTGCTCCTGGGGACATTTGTTTTACTTTGAAAGCTGTAATGAAACATGTGAAGAGAGTGAGAGTGTTTTGGGATGAGGAATATTATTGGACAGGCTGTCCATCCGCCTTGGACAGTGTCCTTCACCCAGAGGCAGGATTCAATGTGTCCACTTGCATTTCTGTCTGGCATTTGATCCCTCATTTCAACATGCGCCGATTGGATTGTGGTCCTTGAGTTTTTAAATGGACTACAGGTTTCGTTAATTTCGGCCATGCCCGTCATTACGACACAAACATGTTAATCCTCGAGGCAGTCATTTAGGAAGGATAGGTGGAGTGGAGAAGGAAGTATAATAGCGCTTTTAATGCAGGACGAGACAGTACATTAGTGAGACCGTATCTTAGATCAAAGGAGCAAGATGTGGAATCAGTTTGGGTGGAGCTAAGAAACAGCAAGGGGCAGCCAACATTGGTGGGAGATGTTTTGTAGACCACCAAACTCCAGTGGTAATGTTGGACATGGTAAACATCAGGAAATTACAGCTGCATGTAACATGGGCAGTACAGTGACAATGGGCATCTTCAATTTACAGATAGATTGTCTCATCCTAATTAGCACTAATTCTCTGGAGGATGAATTCCGAGTATGTGTACGAGATGGATGCCTGGAGCAGTATGTTGAAGAACCAACTAGGGATTGAGCTATTTCAGATTTAGTATTTTGTCATGAGAAAGGGCTAATTAATAACCTTGCTGTAAAGGAGCAATTATGAAATCGTGACCGCAGTATGATAGAATTTTACATTTGAACAAAAGATGTAGTTCCTTCTGAAACTAGGCTCTTAAATCTGAACAAAGGAAACTATGAAGGTATGAATGGCAAGTTGCCTATGGTGTATTGGGAAAATGCATTAAACGATTTGACAGTAGCCAGGCAATGGCCAGTAGTTGCAGAAGTTAATTCAGGGTTGACAAGAAATGTACATTCCTCGAAGAGCAGAAATCCAACAGGAAAGGTGAATCAGCCGTGGCTAACAAAACAAGTTAAAAATTGCATTAGGTCAAACTTGTAAGCCTTGTAATGTCACCAGGAAACGTCAGGCAAGCCCAAGGATTGGGAGCGATTTAGAAACCAACAAAGGAGAACCAATAAACTAATAGGGAAAGGGAGAATATACCTGGAAAGTAAGCTAGCGAGAAACTTAATGCTTATTTATGTATTTGAAAAGGAATCGATTAGCAAGGACGGATGTGGCTCCAATTAAAGCGGTGACAGGAGAGTTTGACATGGAGAATGAGGAAATGGAGGAGAGACTAAACAATTACTTTGTATCTGTCTTCACGGAGGAAGATACAGAAAATGCTCAATAAATTCTGGGGAACCATGGGACTTGTAAAAATGAGGAACTGAAATGAATTAGTATAAATAAAGAGGTAGTACGTGAAAAAATAATTGTATTGTAAATTAATAAATCCCCTGGACTCGATGAGCTACATGCCAGAGTATTGAAGGAGTGGCTATAAAGATAGTAGATGCATCGCTGGTTGCCTTTCAAAATTCTTCAGATTCCGGAAGAGTTCCTGCACACTGTAAATGAGCAAATGTCTCCACAATATTTAAGAAGAGAGCGATAGAGAAGCAGAACTACAAACCTGTTCATTTGATGTCAGTAATCGTGAAAATGTTAGAATCTGTTCAGAAGAATGAGATAACACGACTTGGAACAAATCATATGATCGGCGGAGTCAACGTGGATTTATCAAATGGAACTCATGTTTGACAAAGCTGTTGGAGTTTACATTTTGAGGATGTTCCTTGTAGCATATAGAAAGGAAAACCAGTGGATGTGCTGTATTTGGATTTTAAGTCGGCTTTTGATAAGGTCCCGCACCGGAGGTTAATAAACACAATTAGAGCAGATGGGATTGGGAGTAACATACAGCTATGCATTGAGAACTGGTTAATAGAAAGAAAGCAGAGAGTAGGAATAAATGGGCCATTGCCAGGATGGCAGGCTGTTACTAATAGGGTAACGCAAGGGTCAGTGCTTCAGCCACAGCTGTTCACAATCTATATTTGTAAGTGGGGGCCAAATGGAATATTTCCAAATTTGCTGATGACACAAAACTAGGTGGGAAGTTAAGTTGTGAGGAGGATGCCAGGAGGCTTTAAGGAGATTTGGACAGGTTTAGTGAATGTGCAGGAACATGACAGATGGAAGAGATGTGAATAAGTGTGGAGTGATCTTGACTTCTTTCTTTCTTTCTCTTTTTTTCTTTCTTTGGCCTCCTTATCCCAAGAGACAATGGATAAGCGCCTGGAGTTGGTCAGTGGTTTGTCGAGCAGTGCCTGGAGTGGCTATAAAGTCCAATACCACAGTGCCAGACACTTCCACAGGTGCTGTGGATAAAATTGGTTGTCGGGGCTGTTACACAGTTGACTCTCCCCTTGCACTTCTGTCTTCTTTCCTGCCAACTGCTAAGTCTCTTCGACTCGCCACACTTTAGCCCCACCTTTATGGCTGCGCACCAGCTCCGGTGATCACTGGCAACTGACTCCCACGACTTATGATCAATGCCACAGGAGTTCATTTCGCGTTTGCAGACGTCTTTAAAGCGGAAACATGGACGGTCGGTGGGTCTGATACCAGTGCCGAGCTCACTGGACAATATGTCCTTGAGGATCCTTCCATCTTCCATGCGGCTCACATGGCCAAGACATCTCAAGTGCCTCAGGTTCAGTAGGATGTATATGCTGGGGATGTTGGATGCCTCGATGACTTCTGCGTTGGAGAAACTTTCCGGCCGCCTGATAGCAAGGTTTCTTCAGAGGTGGCGAAGATGGAATGAATTGAAACGTCGCTCTTGGCTGACATACGTTGTCCAGGCCTGGCTGCCGTACAGGAAGGTACTGAGGACACAGGCGTGATGCACTCGGGCACTTGTGTTCCGTGTCAGTGCGCCATTTTCCCACATGCTCTTGGCCAGTCTGGACTCATTAGCGGGCGCCTTTCCAATGCGCTTGTTGATTTCTGCATCGAGAGATAGGTTGCTGGTGATAGTTGAGCCTTGGTCGTTGAACTCTTGAACCAGTTCCAGAGAGTGATCCACTTTGGTGGAAAAACAGAAAGGCAGCGTATTTCTTAAATGGTGAGAGGTTGTGAAGTGTTGATGTCCAAAGGGATCTGCGTGTCCTGGTTCATGAGTCACTAAAAGTTAGTATGCAGACGCAGTAAGCATTTAGGAAGTCAAATGGTATGCTGGCCTTCATTGCAACGGCATTTTAATACAGGTTATAAAGATATGTTGCTGCAACTGTAAAAAGCATTGGTGAGGCTCACCTGGAGTGTTCCATACAGTGGTGGTCTCCTCCTGTTAAGATGTGCATTAATGGGAGTGCAACAGAGGTTCAGTAGATTAACCCTGGAATGGAGATATTATCTTATTGGGAGATATTGCAGAAACTGGGCCTGTATTTGCTGGAGTTTTGAAGGATGAAAGTTGATCTCATTGATAGGTACTGCATTCTTTATAGGGTGTGACAGGGTAGATGTGGATGGGATATTTCTGTGGCTGGTGAGTCTGGAACCAAGTGACACAGTCTCAGAATAAGGGGAAGGCCATATAAGACTGAGATGGGGAGGAATTTCATTACTCAGATGGTGGTGAATTTGTGGAATTCTGTACCCCATAGGGCTGTGGAAGCTCAATCACTGAGTATGTTAAAGGCAGAAATCTATATATTTCTGGATATTAGTGAGATTTTGGGATTTGGAGATAGTGGGTAAAAATGGCGGAGAGATAGATGATCAGCCATGATCTGTTTGAACGGCACAGTTAGAATGACAGTGCAGGCTCGCCAGCCAAATTGCATACTCCTGCTCCTATTTCCTGTAATCCCATTAGTCATCAATGAGAAGTGCGAAGATGTCTTAGAATTCCAATGCCTGTTTTGCGGGCAATGCAATGAGTTCCATGGTGAAGTGAAATGCACATCAGCCATTGTATAATGCGTTTGATCCACCGTGCCATTTTAAGTGATTTATGACCGCAGCTGTGATTTTATGTGATATGCCGATTGGTTCTTTTAAACGACAAGCACAGCGGTCATTTAAGTTATATGTATGGCTGCCCTTTTATGTGATATGCGATGCAGCCATTTTCAGTGGCATGCAAGGTGCATATGTTAAGTGATAAGCACTGTGGCCATTTCAACTGACAGGCATAGTGGTCATTTTAAGTGAAATATGGTGAGGACATTTTAAGTGATATTTTCTGTGGCTGTTTTAATTGTATTTAGGTCAATGAAATGACAAAATATTTGCTGTGGCAGCTCTCAGTGATCTACCCTGAATCCATTTTATGTGATTTACCTATTGGTCATTTAAAATCATATTTGATATTTGCTGTGGCCATTTTACGAGATATTTCCTGCAGTTATGTTTCGTGGCATGAAAGAAGGAAAAAGAGGGAAGGCTTGCATTTACATTTCCTTGTTTAGAACCACGGGACGTCCCGAAGTGCCTTACAGCCATGTAAATCTTTCTAGGGTGGAGTCACTGTTGGAATGTGGAAAACAGAGCATCTAATTAACCCACAGTAAGATATCACAAACAGCAAGGTGATAATAAACAGATCATCATCGAGGGCAAAATATTGGCCAGGGCACCGCAGATAAGCCACCGTTCTCCTTCCAAATAGTACTTTGTGATCTTTTATCTCCAGAGAGAAGGCAGAGGGGGCTCGTCTTTTCGTCTCATCTCCAAAAATGCACCTTCGACAGTGCAGCACTTCATCAGGGGCGGCGCAGTGGCGCAGTGGTTAGCATCACAGCCTCACAGCTCCGGGTTCGATTCCGGGTGCTGCCTGTGTGGAGTTTGCAAGTTCTCCCTGTGTCTGCGTGGGTTTTCTCCGGGTGCTCCAGTTTCCTCAAGCCAAAAGACTTGCAGGTTGATAGGTAAATTGGCCATTATAAATTGCCACTAGTATAGGTGGTAGGGAAATATGGATACAGGTGGGGATGTTTGTTGGGAATATGGGATTAGTGTAGGATTAGTATAAAATGGGTGGTTGATGTTCGGCACAGACTCGGTGGGCCGAAGGGCCTGTTTCAGTGCTGCATCTCTAATCTAATCAAATCAGTACTGGCCCTTCGACAGTGCAGCGCTCCCGCAGTACTAAACATCGGATAGTGCAGCTCTCCACTAATATTGCCCCGCTGACAGTGCAGGGTCTCAAAGTTACTGCCCCTCTGACAGTGCAGCATTCATCCAGCACTGTCTCTACTGACAGGGCCGAGGTCCCCCAGCAATATCCCACCGACAGTCCGGTACCTCTTCATTGCTGAATCCCACAGTGCAGTACTGTCTCTGTACGTACCCAACAACTCTGTCGCACGCCATTAGTAATTCACTTCAAAAAGGGCATCGCCCCCACATTGCTGCCCCTCCAACGGTGTAGCTTCCCACTCTATTGCCCCACTGGCTCTGCAGAGATTCCTGAATACTGTCCATCCAACAGTGCAGCGCTCCCTCCAATAGTGCAGTAGTCCGTCTTTACTGCTCCCTCCAACGGAAGGAGTAGGCCATTCGGCCCTTCGAACCTGCTCCTCCATTCAAGAAGATCATGCATGATCTATTCGCGACCTTGAGTCCACTTCCCTATTTGCAACCCCCACCCACACTCTCCCCCACACCAGAACCGTTGTCTCTCATGTTAATCGATATTTATCGATATCAGCCTTAAATATTTTCAATTACTCAACTCCATTGCTCGCTGAGGTGGAGAATTTCAAATGCTAAAAACAGTCTGAGATAGGAAATTCGTCTTCACGTCAGACCCATTAATATGAAACTGTGCTCCCGAATTCAAGATTCCCCCACGAGTGAGATCTCCTCAGAATCCTATACTTCGCAGTAAGATCAACTCTCAGTCTTCAAACTCCGTTGAGTCTGGACACAACTGGTCCAACATTTCCTCATAAGAGAAACCTCTCATCCCAGGATTCGACCTAGTTAACCTTCTCTGATCTGCTTCCATTGCAAGTATATCGTTCCCTAAATAAGGTGACCAAAACTGTAGACAATGCTCTCGCTGCCTTCTCACAAATGGCCCGTACAATTGTAGCAATGCTTCACTACCTTTATCCTTCATTCCCCTTGCAAAGAATACCAACAATCCATTTACCATCTGAATTACTTGCTGGACTTGCATGCTGACATTTTCTGATTCCTGAACATGGACACCCAGTTTCTTCACACCGCAGCATTCTGCCGACTCCCACCACATAAATAATCGTCCTCTTTTCTGCGATTCCCAACGACGTGGAAAGCTCACATCATACTCCACGTTATACTCCATCTGCCACATTTTTCCCCACTCACTTAACATATCTATTTCCTTTTGCAGACTACGTTTCCCCTCATCACAACTTCCTTTCCTAACAATCTTTGCCTCCTCAAAGAAATTGTCTACAAGACAGTATGTCACTTCATCCAAGTCATTGATATGGATTGTAAAACTTGGAGGCTCCAGCGCTGATCCCTGTTGCCCTCCACTAGTTACAGCTTTTCACCTTGAAAATAACCTATTCATCCCGACTCTCTGCATCCGGCAGTGGCGTTCCACAAGGCTCACTAATAGATCCAATGCTTTTTGTGCTAGAGATTTAGGATTTGGACGTAAATATAGCAGGCATGATCAAAAAGATTGCACGCGATGCAAAACAATGGCCGTGTGGTTGATGGACTGCTGAATAGCGATAGACTGCAGAAAGATGTTCATGGTCTGGCCAGGTGAGCAGGAAAGTGGCAAATGGTATTCAACGCAGAGACGTGTCAGGTGATGAATTTGAGCAGGTTGGGCAAGGCAAAAGACGGCGCAATTAATGGGAGAATCCGTCGAGGTGTGGAAGAAGTGTGGGACCTTAGAGTGAATGATCACAGATCCATCAAGATAGCAGTGCAGGTCGCTAGGTGTGTTAGGAAGACATAGGGAATACGTTTCCTTTATTAGCCGAGGTGCAGAATAGGAGGGAAGTTATACTGTAACTATATAAGTCATTGGTTGGGCCACAACTTGAATACTGTGTGCAGTTGCGGTCACCACATTACAGAAAGGATTTATTTGCACTAGACAGTGAACGGAGCAAATTTACGATTACGTTGCCAGGTCATAAAAATGCTGCTGTGCAGAAATATTGGAAAGGCTGGGGTTGTTGTGCGCGGAACAGAGAAGTCTGATGTGTTGTTTGAAATTCACAAAGTTTTAAGGTGTATTTAAGGGGCCTATTTACCTTCACAGAGAGGGAATTGACAAAGGGGCATAGATATAAATTGAAATAAAAACAAGAAATGCTGCAAATACTCAGCAGGTCTGGCAGCATCTGTGGAGAGAGAATCAGACTTAAATTTGCAAGTCGTTATCCGGTCATCAGAACCTTCATCACTGACCTGAAACATGAGACAGGGAACGTTGTCGGGGTGGAGGAGGTTACAGAGATAGGAAGTGTTTTCCCAGCTGGAGGAGGTTACAGAGATAGGGAGAGTTGGGGTGCTGAGGAGGTAAATGAGCTTGGACGCTTTTATGGGCTGGAGGAGGTAAGATAAATAGGGAGGGTTGCAGGGGCTGGCGGATATCACAGTGATAGTGAGTGTTGTGGGACTGAGGAGTTAACAGAGATTGGGAGGGCGGCAGGAGATGGAGGAAATACAGAAATAGGAAGGGTTTTAGGGGCTAGAAGATGTTACCGGGATAGAGACGGTTGCATGGGCTGGAGCAGGTTACAGAGAAAGGGAGGGTTGTAGGGACTGGCGGAGGTGACAGAGATAGGGAGTTTGTGTGCTCACTAGACACAGATGTGGTACTGGAGGATTGGAGAACAGCTGACATTTTACCTCTGTTTAAAAAGGGAGCGAAGGATCGACCGAATAATTATAGGCCAGTCGGTATAACCTCAGTAAAGGGCAAATAATTGGAATATTTTCTGAGTGACAGGATAAACTGGCACTTAGAAAGGCATAGCTTAATCAAGGATAGTCAGCATTGATTCATTAAGGGAAGATCTTGTTTGACCAACCTGACTGAATTTTTTGAAGAAATAGCAAGAAAGATAGAAGAGGGTCGTGCAGTTGATTTAGACTACAAGGATTGTAACAAGGATTTTGATAAGGCACCATAGGACAGACTGGTTAAAAAATAAAATTCCATGGGATAGAGGGAAATGCAGCAAGGTGGATACAAAATTGGCTCAGTGGCAGGACACAAAGGGCGATTGCTTACGGGCGATTTAGCGACTGGAGGGCTGTTTCCAGTGGCCTTCTGCAGGGCTCAGTACTGGGGCCCCTGCTTTTTGTGATATATATTAACGTTTTGGATGGAAATGTAGGGGGAATGATCAAGAAGTTTGCAGACAACACAAAGATTGGGTTTATAGTAGATAGCGAGGAGTATATTTATTGGCTGCAGGAAGATATTGATCTGGTAAGATGTGCACGAAAATGGCAAATGGAGTTCAACTCAGAGAGTTGTGAGGTGATGCAGTTGGGGAGTTCAAACAACACAACTTAATGTATGAGTAATGGGAAAACACTAAGAAGTACAGAGGGACCTCGGAGTGAACGTCCACAGATCCCTGAATGTAGCAGGACAGTTTGATAAGGCGTTCAAGAAGGCATATGGAATCCTTTCCATTTTTAGTCGAGGTATAGATTTTTAGAGCAGGGAGGTTATGCTGGAACTGTATTACTCATTAGTAAGGCCACAACTTGAACGCTATGTGCGTTCTGGTCACCTCATTACTGAATGTATATATTTGCACTGGAGAGAGCATAGAGGGAATTTACGAGGATGTTGCCAGGACAGGAAAAATGCAGCTATGAGGAAAGATTGGATAGGCTGGGGTTGTTCTCCTTGGAACAGATCTGATTGAAATGTACAAAATTTTGATGGGCCTGGATAAAGTGGAGGTGATGGTTCTATTGTCCTTAGCAGAGACGTCAGTGACTAGGCGAAATAGATGTAAAGTAATTGCCAAAATAATCAGAGGGGATATGATGAAAAACGTTTTCACCCAGAGGCTGATGTGGGTCTGGAACTCGCTGCGTGAAAGGGTAGCTGAGTCAGAGACCCTCAACTCATTCAAAAGGAGTCTGGATATGCACCTGAAGTACTGTAATCCACAGGGCTACGAACCAAATGCTGGAAGGTGGGATTGGAATAGGTGGATCGTTTTTCGGCTGGCACTGACAGAATTGACCATGTGGACTCTTTCTGTGGGCAATGGTTGCTTTGTTTCTTACTTTACAACAGTGACTGCAATTTATAAAGATCTTCATTGGGTGGAAAGTGATTTGGGACATCCTAAGGTCGTGAAAGGTGCGAGAGAAGAGCAAGTATTTCTTTGCAGACAGAAAATGGATCATCTCATGAGAAGATTGCTCAAACATCACGAGGGAGTCAAGAGATTGTTTGAAAGTCTCAGAAGAGACAAGCTGATATTTCTGACAGAAAAGAGAAATACTGTGTGCATTTGAAATTTATCTCCAAAAACTTAGTTCATTTCCGAGAGTTAGGGTCTTGACATTTATGTACTCAAGGAGTTGGAAGAACGATGTTCACTGAATACATGACTGTATTTGTTCGCTGTTGTATTATATGTTTTACATGTTAATACTTAAAATCAGGTTTTCTGGGATGTTTTCTCTATTCCAAGACTGAACTGAAATCTTACAGAGGAACAAGACAGTCCAGTATGTAAAAGCAATTCACAAGCAGCGGTTGCTGACTGATTATCTGGCAGTGCTGCAAAAACTTACAAAGATCTCAAAGGATAGGACAGGATTTACTCCCATCTGGAAACAACTGGACTTATTAGCAAGAGACAGCGTGGTTTTGTGAAGGGGATGTCGTGTCTCACGAATTTGATGGAGTTTTCTGAGGAAGTGACGATGGTGATTGATGAAGGAAGGGCAGTGGATGCTTTCTATATGAACTTCAGTAAAGCCTTTGACAAGGTCCCGCATGGCAGACTGGCACAAAAGGTGGAGTCACACGGGATCAGAGGGGAGCTGGCAAGCTGGATACAGAACTGGCTCGGTCATAGAAGACAGAGGATAGCAGTGGAACGGTGCTTTTCTGAATTGAGGGATGTGACTAGTGGTGTTCCGCACAGCTCAGTGCTGGGACCTTTGCTGTTTGTAGTATATGTAAATGATTTGGTGGAAAATGTAGCTGGTCTGATTAGTAAGTTTGCATTCGACAGAAAGGTTGGTGGAGTTGTGGACAGTGATGAGGATTGTCAGAGGATACAGCAGGATATAGATCGGTTGGAGGCTTCGGCAGGGAAATGGCAGATGGAGTTTAATCCGGACAAATGTGAGGTAATGCATTTAGGAAGGTCTAATCAGGTGGGAGGTATACAGTAAATGGCAGAACCCTGATGAGTATTGACAGGCAGAGAGATCTGGGCGTACAGGTCCACAGGTCACTGAAAGTGGCAATGCAGGTGGATAAGGTAGTCAAGAAGGCATACGGCATGCTTGCCTTCATCGGACGGGGCATAGAGTACAAGAATTGGCAAGTCATGCTGCAGCTGTAGAGAGCTTTAGTTAGGCCATGCTTAGAACATTGCGTGCAATTCTGTTCGCCACACTACCAGAAGGACGTGGAGGCTTTGGAGAGGGTACAGAAGAGGTTTACCAGGATGTTGCCTGTTCTGGAGGGCATTAGCTATGAAGAGAGATTGGATAAACTCGGATTGCTTTCACTGGAACGACGGAGGTGGAGGGGCGACGAGATAGAGATTTAGAAAGTTATGAGCGACATGGACAGAGTGGATAGTCAGAAGTTTTTTCAATAGGTGGAGGAGTCAGTTACTAGGGGACACAGGTTTAAGGGGAGAGGGGCAAAGTTTAGAGGGGATGTGCGAGGCAAGTTCTTTACACAGAGGGTGGTGAGTACCTGGATCTTGTTGCCGGGGTAGGTGGTGGAAGCAGGTACCATGGAGACTTTTAAGAGGCATCTTGACAAATACATGAATAGGATGGGAATAGAGGGATATGGACCCCGGAAGTGCGGATGGTTTTAGTTTAGGCAGACATCAAGATCGGCGCAGGCTTGGATGGCCGATTGGCCTGTTCCTGTGCTGTACTGTTTTTTGTTCTTTGTTCTTGTTCTTTGATAGATGGACAATATGAAAGCTTTGGAGGGTTGAGATTCACCCATGAAGTCAAAAAATCTAGTATAAGAATATTTCTTTTAAAGTGATATGAACCCTTGTGTAAATTTGTATTAACTGCAACGCTAGACATTGTTCAACATGCTTTGGCAACATTAACATGTCTGTTTTGTTTTTTTGTTTTGTTTTTTGCTCTGCAGGCTATTCGAGGTGCTGGCAACAATGTGTGTGCTGATCAACCAGAATTCGTCAATCAAACAGTGCAGCAGATCTGCAGTACTGAAGACTGATGATCAGACAGCACCGGGAACCTGCAGTACTGTCCATTAGCAAGCAAACAGCACTGGGAAAGCCCGCAATCTGATCTGTGATTTTTCCAATCAATCAATCTTTCCTTTGACTGAAAACTACCTTCCAGGCCAATCTCTCTGAATTGAATTCACTGAGCTTAGGAATAGCAGTAAGAAAATTATCATTTGCCTCTGTGTTGCTCATGTTCAAATCTTCATGGCCTTGCACACCCACCCCCTCAAACCACCACTCAAAATCTCTACAGCCCTACAACCTTGCAAAAGCTGTGTTGACTAAAAAGGGGAGAGGGTAAGGAAATCATTTGGTTTGTATCCCTGATCACTATCCAATGAAGGATGCCACAAAGTGTTCGTGTGTGAAATTTTGGTGTGGCGATGGGGGCATTGCTTCCTGGTGAAGAGATCAGGCTCAGATTCCCCACAGGTCCATCTGCAGGAAGAGCTTGCTGCCGGAATGGATGAGCCTGATCACAACATTTGGACAAAGCACTGCACAAAAACCTCTTTGATATCACTACCTTTCTTACCATAGTTGGGTTGGGTTGGGTCCAAAAAAAGATGAAAGGACTCGGGCCCGGTTCGGGTTCAAGTTGGATGTGATTGGGTCGGGCCTGGGTCCGAGTATGCCTTTTCTCCCAAACCAAAAGGGAGGTCACCTCAATTTACTGGGCTAATTCCAGGACCTGTGGGAAGAGGCCCTTAAGTAGGTAATACTAGGCCTCTTAAAGGCCTCCAATGGCCTCTGGGCAGGAACTTCTTTGACGGCTTTTTCCACTCCCAACTTATTTCAGAGCGATGGAAATATGACGGGCTCTGCATCCCCTGCCTGTCATCGCACATCTTTGGGACACACGCCTCTGAACCCATCTCGCCGAGACGGGTGGCATTAAATTCAGGCCTAGGATTCATCACACTCCTCATCTTGGGAAAAAGAATGCCTTA
Source organism: Heterodontus francisci (assembly GCF_036365525.1). Classification (NCBI taxonomy): domain Eukaryota; kingdom Metazoa; phylum Chordata; class Chondrichthyes; order Heterodontiformes; family Heterodontidae; genus Heterodontus; species Heterodontus francisci. Next base: position 135,313 of record NW_027142281.1, read on the forward strand.
CTGCTGAAAGGATTTCATTCAAATGATTCAAAAATACAATAAGTTCTTAATACCAGAAACATGTTAACAAATAACTTATTGCGTACAGCAGAGATGACATTTTCTTATGCTGCAATAACACATGCCATATTTTATTCGCAATCTGGCTGACCATGGCTGCTCGCCTCATCAAAGTTCAACTGCTCTCTGGTCCAGGTATCACATTTCGCCTGGATGGAAAACATTTTAACCTCAGTCGTCTCTGTGCCAAAACTAAACTATACACCATAGACATACATGATCTACCTTTTCTGGATGACAGCAGTGTCATTGCCACTCTGCACCGGATTTGCAAGCTACTTTCGATCTCTTGACTTCTCCATGGAGGGGACTGGAATGTTTTTTTTCTTAATGTTGACAATACAAAACTGATATATCAACCTACACATGGTCACCCATATATTCCATATTCCAAATATGTTGAAGTAAAGACTCTGGAATACATTGAAAGCATCCCATTCCTTGACAGCTACTTCTCTCAGAAGGCCGCCATTGATGGGCTGATCCAACACAGGATCAGCAGTGCTAGCTCAGCCATCTACAAACTACAGGAGCGAGTGTTTGTCAATAAAGACCTCTGCAAGTCAATAAAAGTCCTAGTGTACAAACAGTTGTCGTCACCACACTCCTGTCATCCAGTGAGACCTGAACTGTTTACGAAGAATATATAAAAGTGTGACAGTAATTTGCTCAGCACTGCCTCCAATGCATCCTCCAGATTAAAGGGAAGGACCATTGAACAAATGTTAGTTTCCTTCTTGAAGCCAACTCCACTCGCATCCAGGCAAAAGTCCTGCAAAGCCAACTTCGATGGACTGGACACTGTGTCTGGGTGACTAAAACCCATCTCCTCCATCCAGGTCCTGTTTTCCAAATTCTCAAATGGCCAAAGTTACGGGGCGGACACAGAAAATGCTTCAAAGACAGTCTGAAGCTCTCTTTAAAGCGCGGCATCATTGAAATTGATGACTGGCAGGAGCTTACGACCAATCCTTCAAAATGGTGACAACTTGCCTTTCATGCTTTGTGTCCAATTGCCTTAATGTTGAGTCAGAGTGGCCGCAGAGAAGGAAAGAAAAGGAAGAAAATCCCATACTCAGGATCCCTGTACCTCGTGTGAAGTCCTGTCCCATGTGCCCAAAGATCTGTGGGTTGAGAATCGGCATGTTCATTCACATGAAGACTCATGGCAGCAACGTGCGACCTTGTATAGACGTCATCGTCGAATCCTCTTTTCACTGCTGCTGTCACATGCGTTCAGGACTTCAGAAAAAGGAATTTTCCCCCACACAAGATCAGATGGCAGGTTGTTCAACATTGCCCGTTTTAGGTCGAAGACCAAAGCATGGAAAGGCCTCATCAGGAAACTCCCCTTTGCTGACAATGTTGCAATAACATCCCATACAGAAGAGTGCATGCAGAGACTCATCGACAGGATTGCGGCTGCCTGCAACAAATTTGGCCGAACCATCAGCCTCAAGAAAACGAACATCATGGGACAGGACGTCAGAAATGCTCCATCCATCAAAATTGGCGACCAAGCTCTGGAAGTGGTTTAACAGTTCACCTATCAAGGCTGAACTATCACTAGTCTCTCGATGCAGAAATCAACAAGCGCATGGAAAAGGCGTCCGCTGCTATGTCCAGACTGGCCAACAGCGTGTGGAAAAATTGCGAACTGACACAGAACACAAAAGTCTGAGTTTATCAAGCCTGTGTCCTCAGTACCTTGCTCTACGGCAGCGAGGCCTGGATAACGTATGTCAGCCAAGAGCGACGTCTCAATTCATTCCATCTTCGTTGCCTCTGGAGAATCCTTGGCATCAGGTGGCAGGACCGTATCTCCAACGCAGAAGTCCTCGAGGCGGCCAACATCCCCAGCATATACACCCTACTGAGCCAGCGGCTCTTGAGATGGCTTGGCCATGTGAGCCGCATGGAAGATGGGAGGATCCTCAAGGATGCATTGTGCAGCAAACCCGTCAGTGATATCAGACCCACCGGCCGTCCATGCCTCCGCTTTAAGGACGTCTGCAAACGCGACATGAAGTACTGTGAGGTGACATTGACCACAAGTCTTGGGAGTCAGTTGCCAGTGATCGCCAGAGCTGGCGGACAGCCATAGAGACTTAGCAATTGGCAATAAAAAGGCAGAAGTGCAAGGAGAGAGCCAACTGTGTAACTGTGTAATTTTATCCGCAGCGCCAATGGAAGAGTCTATCATTCTGGAATGGCCTTTCCAGCTACTCCAGGCGCTGCTCCACAAACCACCGACCATCTCTAGGAGCCTATCCATTGTCTCCCGAGAATAGGAGCCAAAGAATGGAAGAAAGGGCCGTGAAAACTGACATCTGGTGTCAGAACCACCCATCTAATTGGCTAATTCCCCTTTGGGGAAGGAAATATGCTACTCTGGCCTATATGTGATTCTGGACTCACAGAAATCTGATTAACTGTTAGCTTCTCTCTGAAATGGCCGAACAGACTACTCAGTTGTCAAGGACAATTACACATGGGCATTAAATGATGGCTGTGCCAGGGTCGCCACTTCTCGTTCCTGCAGCATATCTTATTTTACCAACTTTATGCTCTTCCAGGTGGGAACTGACCCCTGAAGGGACACTAATTCGAATTCCTCCATCAAATTACATGCCTAAGGTTCTCAAAGTCTTTTGAAAACATTATCGATCGATGCCATCTGCCAAGCAACGATTTATTGCCTCCAAAAATTCCATAGAATGATTGGCTTTGTTTCATTTTGCAAATTTTTTTTTTTTTGGCCTGTGGGCCTCAGGTACCAACTTGGAGACATTTGAGAACAGCAGTCTTTACTCTGTCATGGTCACGTGAATGATCATCTGCAGGAGATCGCCCTTCGAAAACTGTCTCCAGGAGCTTGTTGAAGATGAGTACGGCCACTCTATATATGGAAGTTTCTGAAATGACACAATGTAAACTATTACTCCCTCTTCACTAATTTTAGGTACCAGGTAAATATACTTTGTCAAATCAGAGCTACAAGGAATTTCTCCTTGGCCAATCTCATCTTTCACCTCCAAATCACGTCCTCCAGCTTTGCGCCTTCCATTCTCAATTCAAGATTTAATGTAAATTAAACATGAACGAATCGTTAAACCACTTTTGATGTTTGTTTATCCAAATGGTTACACGTTAATTAGTATATACAATTAGCATATATATTCCGGACGCATCCTCTGAACAGGTTTATCAACAAGATGGTGCCAAACAGTTCCACAGTGCAACAAAATGACGGATTTCCTCAGGTAAGTTACCATGTCTTCTCGTCCAAGATGCTAATATGGAAGTAGTGATTGAGTGTTTCATTGACAGATGGGCTGAGGCAGTTCTCGAGGCTGGCATTGTTATGGAGGCGGAAATGGATTTAATGTATGACCAAGGGGTTATGCGAGGTATGGGTCAGGCGTGGAACAATATAGACAACAGCTAGGATGGCGAATGGTGTCAGTAAAATGAGTTTAGAGTTTGTATAGAGAAAAAGATGATTGCTTTGGCATTTCATATATTCAATTGGAAAAGATTGCAGCTCTTGCGAAACAGACATCTGTGCTGTGGTCACACAGAGGCAGTGGATGGTCGAGAGAAATGGTGGAGAGCTGGACTAGGGTGTTGTCAGCACAAATGTGAAAGGTAACCCCATGTCTGTAGATGATGGTGAAATTGGTAAACTGGCAGATGTGGAAGAGGAGCAGGAAAAATCGAAAGTTCAGGCACAGGCGAATTAATAGTGCTGGCAGGTGGAAGGGATCCATTGCGGGAGAATGTGTGTCTGTCATCGTATTGGGAAGAAAGGTACCAAGAAAGCGCTGTCCCACCAAAATTGCCCACACCAGAGTATGGAGAGATCACGGGCGAGGTTTGATGCAGGTTTGGAGGAATGGGTCGAGATGGTGAATATTTAGACAGGGTGGATGGGTGGAAGTCAGAAACAGGAAAGGAGCAGTCAATTATTGGAGTTTTCTATACACCCCCCAATAGCAACAGAGACACGGAGGAATAGATTGGGAGGCAGATTTTGGAAAGGTGCAGAAGTAACAGGGTTGTTGTCATGGGTGACTTTAACTTCCCGAATATTGATTGGAACCTCCTCAGTGCAAATAGTTTGGATGGAGGAGATTTTGTCAGCAGTGTCCAGGAATGTTTCCTGACCCAATATGTAGATAGGCCGACTAGAGGGGACTCTATGTTGGATTTTGTGCTTGGCAACGAACCAGGCCAAGTGGCACATCTCTCGGTGGGAGAGCATTTCGGTGATAGTGATCACAACTCCCTAACCTTTACCATAGTCATGGAGAGGGATAGTAGCAGACGGATGGGAAAATATTTAATTGGGGGAGGGGTAATTATAATGCTATTAGGCAGGAACTGGGGAGCTTTAATTGGGAACAGATGTTCTCAGGGAAATGCACGACAGAAATGTTTAGGGAGCACTTGCTGCGTCTGCTGGATCGGTTTGTCCCGATGAGGCAAGGAAGGGATGGTAGGGTGAAGGAAGCTTGGATGACAAGAGATGTGGAACAGCTAGTCAAGTGGAAGAAGGAAGCTTACTTAAGGTTGAGGAAGGTTCAAACAGGGCTCCAGAGGGTTACAAGGTAGCCAGGAAGGAACTGAAGAATGGACCTAGGAGAGCTAGATGGGGGCACGAAAAAGTCTTAGCGGGTCGGATTAAGGAAAATCCCAAGGCGTTCTACACTTATGTGAGGAACAAGAGGATGGACAGAGTGAGGTTAGAACCGATCAGGGATAGTGGAGGGAACTTGTGCCTGTAGTAGGAGGAGGTAGGGGAGGTCCTTAATGAATACTTTGCTTCAATATTCACTAGTGAGAGGGACCTTGTCCTTTGTGAGGACAGCGTGAAACAGGCTGATATGCTCGAACAGGTTGATGTAATGAAGGAGAATGTGCTGGAATTTTTGAAAGACATGAGGATAGTTAAGTCCCCGTGGCCAGACCGGATATACCCAAGATTTCTACGGGAAGCGAAGGAAGATATTTCAGCGCCTTTGGCGATGATCTTTGCGTCCTCTCTGTCCACTGAAGTAGTACCAGATGATTGGAGGGTGGCAAATGTTATTCCCTTGTTCAAGAAAGGCAATAGAGATAACCCTGGGAATTACAGACCAATCAGTCTTACGTCGGTGCTGGGCACATTATTGGAGAGGATTCTGAAAGACAGAATTGATGATTATTTGGAAAAGCATAGTTTGATTAGAGATAGTCAGAATTGCTTTTTGAGGGGCAGGTCACGCCTCACAAGCCTTATTGAATTCTTTGAGGATGTGACATAACACATTGATGAAGAAAGAGCAGTGGACGTGGTGTATATCGATTTTAGCAAGGCGTTTGTTAAGGTTTCCCATGGTAGCTTCATTCGGAAAGTAAGGAGGCAAGGGATAACGGAACAGTTGGCTGTCTGAATACAGAATTGGATGGCCCATAGAAGACAGAGGGTGCTAGTAGATGGAAAGTATTCAGCCTGGAACTCGGTGACCAGTGGTATTCTGCAGGGATCTGTCCCGGTACCTCTGCTCTTTGTGATTTTTATAAATTACTTGGATGAGGAAGTGGAAGGCTGGGTTAGTAAGTGTGCCGATGACACAAAGGTTGCTGGAGTTGTGGATAGTGTGGAGGGTTGTTGGAGGTTGCAACTGGACATTGACAAGATGCAGAGCTGGGCTGAGAAGTGGCAGATGGAGTTCAACCTGGAAAAGTGTGAAGTGATTCATTTTGGAAAGTCGAATTTGAATGCAGAATGCAGGCTTATAAACAGGATTCTTGGCAGTGTGGAGGAACAGAGGGATCTTGGGATCCACGTCCATAGATCCCTCAAAGGTGCCACCCAAGTTGATAGGGTTCTTAACAAGGCTTATGGGATGTTGGCTTTCATTATCAGGGGAATTGAGTTTAAGAGCCGCGAGGTTATGCTGCAGCTCTGTTATGCCCTGGTTAGACCACACTTGCAATATTGTGTTCAGTTCTGGTCACTTCATTATAGGAAGGATGTGGAAGCTTTAGAAAGGGTGCAGAGGAGATTTGCCGGGATGCTGCCTGTACTGGAGGGCATGTCTTATGAAGAAAGGATGAGGGAGCTGGGACTTTTCTCATTGGAGCGAAGAAGGATGAGAGGTGACTTGATAGAGGTGCACAAGATGATGAGAGGCATATATAGAGTGGATGGCCAGAGACTTTTTCCCAGGGCGGAAATTGCAATCACCAGGGGGCATAATTTAAAGGTGATTGGAGGAAGATTTAGGGGAGATGTCTGAGGTACGTTCTTTTCACAGAGAGTGGTGGGTGCGTGGAATGCACTGCCAGCGGTGGTAGTAGAAGCAGCTACATTCGGGACTTTTAAACGACTCTTGGATAGGCACTTGGATGATAGTAGCATGAAGGGTATTTAGGTAGTTTGATCTAAGAGTAGGTTAAAGGGCCGGCACAACATCGTGGGGCGAAGGTCCCGTACTGTGCTGTACTGTTCTATGTCCTATGTTCTATGTTCTATGTAAGAGACTTTAAGCTGAGGACGAGAATTTTAAATTTAAGCCATTGAGCCGTTTGAAATCTAATTGGGTCAGTGAAAATCATTGCGTTGTGCCAGCTGTCGGACGTTTTGGCCGATGGAGATGTTCGGTAGAGTTTTGGATAGAAGGAAGGTGGAAGTTGGCTTGTCAGTGTGTAGTGAACTGGAGGAATAGTGTCAGCAGGTGGCCCAGTTCTAATTTTGCTGTAGCCTTTCGCCATTTTAGAATGAACTGATAAGCAATTGCAATGAAATAACAGAGAGAGGAATGTCAATGGAGCATGCTCAGACTCTGTCGCCTAATATCACCCATAGTAGGATCTCTGCTGTAATCCTGAACATGGATTGAACTGTCCACGTGTCAAAGTTTACATTTTAACTGTTTGCCTCCACTGTGTATACTGTGGAGAAATCCATAGCATTTATACATGAATCATTAGGAGTGAACATTGTCATTACAATTGCATGAAGTCTGCAAGTGAAGCCGCTCATTATATTGGGATCTTTACTGCATGCTTTCATGTTTCAGCCCTCTCCCCAAGAGAGGTCTGATTAAGATACTTTGCTGGACTTTGAGTTATTTAAGTAGTATACACTATTTTATTTACATTGCAGACAAAGCTACTGATGTGATGTGTTTGTTCAAGTGACTGTCACTAATAGCGAAGATCAGGGGAAGAACCATGCCAGTGGAGACTTCTCCTCTGTATAAATCAGGGCCTATTAGTTTGTATCAGTTCAGAGTGGCTACCGGAGCTGTGGATTTCAGAACAACACCAGTTGCTGCTTCTCACAGAGATGGGATATCCAGTAATACATCAGATGGAAGATATTTGCTGTCCTGTTCTGGCAACCATTGGAGTTCCGGGTAAGCTTCTATATCCAGCTGTTAATGTTGCAAATCAATATTACATCGACTGTTGTACTTGCTAATGTTTTACTTGCTGAATGTTTGACACAGTCATCTGTTCAGATTGGTCCGTTGAATAGGGGCAGAAAAGTACAAACACGTCTTTGATTGGGCAAGCCCAGTAATAACAGAGGACATCTGGGTGAGCAGAAAACTGTCAAGCCTTCTGGATGTCAGTCACAGTGTGCCTGTGTGTGTGTGTGCGTGCGATACCATCTGAAAGGAGAGAAATCTCAAGCTTTGCAGAAGAAGGAGATAATTTCAAGGATGAACCGAAGACCACAACCCAGCTCATTTCCCCGCAATTCCAAAAATGACCTTACGAAGTTCAATGAATCAGTCTTTCAGGTTTCCTTTAGAATTAGAATTAGAACATTACAGCGCAGTACAGGCCCTTCGGCCCTCGATGTTGCGCCGACCTGTGAAACCATCTGACCTACACTATTCCATTTTCATCCATGTGTCTATCCAATGTCCACTTAAATGCCCTTAAAGTTGGCGAATCTACTACTGCTGCAGGCAGAGCGTTCCACGCCCTTACTACTCTCTGAGTAAAGAAACTACCTCTCACATCTGTCCTAAATCTATCACCCCTCAACTTGAAGCTATGTCCCCTCGTGTTTGTCATCACCATCCGAGGAAAAAGACGCTCACTATCCACCCTATCTAACCCTCTGATTATCTTATATGTCTCTATTAAGTCACCTCTCCTCCTCCTTCTCTCCAACGAAAACAACCTCAAGTCCCTCAGCCTTTCCTCGTAAGACCTTCCCTCCATACCAGGCAACATCCTAGTAAATCTCCTCTGCACCCTTTCCATAGCTTCCACATCCTTCCTATAATGCGGTGACCAGAACTGCACGCAATAATCCAGGTGCGGTCTCACCAGAGTTTTGTACAGCTGCAGCATGACCTCGTGGCTCCGAAACTCGACCCCCCTACTAATAAAAGCTAACACCCCATATGCCTTCTTAACAGCCCTATTAACCTGGTTAGCAACCTTCAGGGATTTATGCACCTGGACACCAAGATCTCTCTGTTCATCTACACTACCAAGAATCTTCCCATTAGCCCAGTACTCTGCATTCCTGTTACTCCTTCCAAAGTGAATCACCTCACACTTTTCCGCATTAAACTCCATTTGCCCTCTCTCAGCCCAGCTCTGCAGCCTATCTATGTCTCTCTGTACCCTACAACATCCTTCGGCACTATCCACAACTCCACCGACCTTAGTGTCATCCGCAAATTTACTAACCCACCCTTCTACACCCTCTTCCAGGTCATTTATAAAAATGACAAACAGCAGTGGCCCCAAAACAGATCCTTGCAGTACACCACTAGTAACTAAACTCCAGGATGAACATTTGCCATCAACCACCACCCTTTGTCTTCTTTCAGCTAGCCAATTTCTGATCCAAAGCTCTAAATCGCCTTCAACCCCATACTTCCGTATTTTCTGCAATAGCCTACCGTGGGGACCCTTATCAAACGCCTTACTGAAATCCATATACACCACATCCACTGCTTTACCCTCATCCACCTGTTTGGTCACCTTCTCGAAAAACTCAATAAGGATTGTGAGGCACGACCTACCCGTCACAAAACCGTGCTGACTATCTCTAATGTACTTATTCTTTTCAAGATGATTATAAATCCTGTCTCTTATAACCTTTTCCAACATTTTACCCACAACCGAAGTAAGGCTCACAGGTCTATAATTACCAGGGCTGTCTCTACTCCCCTTCTTGAACAAGGGAACAACATTTGCTATCCTCCAGTCTTCCGTCACTATTCCTGTCGACAATGACGACATAAAGATCAAGGACAAAGGCTCTGCAATCTCCTCCCTAGCTTCCCAGAGAATCCTAGGATAAATCCCATCTGGCCCAGGGGACTTATCTATTTTCACACTTTCCAAAATTGCTAACACCTCCTCCTTGTGAACCTCAATCCCATCTAGCCTAGTAGCCTGAATCTCAGTATTCCCAACAACATTTTCTTTCTCTACTGTAAATACTGACGCAAAATATTCATTTAACACTTCCCCTATCTCCTCTGATTCCACACACAACTTCCCACTACTATCTTGATTGGCCCGAATCTAACTCTAGTCATTATTTTATTCCTGATATACCTATAGAAAGCCTTAAGGTTTTCCCTGATCCGATCCACCAATGACTTCTCGTGTCCTCTCCTTGCTCTTCTTAGCTCTCCCTTTAGATCCTTCCTGGCTGACTTGTAGCTCTCAAGCGCCCTAACTGAGCCTTCACGTCTCATCCTAACATAAGCCTTCTTCTTCCTCTTGACAAGCGCTTCAACTTCTTTAGTAAACCACGGAGTCCTCGCACGACAACTTCCTCCCTGCCTCACAGGTACATACTTATTAAGGACACGCAGTAGCTGCTCCTTGAATAAGCTCAAGAGGCATCCTAAATTCCTTTTCAACGACGCCTGAAGAGGACAAATTCTTGAAAATTTTAAATATTTTGCCTGTTTGTGCTCGGAGGTTGGACTTTGTGCCAGTCTGTCGCAGTGTGTCTCATCTGCTTTTTGTATGGGCTGGGCAGGTGATCTGCCCGAATGTGGTGTGTGTGTGTGTGTGTGTGTGTGTGTGTGTGTGTGTGTGTGTGTGTGTGTGTGTGTGTGTGTGTGTGTGTGTGTGTGTGTGTGTGTGTGTGTGTGTGTGTGTGTGTGTGTTTGTACAAAATTTCATGTTGGACTTTTAAAAATGTGATCTATGTTATATTGTTTTAGTTCCTCACTAGTTAAGACTGGTTCTATAATAAACTGTTAATTTTGCTGCTCAGTAAAGAAACATGGTTAGTCCGTTCTATTCTGGGGATGATCGTTGACTGGGTCAGTAATTCGGAAAATTTAAAGAATATGTTGTGACATGTAGAGTGGTGGGACTGAATTAACAGTGTACGCCTCTGGCTTCGGTCACAACAATGAGTAAGAAGCATAACCAGGGGTCAGATAGTGTGCTAAGGGGCACTCAGAGACAGCAGCCATCATGTGGAATGGAATAGATACCTGGGATACAGTTTCTGGATCGGAATAAAGGTGATGGAATCAGTCCTGACATGGTTAGATAAACGACAATTATGGCCCATCCATAGACGTTGTGTTGGATAGGTAAATAAAAGCAAAATACTGCAGATGCTGAAAATCTGAAATAAAACCCCAAAGGTGCTGTACATACACAGCAGATCTGTCAGCATATCTGGGGTGAGAAACAAAAGTTAACCTTTTAAGTCTGTGACATTTCATCAGAACTTTCTGGGTTGTCCTCATGCTGAATGGTGGAGGGTGGTTTACCTGAGTAATCATGTTGAGTGAACATTTGGAGGCTTGGATAATCTGGAGAAGCGTTTGGAGAGAGTACGAACTGTCGAGAGAGTGAGAAGTTGACTGAGAGAGCAAGCAAGAAGAAATAGGGAGAACGAAACAGAGAGAGAGGGAGAGAGAGACTGAGAAGAGCGCAGGAGAATGAGAGGGAGAGAAGCCACAGTGTGAATAATTCAAGAGGATGAAATGCTGAATTTTCCAGAACGATTACAGTGAAACGATGAATTGAAGGTATAATGAGGATGTTGCCAGATTGGATGAGCTTTCCTGCTGGACTCACTCCCTGTTTGTTTAACCCCGTCATATCCTCAACCTGTTTTAGTGACTGTTCCTCTTCATTATTCCTGTCGAGTACATAACTTAATAAAACCAGCTATTTACTGATTGCATTCTTTGCTTCACTTTGTTCGCTTTCCAAACCCTTCAGGACCTGCCTTCCCTCCAATTCCCAAATCCCCTTTACTTTGTCTCGCTCCAATCCACTCACTGGTTCAGCCTCCATCGGCCTCTTCCTCCTGATCTGAAGTCTCAAACGCACCGCACCGACTGTCGACCTTTTCACATTTTGAGACAGTTCCTGATGGATCTCTTAACCAGTAAAACAAAAACAGTTCCAAATCCCTTCACTTTCTCGGCTATTGGTCTGGAGGCTAAACTGCATTTAAACCACTGGATGCTTGTTTTCTACCCCCTTCTCCCTTCAACACTGGCACGGCGCCCTCACTCAGCCCTTCCACTGTATACAGTGATCATTTTATTTCACCTTTATTTTAAATCAATTTCCCAATCAGTTATTGCTAACTGTGTTCAAAAGCATTCTCTGCCCTAAAGTGCTGGATGCTGCAACAAAGCTGTGAATTTCAGACCAGATCCTGTCAAACTGCTGTTTTAGTTTGAGGTCTGATCAGTAATTTCGCTGCTCCCCTTTCCATCTCTTTCAGTTAACATGGTGGCGATTCTGATCCTGTCCCAAGAAAAGTGTGGTCTCTCCAAATGTATCACTCGCTACCTGGTGGGAATGGCAGTGTCTGACCTCCTGGTCGTTTTCACTGATTCCATATTGAGGTGGATTCCGAGGAGTTATTTTCCATATTCATTCCTGGTCATTAAGTCCATCTTCAGTCGTGTTCAAATCTTGATTTTTGCAACCACAATGGTTTCTGTCTGGCTGACAGTCGCTTTGACCTTTGATCGAATTGTGACCATTTGTTGTGAGAAGCTGTAAACAAAATATTGCACTGAGAGAACAGCGGCTGTGGTTATCAGAACAGTGGGTGTGGTGTGCTCTTCAGACAGTGTTCCCTGGTACTTTACATGTGAATCTGTAGATCTAGTTGGTAATGTTCCCTTGCACTGTACCATTAAACATAGCTTCAAAACTTCCCCGACATGGACCGTTTGAGTTGTTGAATCGCATTTCAACTCCCTGTTTCCCGTCCTTTCTGATTTTCCTGCTCAGTGTTTTGACTGCCAGATGTATTTTAGTGGCCAGTAGAGGTCACAGGAGACTCTGGGGCCTCAGCAGTGGAGAAAATCGTAATGATCCAAAGACGGAGAATGGAAAGAAATACATAATTTTACTGTTTAGTATATCTGGCAATTTTCTCCAGTAATGGGTGACACAGGTTGCATTTTACATCTATCAGCGAATTACAGAACATATCCTTCCTCCACCAATGACCCTGTTTAGATCACAGAACAGACAGCAGCAATGCTGCAGCTTCTCAGTTACTGCACAAACACGTGTATTTACGCTGTGACTCAGACTAAATTGAGAGAGGAGCTGAAGAAGGTTGTGAAATACCCACTCAATCTCATTGTTAAATTAGTGAAATCATAGAAAAGTGCAAGTTTCCGTGTTCCAGTATCAAAATCCATTCGACTCCACAGCCCAAACTCACATCACCGAACCCTGAAATGATTTTAAATTTGATTTTGTAATATTTCATTAAATATGGGACCTAATGAGGCTGGTTATCTTTGCAGAAAACAAATGAAATGTTTCTCAAAAATGACGGTGTTGAAGAGTACAGCTGGACATCAACTGAAGCAGCTTTCAAAAAAAGGGGGTTCTGTAAGCTTGATGACAGAGTAACAGGGTGCTGTACTGGTAATGTCACTGAGTTAATAATCCAGAGGTCCATGCTAATGCCTTGGGAACATGGGTTCAGATCACCCCATAGTTGCTGGTGGAATTCAAATACAAGTAATTCAAAAAAAATCTGGAATTGGAAGCTGGTCTCAGTGATCGTGCAAAGAAAGTATCACCGGTTGTCGTAACAAAACCATTTGGTTGTCTATTGCCTTTCAGGTCAGGAAAACTGTCGTCCTTACCCGATACCGATCACATGTGAATCCTGACCGACAGCATCTGGTTGACTTAAATGAACTCTGAAATGTCCCAGCAAGACACTCAGTTATCAAGGACAATTAGGGATTGGCAACAAACGTCCCATGAAAAATAAATAATATACGATGGAGGGTGAGTGAGACACCCAGGAAAGTAAAGGCATGAATGAGGAAACCGAGTGAAAATCAGACATGAAGATAGGAAACAAGTCAGAATGCCGAGAAGAGACAAGTGAAGGAAAATTGCAAAGGGAGAGAACGGAGCAGGGAAATGTGAGAATAACAAGTCAAACAAAGAGAAGTGGAGTTCAGCAAAGCAGGAGCATGAAGGGGAGAAATATTAACATCTCAAAGCCAAGGAGGCGGGAATTGCTTGCGACACAAAGCAATTATTTATTTGTTTAGAACAAAGAAAATTACAGCACAGGAACAGGCCCTTCGGCTCTCCAAGCCTGCGCCGATCCAGATCATCTATCTAAACCTGTCAGCTATTTTCTAAGGGTCTGTATCTCTTTGCTTCCTGCCCATTAATGTCTCTGTCTAGATACATCTGAAAAGATGCTATCATGCCCGCGTCTACCACCTCCGCTGGCAACGCGTTCCAGGCACCCACCACCCTCTGCGCAAAGAACTTTCCACGCATATCCCCACTAAACTCTTCCCCTCTCACTTTGAACTCGTGACCCCTAGTAAATGAATCCCCCACTCTGGGAAAAAGCGATCCACCCTGTCTATACCGCTCATGATTCTGAATATCTCAATCATGTCCCCCCAAAACCTCCGTCTTTCGAATGAAAATAATCCTAATCTACTCAACATCTTTTCTTAGCTAGCGCCCTCCATACCAGGCAACATCCTGGTGAACCTCCTCTGCACCCTTTCCAAAGCATCGACATCCTTTCGGTAATGTGGCGACCAGAACTGCACGCAGTATTCCAAATGTGGCCGAACCAAAGTCTTATACAACTGTAACATGACCTGCCAACTCTTGTACTCAATACCTCGTCCGATGAAGGAAAGCATGCCGTGTGCCTTCTTGACCACTCTATTGACCTGCGTTGCCACCTTCAGGGAACAATGGACCGGAACACCCAAATCGCTCTGCACATCAATTTTCCCCGGGACTTTGCCATTTACTGTATAGTTCACTCCTAAATTGGATCTTCCAAAATGCATCACCTCGCATTTGCCCTGATTGAACTCCATCTGCCATTTCCCTGCCCAACTCGCCAATCTATCGATATTCTGCTGTATTTTCTGACAGTCCCCTTCCCTATCTGCTACTCTACCAATGTTAGTGTCGTCTGCAAACTTGCCAATCAGAACACCTATAATTTCTTCCATATCATTTATGTATATCACAAACAACAGTGGTCCCAGCACGGATCCCTGTGGAACACCACTGGTCACACGTCTCCATTTTGAGAAACTCCCTTCCACTGCTACTCTGTCTCCTGTTGCCCAGCCAGTTCTTTATCCATCCAGCTAGTACACCCTGGACCCCATGTGACTTCACTTTCGCCATCAGCCTACCATGGGGAACTTTATCAAACGCCTCACTGAAGTCCATGGATATGACATCTACAGCCCTTCCCTCATCAATCAACTTTGTCACTTCCTCAAAGAATTCTATTAAGTTGGAAAGACATGACCTTCCCTGCACAAAACCATGTTGCCCATCACTGATAAGACCATTGTCTTCCAAATGGGAATAGATCCTAGCCCTCAGTATCTTCTCCAGCAGCTTCCCTGCGACTGACGTCAGGCTCACCGGTCTATAATTACCTGGATTATCCCTGCTACCCTTCTTAAACAAGGGGACAATATTAACAATTCTCCGGGATCTCACCCATGTTTAAGGATGCTGCAAAGATATCTGTTAAGGCCCCAGCTATTTCCTCTCTCGCTTCCCTCAGTAACCTGGGATAGATCCCATCCGGACCTGGGGACTTGTCCGCCTTAATACCTTTTAGAATACCCAAGACTTCCTCCCTCCTTATGCCGACTTGACCTGGAGCAATCAAACATCTGTCCCTAACCTCAACATCCGTCATGTCCCTCTCCTCGGTGAATACCGATGCAAAGTACTCGTTTAGAATCTCACCCATTTTCTCTGACTGTCCGCATAACTTTCCTCCTTTGTCCTTGAGTGGGCCAATCCTTTCTCCAGTTACCCTCTTGCTCCTAATATATGAATAAAAGGCTTTGGGATTTTCCTTAACCCTGTTTGCTGAAGATATTTCATGACCCCTTTTAGCCCTCTTAATTCCTCGTTTCAGATTGGTCCTACATTCCCAATGTTCTTCCAAAGCTCGGTCTTTCTTCAGCCGCCTGGACCTTATGTATGCTTCCTTTTTACTCTTAGCTGGTCTCACAATTTCACCTGTCATCCATGGTTCCCTAATCTTGCCATTTCTATCCCTCATTTTCACAGGAACATGTCTCTCCTGCACGCCAATCAACCTCTCTTTGAAAGCCTCCCACATATCAAATGTGGATTTACCTTCAAACAGCTGCTCCTAATCTACATTCCCCAGCTCCTCCGAATTTTTTTATAGTTGGCCTTCCCCCAATTTAGCACTCTTCCTTTCGGACCACTCTCATCTTTGTCCATGAGTATTCTAAAACTTACGGAATTGTGATCACTATTCCCAAAGTGGTCCCCTGCTGAAACTTCAACCACCTGGGCGGGCTCATTCCCCAACACCATGTCCAGTATGGCCCCTTCCCGACTTGCACTATTTACATACTGCTCCAGATAACGCTCCTGGATGCTCCTTACAAATTCTGCTCCAGCTAGACCTCGAACACTAAGTGAATCCCAGTCAATGTTGGGAAAATTAAAATCTCCTATCACCACCACCCTGTTGCTCCTACATCTTTCCATAATCTGTTTACATATTTGTAACTCTATCTCACGCTCGCTGTTGGGATGGCTGTAGTACAGCCCCAACATTGTTACCGCACCCTTCCTATTTCTGAGTTCTGCCCATATTGCCTCACAGCTCGAGTCCTCCATAGTTCCCTCCTTCAGCACAGCTGTGGTTTCCTCTTTGACCAGTAATGCAACTCCTCCACCCCTTTTACCTACTTGTCTATACCGCCTGAAGCATCGATATCCTGCGATATTTAGTTGCCAATCATGCCCTTCCCTCAGCCAAGTCGCAGTAATAGCGATAACATCATACTCCCAGTTACTAATCCAAGCCCTAAGTTCATCTGCCTTCGCAACTACACTTCTTGCATCAAAACAAATGCACCTCAGACCACCAGTCCCTTTGCGTTCATCATCTGCTCCCTGCCTACTCTTCCCCTTAGTCACGCTGACTTCATTATCTAGTTCCTTACAGGCTTCAGTTACTACCTCCTCACTGTCCACTGACCTCCTCATTTGGTTCCCATCCCCCTGCCACATTAGTTTAAACCCTCCCCAACAGCGTTAGCAAAAGCACCCCCAAGGACATTGGTTCCAGTCCGGCCCAGGTGTAGACCGTCCAATTTGTAATGGTCCCACCTCCCCAGAACCGGTCCCAATGTCCCAAAAATCTGAACCCCACCCTCCTGCACCATCTCTCAAGCCACGCATTCATCCTGACTATTCTTTCATTTCTACTCTATCACGTGGCACTGGTAGCAATCCTTAGATTACTACCTCTGAGGTCCTACTTGTTAACTTGGCTCCTAACTCCCTAAATTCTGCTTGTAGGTACTCATCCCGTTTTTTACCTATAGCATTGGTGCCTATGTGCACAACGACAACTGGCTGTTCACCTTCCCCCTTCAGAATGTTCTGCAGCCGATCTGAGACATCCCTGACCCGTGCACCTGGGAGGCAACATAACATTCGGGAGTCTCGTTTTCGACCACAGAACCGCCAATCTACTCCCCTTACAATCGTATCCCCGATGACTATAGCCCTTCCACTCTTCTTCCCGCCCTTCCGAACAGCAGAGCCAGCCACGGTCCCATGAACCTGGCTAATGCTGCCTTCCTCTGGTGAGCCATCTCCCGCAACAGTATCCAAAACGGTATACTTGTTTTGGAGGGAGATTACCGCAGGGGACACCTGCGCTGCCTTCCTTTCTTTCTCTGCCTTTTGATCGCCCATTCCATTTCTCCCTCAGCAATCCTAATCTGCAGTGTGACCAATTCGCTAAACGTGCTATCCACGACCTCCTCAGTATCGCGGATGCTCCAAAGTGAGTCCATCCGCAGCTCCAGAGCCGTCATGCGGTCTAACAAGAGCTGCAGCTGGGCACACTTCCTGCACGTGAAGGAGTCAGGGACATCAGCCGTGTCCCTGAGCTCTCACATTGAGCAAGAGGAGCATAACACGGGTCTGAGATCGCCTGCCATTTTTAATCTTAAGCTTAACTTAGTCTTAACTTAGATAAATGAAAAAGGAACGAAAGGTTTTTAGCAATCACGCCATAAAAAAAAGAGAAATAGAAAAAGTCTTACCTTATCTACACACCACCGAGTCCTTTTTATTTTGGTTAGAGGAGGAGGGCGGGTGGGGGACACTGCAGGTGTAGTGTCTCGGGTTCAGCCGCTGCCCAAATATATAGGTTTTTACTTACCCAGCAGCCCCCAGGTGCGCCGAAACAAAAGGTAATTAACTTTAAGTTGAAACTGACTTTCCCAGCTGCTGACTCGCTCGCACTCTCTGCTTCCGAATAAGCTGCTGCAATGAAAGGTGAGTTATTTGAAACTGCCCAAATATATAGGCTTTTACTTACCCAGCAGCCCCCTGTTCCTCCGAATCTAAAGGTAATTAACTTTAAGTTGAAACTGACCTTCCCAGCTGATCACACGCTCGCACTCTCTGCTTCCGAATAAGCTGCTGCAATGAAAGGTGAGATATTTGAAACTGCCCAAATATATAGGTTTTTACTTACCCAGTAGCCCCCTGGTCCGCCGAAACAAAAGGTAATTAACTTTAAGTTGAAACTGACCTTCCCAGCTGATCACTCGCTCGCACACTTTGCTTCCGAATAAGCTGCTGCAATGAAATAAGTTGCATGTATACAGCCTCTTGTTACATGCAAATATCTTTGAATACTTTATACAAAGAACGTCATATGAAGGGCTGGAATTTGTTGGCACCATTGCCAATCGGAAGAGACAGCTGGAACAACGAGTTGGCCTTTCTTAACCTCTCCACCCCCGATCTCCACCATCCCCCACCGTTACCTTCCCCCTCCTGACCACCCCACTCCCACCTCAATCTTGCACTGTTGAAGCAGTTCAGTGTCCGGCGGCGGAATCTCCATCCCTTTGAAGACGGGTTTCTCGTTTCAAAGAGCTGGCAGCTGATCATAGGGCCAGCATTATTGATAGACCACTCTAAGCAGTGGTAAATGCTGGTACTGCAGAGATCTTCGAGAAGGCCCAGACTTGGAGAGCCGAACCTCTGGTAAGTGAAGTGGCGTTTCTGGGGCAAATCCATCTGCCCTAATATGGGGGATGAGCTGGGCTGCAGGGAGAGGTGGGGTGGAAATGAAGTTCAACGGAGGTGAGTACAGAAATACTGGGTTTTTACCGGTGGATTTCCTCCACTGGTCACCGATATCCCACAGATGAGGGTCCCCTAAGCCTGCAAGGATCCTTAGGTGATGTTACGGCTGATGGAGGCCATGCTAATAGGCAACATAAGGTTCCTAATTGGCCTCCGCTTGGGAAGGTGATTGTCGGCCGATCCCACCCGAAGCTAAATGGCTTGTCGAGGTGCCATCTGCTCCCTGAATCCGACCCCATCTCCTGAGTGGGGGGGGGGGGGGGGGGCGGGCGGTGGCGGGGGCTCAATAAAATCAAGCCAGAATTGTGCTAGCCGTTATGGACTTTGGCACGGTTAACCACGGCATCCTCCTCCAACGCCTCTCCACTGTCATCCAGCTGGCTTGGGCTTCTGCCGCCCGATTCCATTCTTCCCCAGCGAATCATAGCCATCATAGCCAGTGTATCACTTTCAAAGACTTTGCGTCGTGTTCCCGCAACGTTGCCCCTGGTGTCCAACAATATTCTATCCATGGACGCTTCTGTATCTCATTTGCATAATGCCCCTGGTGATGGACAGAAAAACGTGCAGAAAAAAGACCGAGCAGGCAATGTATACTCAGATCGACAGAGGCAATGAGAGACAGGCAGAGATAACAAGGGAAGATAAATGCAGTACCAGGAAGTGAGTTTAAGCCACAGAGTGCAATGACTATAAATCCTTTTTAGACAACACCTGATAATGAGCCTGGAAAAAGTACGTGCTGGCTGTCTGAGAATCAACAGATGGAACAAGCAGTCAGGTTAATGTTTGTCCTGGGCAATACACGTCTGGGTTTTAAGTCAACTCAACAGGTAATTCGTACAGGATCTGTCTTGTCTAACTGATCCTGCTCGCATTTAGTGCAAAAGTTTCACCTGCTGCTGTATACAATGTGTAACTTTACTAATGAGCTTCAGTCTTGTGTAATCAATCAAAATGTATTCTTAACCATTCTGTTTCTGAACTAGGTCCGACTGCACTGCACTTTTCTCTGTTTTCACATCATATTTTATTTTTGATTCGCATTGCATATTAAAGATGGTGGTTGACGGGATGTCAACTAAACACTGGATTAGAAGCACTCTCTGTCTCAGCCCAGTTTTATGTCTAACCTTTGAAATAACAGCTCGAATTACATATTCGACATAAAGTGCCCTCATCCTGTGCGTTGTATCAGAATAAACTTCAGTCCATTTACTTTAAACAGATGTCATTATTTCATTCAATGCACTGCATTCTCTGTGTTACAAACTTTAGTATTGCAAAATCAACACAACATTATCTCTACAGAAGCTCACATTGTAAGGATGCATTCATTCAATCCACTACATGCCTTGTGTTTATTCCCAACGTGTGATTTTTTAACACATTTTGCAGGTCTGATTGTATTAAACCTCTTCATTTATTGCAAACATTGAATTAAAATGAGGCACCAATTAAGTTTTTAGATTTCTATCACCTGGCCCCTCGGGCAAATATGAACGCTTCAAGGACGCTTAACAGCCCGTTCCACCTCGCACATTATATCGGACAATGAACTGGAACAAACAGTGACACGCCCATATGAGAATTTGATAACCAAATGTCCATGTCTGCCAGCCCTTGGAAGCATTCTGGAGAAATAATTTGGGAACGAAAAATGAATTGGTGATGCAGAAATCTACTACAATGTGAGAAATGCATTGCGATTATGGAACCGATGAGGACAGGACTAGACCCATCGGGATGATAAGTGTTGGTTGGAATGGTAGAAATCGTTTGCTTTTCCAGGAATCAAATGGATCAGGGAAAAATATCAATGAGTTTCCAGATATATAGTGGGAAAATAACACTGCGCTTCTATGTGTCCATTGGAATATAAGATATCAATTGGGATCCACAAATATTGGACAGATTTTTAAAAAAGGTTTCTGGAAATCCGTTTGGATGGGTGAAACTAATGAGGTTTACATAGTTCAATTGGATCAGGAGAAATCCGTTGTGTTGAAGAAATACATTGTGTTGGAGAAATCAGTTGAGGCAGAAAATTCTGCTGGTGTTACAAAAGTCTACTGGGGTTCTAGAAATCCAGAATAGATGGAGAAATCCATTGGTGCATCACTGGTGTGATAGTGACGGCCAATGTAAATATATTTCATGCACTATTATGCAGGTCCCTTCCAATAATTTCTTACCTGGACAGCTAGATAATTAAAATGAATGAGCTAGTGTGTCCGAGACAGAGTTCCACCAGAATTTCAAACACTGCATTGAAGAGCAATCTATCTCTTTGACCAAGCCTTTCGTTGTCCTACTATTTCTTTATGTGGCTCGGTGCCATACTTTGCATTATAATTCTCCAGTGAAGCACCTTGAGACGTTTTATTACGTTAAAGGCGTTATGTGAATATGCGTTGTTGTTGCTTAGATCACCCCTCACTGCCCGAAGTATGTCTCACATAATCTATCAGGAAGGTTTGACAATGCATGCATTGCCAAAGGTTAACGTTCTGCTTCTGCACCAAGTTCTCTCATTACTCTTTCATTGGAGGTGAATCCAGGAATTGTAAAGCGGCATGGAGAAACAAATCTGGATTTCATTTGGGATCTCTGTTTGATATTTATCCCAGTGTAACTTGGGTGAAGAATATTATTTGAGAGTGTTAATTTTAAAATGCCCTCGGCACTTTGGGAAACTTATATTCTTTTTCCTTGTACTTATTTATTTAGAGATCCAGCACTGAAACAGGCCCTTCGGCCCACCGAGTTTGTGCCGACCAACAACGACCCATTTCTACTAATCCTACATTAACCCGATATTCGCCAGCGCTCACCTACACTAGGGGCAATTTGCAATGGCCAATTTATTAATCAAAGGTATTTCAAAAATGTATTCAATCACAGATATTAATAAATGTAGGTTACATAAATAAACAAAGAGAAGGGGATTCAAACCCATACATTGCAGAGCACGATAGATTAGCAGTCCATTGGTTTCACCACTCGGCAATCTCGGCATGAGCACTGAAGCCGTCACACATCCTTTTTGAATCTCTGCAATGTTGGACAAGGAAGTTAACATTTGCACATGACCCGATTGTACAGCCACAAGCTCAATTTGCACAGACTCAGAGAATTGTTAGAGCATGGAATGAGTCATTTCACCTGTCGTGTCTGTGCTGCATCTGCAGAGGAAAATTCACGTTGATCCAAAACCCCCGCCTTCTCTCCATAGTCCTGCACATTCTTCCATTTCAGATATTCCTGATATATATTAATGACCCAGAGCTTGGTTTACAGGGCACAGTTTCAAACTTTGCTGATAAAATGGAATTTGGAAACATTGTGAACTGTGAGGAACAGAGTGTTGAACTTCAAAAGGACATAGACAGGTTGGTAGAATGGGGAAGAGGTGGCAGATGATGTTCAATGCGGAGAAATGTGAAGCGATACATTTTCGTAGGAAGAACATAGAAAAAGAATACAAAGTAAAGGATACAATTCTCAAGAGGTTCAGGAGCAGAGGGCCCTAGGTGCATATGGACATAAGTCAGTGAAGTTGGTGGGACAGTTTTAGAGCGTGGTTGTTAAAGCATACAGTATCCTGGGCTTTATTAATAGGTACATAGAGTACCTGTGTCAGCCAAGAGCGACGTCTCAATTCATTCCATCTTTGCTGCCTCTGGAGAATCCTTGGCATCAGCTGGCAGGACTGCACCTCCAACACAGAAGTCCTCTAGGCGGCCAACATCCCCAGCATATACAGCCTATTGAGCCAGCGGTGCTTGAGATGGCTTGGCCATGTGAGCTGCATGGAAGATGGCAGGATCCCGAAGGACAGATTGTACAACGAGCTCGTCACTGGTATCAGACCCACCGGCCGGCCGTATCTCCGCTTTAAAGACGTCTGCAAACGCGACATGAAGTCCTGTGACATTGATCAAAAGTCATGGACTCACTTGCCAGCGATCGACAGAGCTGCCGGGCAGCCATAAAGAGTGGCAAGTTGAAGAGACCTAGCAGTTGGCAGGAAAAAAGACAGAAGTCCAAGGGGAGAGCCAACTGTGTAACAGCCCCAACAACCAATCTTCTCTGTAGGAACTGTGGAAGAGTCTGTCACTGTCGAATTGGCCTTTATAACCACTCCAGGCGCTGCGTCACACACGACAGACCACCCCCGGACGCTTACATCTCCGGAGACAAGCAGGCCAAAGAAGTCGATGATATAGTACAAGAGGAAGGACGTTAGGTTGAACTTGTATAAGACGCTAGATCGGCCTCAGCTGGAGTATTGCATCCAGTTCTGGGCACCGCACTTTAGGAAGAATATGAAGGCATTCCAGAGGGAAAATACCAGCGGGTAATTTGCAAGGGGGAGAATTAGCGGGGGAGGGTGATTTTGCAGTGGCGAACTTTGAGAGGGATGGAAATTTGAGCGGGTGCGGGAATTTTCGGAGGCCAGAAATTTGCGTGGGATGGAATTTGTGAGTGGGGGGCGGTATTTGGGTGGAGGGGGATTTTCGCGGTGGGCGAGCGAAATTTGTCATCGGCAGAAATTTTCAGTTGGCAGAAATTTCTGGGGGGAACGATTTGCGGGTGGGGTGGTCTTTGCGGGAGTGAAACTTGTGGGATGACAAGTTTTTAGAGGAACTTGTGGGTGCGGGTTAATTTGCGGGCTGCGCGATTTTGTGGAGGGAATTTAGTGTGTGGGAATTGTGGTGAGGGGAGATTTGCCAGGGGTGGGAGGAGATTTGCAGAGGGGGTGGGGATATTTGCAACGGGGGGAAGTTTGGAGGGGCAGGGGCAGAATTTGTGGGGGCAGGGTGAAGTCCAGAAAGAGAGAAAATGCCACAGAGAATGAGAGAGAAGCAGCAGAGAGAGAAAGCCAGGAAGAGCAAAAGAAAGAGACACAAACGTCAGAGAAATAGAGAAAAGGCAGAAAAAGTGAGAGACATGGAGAAGCAGCAGAAAAAAGTCAGAAAGATAGAGAAAAGATAGAAAAAGGCAGAGAAATGGAAAAAAGGCAGAAAACGTCAAAGAAATAGAGAAAAGGCAGATGGTCCTGAAAAGTAGGTCATGAAATGCTTTATACCCAGCATGCTGCAAGGCAGCTAAAGATGGGCACAGAACTTGCTGAAGTTAGCAAGCAGACAGGTCAAAGCTTGTGGTGAGGGATATGTGACCGTTAGGCTAGACTATTGAACACGAATAGATTTTAAACTGGAACTCCAATTAAGGCAGTGCTTTAAACTTCAAATTGAATTTCTGCCAGACATCTTCAGACCTTCACGGCTGAAGCTTATTTCTTAGAAAAATGTTCATTGTCTTTTCACAGTTGCAAAACCAAGTTTTATAATAAAAGTAAAAGCTTTAATTTAAAATATAATTCAATTTTATCCCCACTGCTGCGGGCACAATCTTAAATTGAAATGAACACATTCAACGATCACTTTTCACACTCATTCAATTCCAAACAACTTAGAAAATTGATTCCGGAATGATAAATTCAAAGTATCAAAATCTGCATCAAATTCACTGTCCCGATTGAAATGAACACACACAAGTTCAACTTGTTCACAACAAAAACATGTCTCAAGGTTCCCAAAAAATATACACGTGTACAAAGAGAACAAGTAACAGACTCATGCATTTATCAGTAAGGCCAGGCAACAACTTGTTAACGACTCTCCATTCCACAGAACACAAGCTGCACATTCCAAGGACATTCATGTCATTTGCGGAAGCTTCCAACATTCACACACTCGACTCTAAAGACACAGTAACTTGTTTGTACTCAGTTCAAATTTCACAGAGACATAGCCTTTTGATGTCACTCTGCCATAAACTTAGTCATTGAGCCTTATGGCCCGTGAGGATACCCTGAATTCTTGACAAACAATCTTTATCTCAAATTCGCATAATTCTCTCATGCAACTATCTATTGCAGTGGCCACTTAAAGTTTAGATGCACGTTTGCCTGGCTTAGCCAGGCTTCTTCCCGATGTTTCTGTGCAACGGGTTCCAGACCTTCTAACGCCTTCTTGGTATATTCGACCCATTCAGGCCACTTATGGTTTAAGTACTCTCTGAGCGCTGTTTCCCATTCCGGCCGGTTATTTTTCATTTCCTACTCTCACAATTTAGAACATAGAACATAGAACATTACAGCGCAGTACAGGCCCTTCGGCCCTCGCTGTTGCACCGACCTGTGAAACCATCTGACCTACACTATTCCATTTTCATCCATATGTCTATCCAATGACCACTTAAATGCCCTAACATTTGGCGAGTCAACTACTGTTGCAGGCAGTGCGTTCCAAGCCCCTACTATTCTCTGAGTAAAGAAGCTACCTCTGACATCTGTCCTATATCTATCACCCCTCAACTTAAAGCTATGTCCCCTCGTGTTTGTCATCACCATCCGAGGAAAAAGACTCGCACTATCCACCCTATCTAACCCTCTGATTTTCTTATATTTCTCTATTAAGTCACCTCTCCTCCTCCTTCTCTCTAACGAAAACAACCTCAAGTTCCTCAGCCTTTCCTCGTCAGACCTTCCGTCCATACCAGACAACATCCTAGTAAATCTCCTCTGCACCCTTTCCAAAGCTTCCACATCCTTCCGATAATGCGGTGACCAGAACTGCATGCAATACTCCAGGTGCAGCCGCACCAGAGTTCTGGACAGCTGCAGCATGACCTCGTGGCTCCGAAACTCGATCCCCTTACTAATAAAAGTTAATACACCATATGCCTTCTTAACAGTCCTATTAACCTGGGTGGCAACTTTCAGGGATTTATGTACCTAGACACCAAGATCTCTCTGCTCATCTACACTACCAAGAATCTTCCCATTAGCCCAGTATTCTGCAATACTGTTACTCCTTCCGAAGTGAATCACCTCACATTTTTCCGCATTAAACTCCATTTGCCATCTCTCAGCCCAGCTCTGCAGCCTATCTATGTCCCTCTGTAACCTACAACATCCTTCGACACTATCCACAACTCCACCGACCTTCGTGTCATCCGCAAATTTACTAACCCACCCTTCTACACCCTCATCCAGGTCATTTATAAAAATGACAAACAGCAGTGGCCCCAAAACAGATCCTTGCGGTACGCCACTAGTAACTAAACTCCAGGATGTACATTTGCCATCAACGACCACCCTCTGTCTTCTTTCAGCAAGCCAATTTCTGATCCAAAGCACTAAATCACCTTCAATCCCATACTTCCGTATTTTCTGCAATAGCCTACCATGGGGTACCTTATCAAACGCCTTACTGAAATCCATATACACCACATCCACGGCTTTACCCTCATCCACCTGTTTGGTCACCTTCTCAAAAACTCAATAAGGTTTGTGAGGCACGAAACCGTGCTGACTATCGCAAATGAACTTATTCTTTTCAAGATGATTATAAATCCTATCTCTTATAACCTTTTCCAACATTTGACCCACAACCGAAGTAAGGCTCACAGGTCTATAATTACCAGGGTTGTCTCTACTCCCCTTCTTGAACAAGGGGACAACATTTGCTATCCTCCAGTCTTCCGCCACTATTCCTGTCGACAATGACGACATAAAGATCAAGGACAAAGGCTGTGCAATCTCCTCCCTGGCTTCCCAGAGAATCCTAGGATAAATCCCATCTGGCCCAGGGGACTTATCTATTTTCACACTTTCTAAAATTGCTAACACCTCCCCCTTGTGAACCTCATTCCCTTCTCGCCTAGACGTCTGTATCTCAGTATTCTCCTCGACAACATTTTCTTTCTCTGCTGTAAATACTGACGAAAAATATTCGTTTAGCGCTTCCCCTATCTCCTCTGATTCCACACACAACCTCCCACTACTATCCTTGATTGGTCCTAATCTAACAAAAGGCATGGGAGCTGACCGTGGTCGGGGTCTGGTTACAGTGCCCCACTAAAGGAAGGTGCACTGACTGCCTCTTCAGTCTTCCGTGGTGGTCTGTTGTTCATTATATTCCCGTCCGTTCCCTCTGTGTCAATGCTCAGGAGGTATGCAGAACACCCCTCAAGGCTGATTTTTAGAGTTTACCATGACCTATCAACTGGTTAACTTTAACTGCCTAACCTTATGATTTTTGTCTGTAACGTCTGTCATCTGGACACGCTGTGATTTAAAGCAATATCTTAACCGTGCCCACCCATGGATGCCAAAATGCTGACCTATTCCTTTGTCGGCTATCAACTGACGTGACAGACAAAGATACAGTCGAACCAAATTCTCGTTTAACTTCATTTTATACAAATGCTTGGAACAATTTTATTTAGATCAAACAGGTACAAGTCTCAATTCGTGTACAAGATACCACCCGTCATCACAGAGGTGGTCCGTCTCTTGTTACGGTTGATCACTGAGCCTCCAGACTCATGGTCCTGTCTTAGAGGGATGTTCCCGTGTACTCGCCGAGAATACCCTCCAGTGTTAACCCCTTGTATATTCTTTGAAGGTTCCTTGCTCAACCCATGACTCACATGCGCTTGTTTTGCACAACTCTGAAAGCATTATTTCATCTTTGGCAAGCATCAGCCATTTAGCCACCTGGACAGACGTCCAAACCTGTTTACAGTAACTGCCATTCGTTTCCCTACATCTGTTCCTTTTTTATCTGTTCTGGTTCAACAGTCTAGTCTAATGGTCACAGATCCCTAACCACACGCTTTGACATGTCTGTTAGCTTACTTTAGCAAGATCTGCGCTTATCATGCCTGACAGCATGTTGGGTATAAAGCGTTCCTTCACCAACCTTTCAGGTCCTACAAGGGGTATGGGGAGAGAGTGGGGTAGTGGGATTAGTTTGGGGATTTATAAATGGCTATGGGGAAATGGGCAAAGAGCGGGGCAGTGGAATTGGTTTGTTGATTGATACAGGGCTATGTGGAGAGAGCGAGGCATTGGAATTAGTCTGGGGATTGATACAGGACTATGGGGAGAGATCCAGGCAGTGGGATTAGTTTGTGATTGATACAAGGCTGTAGGAGGAGAGCGGGGCAGTGGGATTAATTTGGGGATTGATAAAGGGCTATGGGGAGATGGGGAAAGAGTGGGTCAGTAGGATTGGTTTGGGGATTGATACAGAGCTATGGGGTGAGAGCGAGGCAGTGGAATTAGTCTGGGGGTTGATACAGGGCTATAGGGAGAGAGCGAGGCAGTTGAATTGGTCTGGGAACTGATACAGGCCTTTGGGGAAGAGCGGAGCAGTGGGATTCCTTTGTGATTGTTACAGGGCTGCAGGGAGAGAGACGGGCAGAGGGATTAGTTGGGGAGCTGTCTGGATGAAGGGCTGAATGTCTTCATTATACACTGAAGCCCTCTGATTCTGTTGCACATTTAGCTCTGCAAAGTTGTGTGCAGCAGCTGACATTGTGCTCGGGAGCATTGAATCAAATGTCATGTAAAATGGGAAAAATTGCAAAGCATTTTCACTGGACTGGGATTCTGATGATTGACGGTGTACCAATCTCAAAATAAACTGGTGCTAACTGGACAGGAGCTGAAAGCACTTAAGTGAATACCCTGAAGTGTTTCATTTAAAGGAAAGGGGTTCGAGGCCCTGGGGAAGGTGCAAAATAGATTTACCAGGACAATACCAGAACTGAGAGGTTTTACCTATTAGGAGAGACTGAACGGTCTGGGGCTCCTTACACAAGAATAGAGGAGGCTGAGGGATGACCCGATAGAGGCCTTTAAGATGATGAAAAGGCATTTGATAGAGTCAACGTAGAGAATATGTTTTCACTTGCGGCCGAGACAGGAACAAGAAGGTCATCAATAGAAGATAATCACTAATAATTCCAATGGGGGGAATTAAGGAGAAACGTCTTTCCCCAGAGAGTGTGGAGAGTGTGGAAGTCGCTACCACAGGGAGTGCGTTCAGGAGAATCACAGAGATAAATTTAATCAGGTGAATCTGGATAAACACACGAGGGAGAAAGGAATAGAAGGGCATGTTGGTGGGAGGGAGGAGTGAAATGAAGAGGGGGCAGGGAGGAGGCTCGCGTGGAGCAGAAACCCTGACATGGCTGTACTTTCCCCAATTCCCTGGTCCCCTGGGCTCTGCACCTCCAACCGCACCTGTACAACGATTATAAGGTTAAAGAATGTACGTTTTCCCACCCGCATCCTTCCTGTGTGATCATCTGAGAGTGTTCTATTTAATTTAACTTTGTCTGTGTTGTTACGATCCCCAAACCAAAATAAATTAATTTGCTGAACAACCCCAATAGAAAAATAGACAAGATTTCACTTTTATAAATTTTACCCGAACAATCAAACCAAAATCAGCATAACTTAAACATGAATTAACCGACAAATGACAGTCAATATATATTTTATGAATTACACAGTAACTATCAGATGCAACCTATTTCTGTCTCATGGATTTAATAGGCAGTCCACTCTGTACATAAGGCACCGTCACCAAGCTCTTCAAAGCTTTGAACTTCTTCAGGTAGATCTCTATTTTCATTCTTCCAAGATGAAGCTATCGATTATCACCAGAGCCTCCTCAGCTTTGCTTATGGCACTCTTTATCCCAGCCCTTCAGTGACAACACGAGGCACAGTATGGCCTGTTCTGAATACTAATTACTTTAAGTCACCGAAACCTGGATCCCATCTTCACTTTCTTTCATTTGCGGGCACTTCATTCCAGTGCAATCTGAGCTCAGATGGCTCTAGCTCCTTTTTCTCTGGTTCCAACCATTTTCAGTTTCCCCAGAAACCGCTAACTGCACATTCCATCACAGCGTATAGGCATTCTTGGTCTCTTTCTCTCTCTCTCCCATTTAGCTACCTCTTTCTTTCATTTCCCTCCTAGTGCATGGTAGCAGACCAGCAATCATGTGCTTATCCAAAACTCTGGTGCTCTGCATCCTAAGTCACGATTGCCAATCACCCCCGCTGTGCTTACCGATCTACACATAGATAGACTGGCAGAATAGGCATACAGGGGACAGATGCAGGTCAATATAGAGAAGTGGGAGGTGATGCATTTTGGCAGAAGGGATAGGGAGATGCAATAAAGACTTAATGGCACAGTTCTAAAGAGTGTGCAGGGACGGGGTCCATGTGCATTGATCTCGGACGGTGGCACGACGCATTGAGAGTGTGCTAGGCAAAGCATATGGGATCTTGGGCTTCATAAAGAGAGTGTCATGCAGGCTCCCACCTGCCACGAATGAGGCACATTATTTTCACCACATGAACGTTGATTTTTTAAACTGTTACTGGAGCAAAGAAAGAACTTTGTTCAAAAATAAGAACACCAGACCCTTGACTGGAACGACATGTGCCTAGCAACGGACGGTCCTTGGACAGGACAAAGGAACCACTCCCTGCTTCAATCTAATCCGCAATGGACTTTTGACGACCAGACGTTGAAGGTGGAGAGGCCAGCATTCAAGGTTAACTGCGAAGATGGCTGAATACACAAACCGACGTGGTCAGACTAGTTTACTCGCATGACTAACTGGCTGTTGGAGTTTTTTTTCAAATTTGAAATTGCCACAGTTATAAAAAGTTAGAAAACTGTTTGCTCCTGGACTGAAAAGACCTCTCTCCTGTCTGCTCTCATCTCTTTCTCATGGAACTGAAAACCGTAAAAGACGCATGAACCCCAAGAGAGAAACGTCTCCTGCAGTGAACAAGGTTCAAGAAGCTTACTGGGCCCCAACGATAAGCAAGCCCATATCTTCATTCAAGGACTGCAGTGAGCTCGAAGCACAGTAACAAAAACCCCTCCTCCGAGATTGCCTCAAACCTCTCTATTTTTTCATCTGCTCTTTTCTGTCTCTCTTTGCATGGGCGTGTCGTGTATGCATGCTAGCATGGGGTGTGGCATGTATCAATATGCGATAACCAAATCGGGTTTAAGAACAAGAACAGAAGGACCAAGAACAGTACAGCACAGGAACAGGCTATTCGGCCCTCCAAGCCTGCGCCGATCTTGATGCCTGCCTAAACTAAAACCTTCTGCACTTCCGGGGACCGTATCCCTCTATTCCCATCCTATTCATGTATTTGTCAAGATGCCTCTTAAACGTAGGTATCATACATGCTTCCACCACCTCCCCCGGCAGCAAGTTCCATGCACTCAACACCCTCTGTGAAAAGAACTTACCTCGTACATTCCCTGCAAACTTTGCCCCTCTCACCTTAAACCTATGTATCCCAGTAACTGACTCTTCCACCTATGGAAAAAAAAACTTCTGACTATCCACTCTTTCCATGATGCTCATAACTTTGTGAACCTCTATCGCGTCGCTCCTCCACCTCCGTCGTTCCAGTGAAAACAATCCGAGTTTATCAAATCTCTCCTCATAGCTAATGCCCTGCAGACCAGGCAACATCCTGGTAAACCTCATCTGTACCCTCTGCAAAGCCTCCACGTCCTTCTGGTAGTGTGGCAACCAGAATTGCACGCAATATTCTAAGTGTGGCCTAACTAAAGTTCTCTACAGCTGCAGCATGACTTGCCAATTCTTATACTCTATGCCCCAACCGATGAAGGCAAGCATGCCGTATGCCTTCTTGACTACCTTATCCACCAGCGTTGCCACTTTCAGTGACCTGTGGACATGTACACCCAGATCTCTCTGCCTGTCAATGAACCTCAGGGTTCTGCCATTTACTGGATACTTCCCACCTCCATTAGACCTTCCAAAATGCATGACCTCACATTTGTCCAGATTAAACTCCATCTGCCATTTCTCCCCCCAGGTCTCCAACCGATCTATACCCTGCTGTATCCTCTGACAATCCTAATCACTATTCGCAACTCCACCAACCTTACTAACCGCAAACTTACGAATCAGACCAGCTACATTTTCCTCCAAGCCATTTATATATTCTACAAAGAGCAAAGGTCCCAGCACATATCCCTGCAAAACACCACCAGTCACATCCCTCCATTCAGACAAGCACCCGTCCACTGCTACCCTCTGTCTTCCTTGACTGAGCCAGTTCTGTAGCCATCTTGCCAGCTCACCTCTGATCCCGGGTGACTTCACCTTTTGAACCAGTCTGCCATGCGGGACCTTGTCAAAGGCTTTACTGAAGTCCATATGGATAACATCCACTGCCCTTCTTTCATCAATCATCTTCGTCACTTCTTCTAAAAACTCAATCAAATTACTGAGACACGACCTCCCCTTCACAAAACCATGCTGCCTCTCTCTAATAAGTTCATTTGATTCCAAATGGGAGTTACTCCTGTCCCGAAGAATCCTCTCTAATAATTTCCCAACCACTGACGTAAGGCTCATTGGCCTATAATTTCCTGGATTTTCCTTGCTACCCTTCTTAAACAAAGGAACAACATTGGCTAATCTCCAGTCCTCCTGGACCTTGCCTGTAGACAATCAGAATGCAAAGATTTCTGTCAAGGCCCCAGCAATTTCGTCCCTTGCCTCCCTCAGTATTCTAGATTAGATCCCATCAGGCCCTGGGGACTTATCTACCTTAATCTCTTGCAAGACACTCAACACCTCCTCCTTTTCGATAATGTGATGACTGAGACTATCTACACTCCCATCCCTAGGCTCATCATCCACCAAGTCCTTCTCTTTGGTGAATACTGATGCAAAGTACTCATTTAGTAGCTCGCCCATTTCCTCTGGCTCCAGACATAGATTCCCTTCTCTGTCCTTGAGTGGGCCAACCCTTTCCCTAGTTACCCTCTTGCTCTTTATATACATATAAAAAGCCTTGGGATGATCCTTAATCCTGTGTTCCATTGACTTTTCATGACCCCTTTTAGCCCTCCTGACTCCTTGCTTAAGTTCCTTCCTACTGTCTTTATATTCATCAAGGGATTCGTCTGTTCCTAGCCTTCCAGCCCTTATGAATGCTTCCTTTTTATTTTTGACGAGGCTCACAATATCCCGCGTTATCCAAGGTTCCCGAAACGTGCCAAACGTATTTTTCTTCCTCACAGGAATATGCTGGTCCTGGATTCTAATCAACTGACATTTAAAAGACTCCCACATGTCAGATGTTGATTTACCCTCAAACAGCCGCCCCAAATGTAAATTTTTCAGTTCCCGCTTAATATTGTTATAATTAGCCTTCCCCCAATTTAGCACCTTCACCCAAGCACTACTCTTATCCTTATCCACAAGTACCTTAAAACTTATGAAATTATGGTCACTGTTCCCGAAATGCTCCCCTACTGAAACTTCGACCCCCTGGCCGGGCTCAATCCCCAATACCAGGTCCAGTATGGCCCTATCCCTAGTTTAAGTTTAAGGTTCAATAAATTTCACTTTGCTTCTTCAACATAAGGCAGCCTGTTTTTACTCATTTATTTGCCTTATAATTGGAAAGCGATGAACAAGGATTCACCATGGGGGAGCTCAAAGCACGTTGTGTTTCAAGTTAAACCCTGTTACACCAAGACCAGTTGGACGCTGAAAGAGACCCCAAAACACCTTTTCTCACCTTGTCGTAGCATGAAGCATTGAGTACTAAAGCAAGGAAGTTATGCTGAACCTTTCTAATGCTTTGGTTCGGCCCCAGCTGGAGTATTGCACCCAGTTCTGGCCACTACACATTAGAAAGGATGTGAGGGTCCCTGACAGGGTGCAGAGGAGATTTACCAGAATGTTTCCAGGGTTGGGGGATTTTAGTTACAAGGTTTGTTTGGAGAAGCTGGGGTCGTTCCCCTTGGAGCAAAGGAGACTGAGGGGAGATTTGAACGAGGTACAAGATTATGACAGATTTAGATAAGGTAGACAAAAAAAATTTGTTCCCAGTACAAGTGGCGAGGGGACACAGATTTTAGGTTTTGGCTAAGAGAAAGAATGGAGGGGCGGGGGGGTGGAGAATAGGAAGAGGAACTTTTTTTATGCATCGAGTGGGGAATGGGACGGACTGGAATGATCTATGGGGAGTCAGCATGGACTCAAATGGACAGGTGGCCTCTTTCTGTGCCGTAGGCATGCAGTATTATGAATGTTTGCATTTTATTTTATCAATATTGTGTGTTTTAAAACTAAAATAAATGCTTGACTCTTTCTATTTTTTACAAGAGGTCATCAGAAGGTCTTCTGGCCTTGGCTTGTAAAAAAACAGTAACTGGAAGGCAACTGTTTTCAGATAAATGCCCAAAAGGAGGCCTTTTTTCTGATTTAGGGAAGATGTTTGCAGAGAAGTGATGGACCAAGATTTTTAGCGATCAGGAGGGTTGGCTCCTGAGAGTGTTTTTTTGGTTTTACTTTGGACAGGCTGTTGGGGTATGGACAGTGTTCGGAAACTGAGTTAAAATTCAACCTGCCAAGGACAAACCCTCAACTCTGCCTTTTCCTACTTTTTGAAAAGCTCTGAGAAGCGAGAGTAAGAAATAGAGAGATTAATGCTACATTTATCCTGCAAGGCCTACCTGAAGCCCCTGTTGCCGTATTTATCCTGCAAAGCCTACCCAGACTGATCTTCAACGTCGCCTTAAAAGAATGGTTTCTGGAAGATTCCAGATCCCAGTCTATGCATATTTGGGACACCAAAGCAAAACAAAGGACATCTGACATCCTGCCATATCTTTTTTTGTTCTTCAGGATTAGCAAGTATTTGGGCAAAGTATTTTTTCTGTCTTTTTTTCAAACAGTGATCTAAAGAGAAAATCTCTTTTTATTTTTGTTATCTGGTATATGTGTGTGTGTGTGTGTGTGTGTGTGAGGTGCTAAGGTAAAAAGGGAAATTTCGTATTTCAATCTGTGTGTAAAAAAGTTTTGCTTCGTAACTGGTTAAGTCTTGTTTGATGATAATCTGTTAATTTTGTTGTTCATTCAAGAAACCTGGTTGGTGTATTTTATTCTGGGATAAAAAAAAATAGAGTTTACAATTGACCATATCGGGTAACTGGGTAAAAATTTAAATATGTGTTGTGATCTGTGGAGAACTAGAATTAGAAAATAGTGCGCTCCTCCCGCATCGGCAGTAACAACAGTGCACTAAATGCACTTACCCAGTTTCCCATCTCAGTGCAGATGTGCTTTTATTCAAATTTTAGTACAGTCGCTCTCTTCGGCTTGTGGCAGAATGCTCGAGAGCTTTCTAGACCTCTAGTCATGCACACAGTTCTAGACAATTCATTAGATCCTGCTAACCGATATTGTGAACAAGACCCAAAGATATTTGATACTTCATTGAAAAGGTCACATGCCAACCTGTCCCCACATTCTGGCCCATTATTGCCCTTATGATGAGCATATTCATCCCATCTCGTTTCGCAATGTATAGGTAAAAATAGTCAAATTGAATCAGACACTAAACAGCAGAGTCAACTAAATTGTACCCTGGCACATTAATTCTAAAGTGTCCTTGAAATGAGCTACTTTTAATCATTTCATTGATTCCAGCAACAGTACATATCTCAATCTATCTTTTTGTCAGTTGATCGATCTACATTTCCGTCTTTCTGTCTACCTTTCTGTCTCTCTCTCGCTATCCACATTTTTATCGGCCTCTCTGTCTCACCATCTGTCTCTCCCTGGCCATCTGTCAGTCTGTCTATTTATCTATCTACAGTGAGAGGTTGGAAAATGCTGACTTCCAAAGGGAACTGCGTGTCCTTGTTCAATGAGACACTAAAAGCTATCATGTAGGTGTAGCAAGCAATTAGGAAGGCAACTGGTATGTTGTCCTCCATCGCAAAGGGATTTGAGTACAAGAGTAAGGATGTCTTGCTGCAATTCTTCAGAGACTCGGTGAGACCGCACCTCGAGTATTGTGTACATTTTTGTTCTCCTCATCTAAGGAAGGATGGAGGGAGTTCAACAGGGATTCACCAGCTTAATCCCTGGGATAGCGGGATTGTCTTATGAGGGGAGGTTGAGCAAAGTGGGCCTGTATTCTCTAGAGTTTTGAAGAATGATAGGTGATCTGGTTGAAACTTACTAAATTCTTACAGGGCGTGACAGGGTAGATGTAGATGGGATGTTTCCCCTGGCTGATGAGCCGAGAAGCAGGGGACACAGTCTCATACTAAGGGGCAGGCCGTTTAGGACTGAGATGAGGAGGAATTTCAACACTCAGAGGGTGGTGAATCTTTGGAATTCTCTACCCCAGAGGGCTGTGGAGGCTCAATCATTGAACATGCTCAGGACAGAAATCGATGGATATCTGGATGCTAATTGCATCAAGTGATATGGGGACAGCGTGGGAAAGTGTCGTGGAGGTAGATGATCAGCCATGCTCTAACTAAATGACGGAGAAGGCTCGATAGGTTGAATAGCCTACTGCTGTTCCCATGCTCCTATGCTCCCATGTTCCTACTCAAGACCACATGTCATGTAATTCACCGCACAGGTTCTGCTGACTCAAATCTGATATACAATAAAGACGAATTTCAATTGGAAACAGATAGTAATAAAACCAAACTGGAAATACAGGAAGTATCGACCAAAAATGAGAAACAAATAAAACCATAACCCAGATACTCTGCAACAGTTCAACTGCATTTCTGCAATTCCAAATCTGAATGCAATCCAACTTCACATATCAGTTTGGATGTGGGTCACGATATATACATGGTGACTCACTCTCTCACACACACATATACACAGAGGACTATTGATACAAAGAGGTATAGATAGTGTATCTTAAATATCGTATTTTCACACTGCAGCCTCTTCATTGTCCATTCCAACAGAATATATTCCTTCGATAACATCGCCTGTCAAATGAGAAAGAAAATGGTTATCAATGAGGTTGATCAAGGAATTCACTGATATCCTCATGGCACTAGTGGACTATATACTGTTACAAAAGTGCCTCTGTGATTTTTTAAATATATTTTTTGAGGATTCATTTCTGAAAGAGTAAAGAAACATTAAACTTTGGGGTTTCCAAAGGGGGTCATGTAAATGCCACATGACTTTGGAGAAACAGACCCTGAAAATGTGTTTTAAAAGGGGCCCTGAGAGGTCCTATGAGGAAACAAGCCTTTCTGGGAAACCACCTGACTTCCAGGAACAACAACAAGCATTTTCGGAAAACCATCTGACTACTAGCTCAATACACGACAGAGCGTTTCGGACACCTGGAGCAATTGTTTACAAAGAAGTGACAGCCATGATCGATGCAGGACTACTATTGTCGGTTTCGCTTTTGAATTGTTTTGAGCTGGAGTTGAACTGTCTGAGGAGGAATAGAACATCCGAGGAGAGAACATAATTCCCATTGATGGAGTGAAGGCCACAACCAGCTAAGGTAACCAGCACCTCTCTAAGCGACCCTGAGAAGTCCACTGTGTCAACTCATCTCGTCTCCTGTCTTTGAAGAAAAGCCTACTAAGTTAATTCGCAATGCTGCCTGGAAAGAACTGTTCAAGAAGATCCCTGTGACCTATCTACGTTTACTCGAAGGGCAAACTGTATGCCAGTTTTGGGAACACAACATGTGTCATCTGCTGTTCCTTCAATAATTAACTAATATTGAGCCCAAGTGCTTTTCTGTCAGTAATAGAGCTCTAAAAACAAAAATACCTTTATTTGTCCAGTTAAACGGTGTATCTGTGTATGAGTGTGAGGGGCTATGTTTAAAAATAGAACTTTAGCACTTCAATCTGTGTGTTTATACTTTACTTCATTACTGGTTATGTCTTGCTTTATAATAAACTGATAGTATTGCTTTTATTGAAGAAATCTGGTTGGTGTGTTTTCTTCTGGGAGCGGAGCGGAGCTATTCCAGCACGCCAGGAGTTATGAAAAAAAGCCAACAGTGACGTCAGAGGAGAGCTGTCAGGTGAATGGTTAGTGAGTCACTGCTGTTAGCGCACTTAAATATCTCAAAACAATAAGGGGAAAGTTTATTTGTTGAGAAAAAACGCTCTCGTGATAAGGTGAGTACTACTAAAGTGTGTTTTTCAATTCAGTGTATCTTATTAAGGACATTAGATTGGAGTGGATATAACAAGTGTAATTCGTTTTCTTTATATTAAGGGGGTAACTAATTAATCTAATGGTAAGTCGTGACAGGAGAGTCCAGCCCTGTGATGTGCTCTTTCTGCGCTATGTGGGAAATCAGGGATGCTTCCAGTGTCATGGGAACCATGAGTGCTGGAAGTGTATCCATCTGCAGCTACTGGCTACCCGCATTACATAGCTGGAGCTGCGGGTGGATTCACTGTGGAGCATCCACAATGCTGAGGACATCGTGGATAACACGTTTAATGAGGTGGTCACGCCGCAGATAATGGATGCACAGGCAGAGAAGGGATGTGTGACCACCAGACGGAATAGTAGGCGCTGACAGGTAGTGCAGGAGTCCCTGTGGCCATCCCCCTCTCAAACAGATATACCACTTTGGATACTGTTGGCGGGT
Organism: Heterodontus francisci; assembly: GCF_036365525.1. Taxonomy (NCBI): domain Eukaryota; kingdom Metazoa; phylum Chordata; class Chondrichthyes; order Heterodontiformes; family Heterodontidae; genus Heterodontus; species Heterodontus francisci. The sequence continues at coordinate 173,386 of NW_027142281.1, forward strand.
GGGGGGATGACCTCCCAGGGGAAAGCAGCAACAGACAAGTTCGTGGAACGACAGAGGGCTCTGCTGCACAGCAGAGGGGGAAAAGGTGTGGAAGAGCTATAGTGATAGGGGATTCTATCGTTAGAGGTGCAGATAGGCGTTTCTGTGGCCGCAAACGAGACTCCAGATGGGATGTTGCCTCCCTGGTGCTAGGGTCAAAGATGTCTCGGATCAGCAGCAGGACGTTCTGAAAGAGGAGGGTCAGCAGCCAGAGGTCGTGGTCCATATTGGTACTAAGGACAAATGAAGGAAGAGAGATGAGGTCCTGCAAACTGAATATAGGGAGATAGGCAGAAGGTTAAAAAGCAGGACCTCTCTCAGTAATCTCAGGATTACTCCCTGTGCCACGTGCTAGTGAGGATAGGAATAGTAGTATAAGACAAATGAATGCGTGGCTGAAGAGCTGGTGCAGGCGGGAGGGCTTCAGCTACTTAGATCATTGGGATCTCTTCTGGAGCAGAGGTGAGCTGGACAAGAGGGACGGGATGCATCTGAACTGGAAGGGGAGCAATATCCTGGCGGGGAGGCTTACTAGTGCTATTCGGTAGGGTTTAAACTAGTCTTGCAGGGGGGTGGGGCCAGAGTAGTAGTCTCTCCGATGAGATAGTTGCGGCAAATACAGAGTTTAAAGCAAGCAGGTCCAGTAGGCAGGCCAGGAATGGTCATAACAGGGAGTGTAAAAGCTCTGGTAGGCTAAAATGAATTTACTTTAATTCAAGAAGCCTTACAGGTAAGGCAGATGAACTCAGAGCATGGGATTGTGATACTATAGCGATTACGGAAACGTGGTTGATTGATGGACAGGACTGGCAGTTCTATGTTTCAGGGTACGGATGTTTCTGGCCTGACAGAAGTGGAGGTAAGGGAGGAGGTGGAGTTGCACAATTGAGTAGCGAGGACATCATGGCAGTACTTAGAGAGGATATCCCGGTGGAACGTCCAGCGACGCCATTTGGGTAGAACTTAGAAATAAGAAAGGGGTGATCAATTTGAGCAGATTATGCTATAGGCCCCCAAATAGTCAGAGAGAAGTGGAGGAGCAAAAATGCATGGAAATCACAGGTAGGTGTAGGAAATACAGGGTTGTAGGAGTAGGTGACTTTAACTTCCCTAATATTGACTGGGACTGCCTTAGTGCTAAGGGATCAGATGGGGAAGAATTTGTTAAGTGCGTCCAGGATAGTTTTCTGAAGCAGTATGTGGATGGACCAACAATCTCCATAGGAAGAGTGACATAATGTTTCTAACATAATTTTCTCTCCACTAGGAGCGTCACTGAGTGTGTCTGTTATTATAGTATATCCTCAGGGAGAGTCAATGCGTGGGTCGGTAACTACAGTATCTCCTGAGGGAGAGTGACTCTGTGTGTCTGTTATTATAGTTTCGCCACTGGAAGAGAAACTGAGTGGGTCTGCTATTATAGTATCACCAAATGAAGAGTGACTGAGAGAGGTTGTTATTCTCGAATCTACACAGGGAGCGTCGCTGAGTGGGTCTGTAATTATAGTATCACGACAGGGAGAGTTACTGAATGGGTCAGTTATTATAGTACCTGCACAAGGAGAGTCACTGAGTGGGTCTGTCACTATACTATCGCCACAGGGAGAGTGACGATGTGGGTCTTTTATTATTTTATCTCCACTGGGAGAGTCACCGAGCGTGTCTGTTATTATGGTATCGCCACAGCAATAGTAACTGAGTGGGTCTGTTATTATATTATCTCCACAGGGAGAGTTACTAGGTGGGTCTGTTGTTATAGTATCTCCACAGGGAATGTCACTGAGTGGGTCCGTTATTATAGTATCTCCACAGGGAGAGTAACTGAGTTGGTCTGTTATTATAGTATCTCCACAGGGAGAGTCACTGAGTGGGTCTGTTGTTATAGTATCTCCATAGGGAGAGTCACTGAGTGGGTCTGTTATTATAGTATCTCCACAGGGAGAGTCACTGCGTGGGTCTGTTATTATAGTATCTCCACAGGGAGAGTCACCGAGTGTTTCTGTTATTTTAGTATCGCCACCGGAAGAGTAACTGAGTGGGTCTGTTATACTAGTATCTACAAATGGAGAATCACTGAGTGGATCTGTTATTATGGTATCGCCACAGGGAGAGAGGTTGAGAGGAGGTGTTATAAATTTTTCTCTGCAGGGAGAGTCACTGAGTGGGTCAGTTATTATGGTATCGCCACAGGGAGAGAGGTTGAGAGGAGGTGTTATAATTTTTTCTCTACAGGGAGAGTCACTGAGTGGGTCAGTTATTAGAGAATCCCCTCATTCAGTGTCAGACAAAGGGTCTGTTATTATTGTACCACCACAGGAAGAGTCAATAAGTGGGTCTGTACTTTCTCCCCTAACCTGTCTCTCGTTTTACCTCCCTCACAATGCATGTGTCTCTCTCTGTCCCTCTCCCTCACCCTGTCTGCCTCCCCCCACAACCTGTCTCTCTCTTTCTTCCCCATTTCGTTTTCACTCTGTTTCTTCCTTTCTATCTCCCTTACCCAGTCTCGCTCTCTTTCTCCCTCCCTTTCCCTCACCCTGTCTTTTACTCTCTCTCCCTCAACCTGTCTCTCTCTAACCCTCAACTGTCTCTCTCCCTCTTTCCCTCACCGTTTCTCTCACCCTCTTTCTCTCTCTATCTATCGCTCTCTTTTTCCCTCATCGTGTCTCACTTTCTTTCTCTCTCTCGCTCCCTCACCATGAGTGTGTGTCTCACTCTCACCCTCCCCCACAATGCCCCTCTTTCTCTCTCTATCTCCCTTACCGAGTCTCACTCTCTTTCTCTCTCCCACTCCCTCACCCAGTCTCTTACTCTCTCTCCCTCAACCTGTTTCTCTCCTTCTCTCTCATCTGTCCCTCACTCCGTCTCTCTCTCCGTCTCCCTCACCCTCTCTCACTTCCCCCACCAGCTGTCCATCTATTTCTCTCTTTTCTCTCTCTAACGCTGTCTGTCCCTTTCTCTGTCACTTACCCACTCTCTATCTCTTTCTCTCTCCCTCACCCTGTCTCTTTCTGTTCTCCCTCAACCTGTCCTTCTCTCTCTCTCTCTCCCTCACCCTCTGTCGCTCTTTCTCTCCATTTCTCTCCCACGCCACGTGTGTCACTGGCTCACCCTCTCCCTCGCCCTATCTCTCTCTCTGTGCCACACTGTCTCTTTCTTTCTCTCTCTTTTTCCTCACACTGCCTCGCCCTTTCCATCTCCCTTACCCAGTCTTGCTCTCGCTCTCTCTCCCTCTCCCTCACCCTCTCTCTCTTCCAAACTGTCTCTCTCTTTCTCTGTCTATCATCCTGTCTCTCTCTTTCTCTCTCCGGTACCCAGTCTCTCCCTTTTTCTCTCTTTGTCTCTCTCACCTTGTCTTTGCCTTTCTCTCTCCCTCACCCAATGTTCCTCTCTGCCTCTCTCTGTCTCTCTCTCGCTCGCTTTACCTCAACATATCTCTCTGTCCTTCACACTGTCTCTCGCTCCCTCACCCTCACTCTCTCCTTCACACGGTGTCCCTCTCTCTCTCTCCCACCCTGTCTCACTATCTCTCTCCCTCCACTTTATAAGTAGAGCGGGAGCTCCCTCCACTTTATACGTAGAAAGGGAGTTCCCTCCATTTTCGACGTAAAGCGGGAGTTCCCTCCACTTTATGCCTAGAGATGGAGATCCCTCCACTTTCTCGGTAGGGAGGGAGCTCCCTCTGTTTTGTACAGCTGCCAAGCTCTGATTTGAATCCCTGTCCCCTGGACATTAGATTGGGGCTTTGGAATGCTTGACCAGTGACATTATCACTATGCGTCTGCCTCCCTAATGGATGTGAACAAAGAACATAGAACAGTACAGAACAGTGCAGGCCCTTCTGCATACGATGTTGTGCCGAACCTTAAAGCTACTCGAATATCAAACTAACTACGTACCCTTCATTCTACCATCATCCATGTACCTATCCAAGAGTCGCTTAAATGCCCCAAATGTATCTGCTTCTACTACCACCGATGGCAGCGCATTCCACGCACCCACCACTCTCTGTGTAAAGATCCTACCTCTGACATCTTCTCGAAACCTTCCTCCAATCACCTTAAAATTATGCCCCCTGGTGATAGCCCTTTCCACCCAGGGAAAATGTCTCTGGCTATCCACTCCATCTATGCCTCTCATCATTTTGTACCCCTCCATCAATTCACCTTTCATCCTTCTTCGCTTCAATGAGAAAAGCCCTTGCTCCCTCAATCTTCCTTCGTAGGACATCCCCTCCAGTCCAGGCAGCATCCTGGTAAATCTCCTCTGCACCCTCTCTAAAGCTTCCACATCCTTCCTATAATGAGGCGACCAGAACTGAACACAATATTCCAAGTGTGGTCTAACCAGGGCTTTATATAGCTGCAGCAAAATCTCGCAGCTCTTAAATTCAATCCCCCTGTTAATGAAAGCCAACACACCATACGCCTTCTTAACAACCCTATCAACTTGAGTGGCAGCTTTGAGCGATCTATGGACATGGACCCCAAGATCCCTCTGATCATCCACACTCCCAAGAATCCTGTTGTTAAGCCTGTATTCCGCATTCAAATTCGACCTTCCAAAATGAATCACTTCACACTTTTCCAGGTTGAACTCCATCTGCCAGTTCTCAGCCCAGCTCGGCATCCTGTCAATGTCCCGTTGCAACCTGCAATAGCCTTCCACAAGATCCACAACTCCAGCAACCTTCGTGTCACCGGCAAACTTGCTAACCCAGCCTTCCACTTCCTCATCCAAGTCATTTATAAAAATCACAAAGAGCAGAGGTCTCAGAACAGATCCTTGTGGAACATCACTGGTCACCGAGCTCCATGCTGAATACTTTCCATCTACTACCACCCTCTGACTTCTATGGGCCAGCCAATTTTGTATCCAGACAGGCAACTTTCCCTGAATCCCATGCCTCCATACTTTCTGAATGAGCCTACCATGGGGAACCTTATCAAACGCCTTGCTACTATCCACATACACCACATCCACTGCTCTTCCTTCATCAATGTGTTTTGTCACATCTTCAAAGAATTCAATAAAGCTTTTGAGGCATGACCTGCCCCTTTCAAAGCCATGCAGACTGTCTCTAATCAAACCATGCCTTTCCAAATAATCATAAATCATGTCTCTCAGAATCCTCTCCAATAATTTGCCCACTACCGACGTAAGACTGGCTGGTCTATAATTCCCAGGGTTATCCCTATTCCCTTTTTTCAACAAGGGAACAGCATTTGCCACCCTCCAATCATCCGGTACTAGTCCAGTGGACAGTGAGGATGCTAAGATCATTGCCAAAGCTGCAGCAATCTCTTCCCTCGCTTCCTGTAATATCCTTGGGTATATCCCGTCTGGTCTCGGGGACTTATCTATCCTCATGTCTTTCAAAATTTCCAGCACATACTCCCTCTTAACCTCAACCTGTTGGAGCATATCAGCCTGTTCCACGCTGTCCTTACAAACGACCAGGTCCCTCTCACTAGTGAATCCTGAAGCAAAGTATTCATTTAGGACCTCCCCGACCTCCTCCGACTCCAGGCACAAGTTCCCTCCACTATCCCTGATCGGCCCTACCCTCACTCTGGCCATCCTCTTGTTCCTCACATAAGTGTAGAACGCCTTGGGATTTTCCTTAATCCTACCCGCCAAGACTTTTTCATGTCCCCTTCTAGCTCTCCTAAGTCCATTCTTCAGTTCCTTCCTGGCTACCTTGTCAACCTCCAGAGCCCTGTCTGATCATTGCTTCCTCAACCTTAAGTAAGCTTCCTTCTTCCTCATCTACCCCATCCACAGATCCGTAGCTCCAGTTCTCATCCCCCTGCCGAACTAGTTTAAACCCTCCCGAAGAGCTCCAACAAACCTCCCGCCCAGGATATTGGTGCCCCTCCAGTTCAGATGCAACCCGTCTTTCTTGTACAGGTCCCACCTTCCCCAGAAGGTATCCCAAAGATCTACATATCGGAATCCCTCCCTCCTGCACAAGTTCTGTAGCCACGTGTTCAGCTGCACTCGCTCCCTGTTTCTCGCCTCACTAGCACGTGGCACCGGTAGCAATCCTGAGAACACTACTCTGCTCGTGCTGCCTTTCAGCTTCCAACCTAACTCCCGATATTCGCTTTTCAGGTCCTCATCCCTTTTCTTAGCTATGTCATTGGTGCCGATATGTACCAGGACCTCTGGCTGCTCCCCCTCCCCCTTAAGGGGTCAGTGTCTAGATGCTAATATCACTCACAGTGGTGTTTAAGCTTAAACTCTGACACGGCCCGAATCAGAACCTCAAAGTTCACATTTTAACTGGGAAAAGGCAGGAATAGGGTGATGCGGGATTGCTTTGTTCCTGGTCTCAGTGTCTACTGCAGACAGATCAGTTACATTTACAATAGAACATTCAGGAGTGAACAAGGTCAATACAATAATATAGAATATGTAAATGACGCCTCTCACAATTGTCACATCCATCCCCGTAAAAGTGCAGATTTCAGGTTTATTTCCGAGAGAGGTCTTACTCAGAAAATGTCATTGACATTGAAATGATTGTGTTTTATCCGCCACATTATTTACATCAGAGTCAAAGCTGCTGATGCAATGTGTTTGTTCAGGAGAGTGTAACTAATAGCAATGATCAGGGGTATAACTGTGTCAGTGGAGACGTATTGCCTGTATAAATCAGGACCCATTAGAATTAATCAGCTCAGAGTGCCTGCTGGAGCTGTGGATTCCTGGCTAACAGAAGTCTCCGCTTCTCACAGAAATGGGATCTCCAGTATTCATTCAGTTCATATTAATTTACTATCCGGTACTTGCAGCAATTGGAGTTCCCGGTAAGCCAGTATCTCAGCTGTTAATGGTGTACATCAACGTTAATTGTGCTGCTGTCCTCGGTATTATTTCTCACTGTGCGTGTTACACAGCCACCTGTTCTTTTCCAGCAATTTACTGATAGAATCTCCTCATTGTCTACTCTTTCAGTCCTGCAGGAGTTGTATTATGTCTTTGATGGTATTGGTTTTGGTAACCGTTGCATAGTTACTGGATTATTCTGTGTATTGACTGCATTCAAATCAAGCATCTCCTTTAGCATCAATAATCAGACCATCAGGAGCTTTAAACGGTTTCATGATGTGGATCCAACCGGTCCTGGAATATTTTTATGCATGTTTTTTTTCATTGATTGATGATGAGATATCTCACGCTGTCAATGTTACAAGGGGACAGCACAACTTCCTCCCTCCCCAATAATATGGCTCAGTCTAACTGGGATTTCAATGTATTTATTGGTTATCACTGTTATCAAATATTGTTTCATTCTGTGTATGTCGGACACTTCTTCAGAGGTATGGCTATTGAATTGAGTTTGCTGCTGACACTTTCACATCTCCTTCGCTGCTTCACTGTGGAACCTTCACTGTCACTGGACTGCATTGTGAAACAGAAAGTATTGATGTGATGTTTTATTGGTTTACATTCTATTAGTTGGAATCAAGAGTGTTTCCATTTATCTGTAGATTATCATCTGCAGTGCTGATGTTGTTTTTTTATCAATTAAACAATCCCACATTCTAACAGATTACTTTATAATTTCAGGAGAAGGAATTTCAATGATGGTGAAGTTTGACTGGAAGTAGCTTTCGATCTTGTTTATCCCATGCATTGTAGATGAAGTGAAGGGTGGAGGTGAACAGGTGGAAAGTTGGGTGTTCTGTAGACACATTAAATTATTCACAGAGGTTTCACCATTGAACAAACTGCCTCTGAGAGGAGAATCATTGAACCTGGTGCTGGCGAACAGAACACAGGTGCAGAATGTTAGGAATCAATCATGTGTGATATGTAGAATTAAGTAACAGTTTGCAGAGTGTGAGTACTCCAGTGAGATAGGGAAGGTGAAAAGGAGCAGGGAGAAGAAAACCGACGGAAAGAGATAAGCAAAAGTAGAGAAAGAGAAAGAAGCAGCAATATGAATAATTCACTATCATAACGTGCTGGAATGTCCAGAACAATTAGTGAGAAAAACTGTGAGTTGAAGTTGTCTGTTGCCAGATTGTGTTTATTTTCCTTTTGGACTTGAACCTCTGTGTGGATTTCTGTCAGGTCCTCATTTTGTTTGGTAGAAAGTTCCTATTCCTTACTTAGTGACTCAATAAACTAGAATAGAATCAGTTCTTCATTGATGGCAATTCATTATTTAAATACTGCACTTTAAAATCTCTGTGACTGCTGAATTCAATAAAGAGCGAGTTTGATATCAGAAATATATTTAAATTTATATTTAATTGCCTGTACAAACTAAATATATTGACTATATTGTATAAACAATGAGCTGTTCTCCAACACCAATAACCACAGGAATTATTGTTTGAATGTATGAATTGAGTTGTATTACCGGGATCGAGAGATTAGATTTCCTCTAACACTCTGCTGCAGTCTCTCCCTGTGAATCTCAGCCTCTCCTCTCACTGTGTTGAATCCTTAGTCTCCTCATCCATTGCTTCAGTTTATCCACTTTCCAAAACATCTGCTCCAGTCTCCCCTCCTGCTCCAACGTGTCCGTTTCCTTCTCTCCCTCCCAATTACGCTCACAGGCTGCACCTCCAGCTGCCTTTTCCAACCTGATAGGAATACAGGAACATAGCAGCAGAAGGTGGCCAGTCAGCCTTCTGAGCCTGCTCCACCATTCGAGATCATGGATGATACTCTAAGTCAGCGCTGCAGTTTTCAGCCTTTTCCCATTTGGGAACAGTCCCTGTCGGTACCCGAAGCCAGAGCAACAAACCAGCTACACATCCCGCTCTCCCCAAACCTTCCCAACCAACAGTCTGGACACAAGTTCCCAATTAACCCATTGGATTCCGTCTCTGTAAAGCCCCTTCTCATTTCCCCACTTTCACTGCTTCCTCACGCTGTATTTCCACTAGATCCGGCGCTGACTTTATTCACTTTCCATATCAATGTCCCAATTCATTATTAATAACTGTGTTTTCAAACATTTCACTGTGACAAAGCACTGCCCTGATCAATGAATCAGTTTTCACTGCTCGATACAGCAACAAAGCTGGAAATTTCAGCCCAGATACTGTCAAACTGCTGCTTTGTCTCAAGCTCTGATCAGTAATTTCTCGGCTTCCTTTTCTGTTTCTTCCAGTTAACTTGGTGGCGATTGTGATCCTGTCTCGAGGAAAGTGCGGTCTCTCCAAATGCATCACTGTCTACCTGGTGGGAATGGCTGTGTCTGATCTCCTGGTCGTTATCACTGGCCCAATATTGCACTGGATTGTTTTAATTTATTTCCCGTATTCATTCCTGAGAATGACAGCAGTGTGTTCTCTCATTCAAGTTCTGCTTTCCGTAGCCATAATTGTTTCTGTCTGGCTCACAGTCACTTTCACCTTTGATCGATTTGTGGCCATTTGTTGTGAGAAGCTGAAAGCAAAATATTGCAGCGAGAAAACGGCGGCTGTGGTTGTAGGAACAGTGAGTGTGCTGGGCTGTTTAGAGTCTCTCCCCTGGTACTTTACACTGGAACAACGTTACATTATTGATAGTGTTCCCATGGGTTGTGTTCATAAACTGAGCTTCTATACTTCCCCCATATGGGGAGCATTTGAATTGTTTGACCTCATTTTAACCCCTTGTGTCCCGGTCTTTCTGATTTTGCTGCTCAATGTTCTGACTGTCAGACAGATTTTAGTCTCCAGTAAAGTCCGCAGGGGATTCCGGCGTCACAGCAATGGAGCAACTCACAAGGACCCAGAGATCGAGAATCGCAGGAAATCAATTATTTTACTCTTCAGTATATCCGGCACTTTTATACTGTTATGGATGACACTGGTTGTGTTTAACATTTATGTGCGAATTGCAGATATCCAGGATTATTCCTCCAACACTGACCCTCACTTTATCACAGATCACACATCAAAGATGCTGCAAATTATCAGTTCCTGCACCAACACATGTATTTACACTGTGACCCAGACTAAATTCAGACAGGAGCTGAAGAAGGCGGTGAAATACCCTCTCAATCTCATTGTTAAATTAGTGAAATAATAGAAAGAGACGAAGGTTTATTAAATAATATGGTGAGAGGGGACTGTAAGAACAAAGAACAAAGAAAATTACATCTCAGGAACAGGCCCTTCGGCCCTCCAAGCCTGCACCGATCCAGATCCTCGATCAAAACATGTCGCCTATTTTCTAAGGGTCTATCTCTTTGCTTCCTGCCAATTCATGTATCTGTCCAGATACATCTTAAAAGACACTATCGTGTTCGCATCTACCACCTCCACTGGCAACGCGTTCCAGGCACCCACCACCCTCTGCGTAAAGAAATTTCCACGCATATCCCCCCTAAACTTTTCCTCTCTCACTTTGAACGAGAGACCCCAGTATTTGAAACCACCACTCTGGGAAAAAGTTTCTTGCTATCCACCCTGTCTATACCTCTCATGATTTTGTACACCTCAATCAGCTCCCCCCTCAACCTCCGCCTTTCTAATGAAAATAATCCTAATCTTAGTTTTAGTTTAGAGATAAAGCACTGAAACTCAACTCTCTTCATAGCTAGCGCCCTCCATACCAGACAACATCCTGGTGAACCTCCTCTGCACCCTTTCCAAAGCATCCACCTCCTTTTGGTAGTGCGGCGACCAGAACTGCACGCAGTATTCCAAATGTGGCCGAACCAAAGTCCTATACAACTGTAACATGACCTGCCAACCCTTGTACTCAATACCCCGTCTGATGAAGGAATGCATGCCTTATGCCTTCTTGACCACTCTATTGACCTGCGTTGCCACCTTCCGGGAACAATGGACCTGAACACCCAAATCTCTCTGTACATCAATTTTCCACAGGACTTTTCCATTTACTGTATAGTTCACTCTTGAATTGGATCTTCCAAAATGCATCACCTCGCATTTGCCCTGATTGAACTCCATCTGCCATTTCTCTGCCCAACTCTCCAATCTCTCTATATTCTGCTGTATCCTCTGACAGTCCCCTTCACTATCTGCTACTCCACCAATCTTAGTGTCGTCTGCAAACCTGCTAATCAGACCACCTATACTTTCCTCCAAATCATTTATGTATATCACAAACAACAGTGGTCCCAGCACGGATCCCTGTGGAACACCACTGGTCACACGTCTCCATTTTGAGAAACTCCCTTCCACTGCTGCACTCTGTCTCCTGTTGCCCAGCCAGTTCTTTATCCATCTAGCTAGTACACCCTGGATCCCATGCGAGTTCACTTTCTCCATCAGCCTACCATGGGAAACCTTATCAAACGCCTTACTGAAGTCCATGTATATGACATGTACAGCCCTTCCCTCATCAATCAACTTTGTCACTTCCTCAAAGAATTCTATTAAGTTGGTAAGACATGACCTTCCCTGCACAAAACCATGCTGCCTATCACTGATAAGCCCATTTTCTTCCAAATGGGAATAGATCCTATCCCTCAGTATCTTCTCCAGCAGCGTCCCTACCACTGACGTCAGGCTCACCGGTCTATAATTACCTGGATTATCCCTGCTACCCTTCTTAAACAAGGGGACAACATTAGCAATTCTCCAGTCCTCCGCGACCTCACCCGTGTTTCAGGATGCTGCAAAGATAACTGTTAAGGCCCCAGCTATTTCCTCTCTCGCTTCCCTCAGTAAGCTGTAACTGCAGTGAGACATGGACACCAGCAGATGGAGACGTTGAGAGGGGCAGTAACTGCAGTGGGGCAGGAACACCAGCAGATGGAGATGGTGAGAGGGGCTCAGTAACTGCAGTGTGAGAGGGACACCAGCAGATAGAGATGGTGAGAGGGGCAATAACTGCAGTGAGACAGGGACACCTGGCGGATGGAGATGGTGAGAGGAGGACAGTAACTGCAGTGAGAAAGGGACACCAGCAGATGGAGATGGTCGGAGGGGGAAAGTAACTGCAGTGAGACAGGGACACCAGCAGATGGCGATGCGAGAGGGGGCAGTAACTGCAGCGAGACAGGGACACCAGCAGATGGAGATGGTGAGTGATTGCTGATGATGCATTTGGTGTTCCTGAGAGTTTGAAAGTTTCCCCAAGTTTCAGGACTTTCCTTTTTGGCAATTTGAGATGCTGAATGAAATACTTTCAATATAGTTTGTGTTAAATGGCTACTATGTCAGCGCTTATAGCATTAAAATGGTTCCTATTTGAAAATTATTTTGAGTGAATAAACCGAATGTTTAAATAAGACAGAGGTGCGATGGGGGAGGTGGGTGAGGGGGAAGGGGTGCGAGGTGGGGAGGGGGTGGGTAGAGGAGGAAGGGGGAGCGGGAAGGGGGAGGAGGGAGGAGGAAGCGGGTGAGATGGGAAGGGTGCGCGGGGTGCGAGAGAATGCGGCAGGGGGAGGGGGAAGGGGGGAGCGGGAGGGTGAATGGGTGAGCTGGAAAGTGGGTGAGAGGGGGAGGAGGGAGGGGAAAGGTGGTGAGCTGGGAAGGGGTGCGTGTGGGAGGGGAGGGGTAAAGGGAGGGGGAAGGGGAGAGGGGGTAGGGTGAAGTGGTGAGCTGGGAAGGGGGTGAGAGGGTGAGGGGGACGCGGGAAGTGTGGTGAGCAGGGAAGGGTCTGCGAGGGGCGGAGGGGGATCTTTCCGGCGGGAGTCGCGATCCTAGTGAGCGGGCCAGCCCACAGCCTTCACTGCCTCCCCGGTGTCAGAGTCCTCCAGGCTGACGCTGCGCTCGGGGTCGCCATCCAGCTCCCGATGGAGCTCCTCTCCCGCCTCCCAGCAGTGACGGCGGAAGGGTGACCGAGGACGGATCGAGTTTTTGATCATCAACGAACGCCTCATCGGCACTCCGGCCACCTGCTCCTCCCCGTCCAGCTCCTAGTAGAAATCTCCGCGATCACAGGGAGTGCTGGCAGGGTTTTGAGGGAAGCCCTGTCATCGCGCTTCACTGTGATTACAGCATGTCTGTCGATTTGCAGACTCTCTTGACCTTACCCCATATTCACTATGAATCAGGATTCACTGCACAGTCATCAACAGAGCAGGAACCCTGGTTGAGTTTAACCACCTTCATCTGGGACTCCTTAATTGTGGAGACCCGAGTGCTGTTTTAACTGAAGCCAAATAACTCAAACAGGCTCGGTTTTGACAGTAATCTGTTAGATTCCCCCCGTGCACACACTCCCCCTCGCACCCCCTCCCTCCTCGCACCCCTCCCCCTTCGCAAACCCTTCCCTCTCCCTCCATGAAATCGCGCAGTTTACTTGTAAAGGCCCCTGCTGAGGGATAGCAGCTAACAACCTCACTGCCTTGTGGCGTCTCGGGAGAGGCCAAGGCTAAGGGAGTAAACCCTAACATAAAATCCATAGCGGAACACCGAAGGCGGTTGTGTATCACATTTGGCATGTTTCCGGCAGCTCCTGCAGCCAAACTGATGCCAAACGTCGTGCTCTGCATTCCTTTGGACCCCACTAGGAAGGCTGAGAAGGGGGTTTTGACGTTTGGGCAACTCACAACCTCCATACATCCGCCCAGGCACGCGTCATGGAGAGGTCACTCCATCGCCACCACACAGCTACCAAAACAAAATGGAAGGCAGCAGTTCCGGGTTGTATGTCCAGCTCAATTGGTGTAGAGATTGGGCGCCACGGGTTGTGCTTGTCGGTGGGAGAGGTCATCGCATCTCACTGTGCAGCTACCGTCCGCCTCAAACCGGGCAGCACCCAGTCAATAAGATTCTGTTCCACCACAGTCCACTTGCTTCAATGAGTGCTTGGAGCTCAGGGTCATTGCCTGCACCAAACCGCACGACAAAAAAGGAAAGAAGGTACCAGCCGTTCGTTTTGCAAGCTGGAACGTCAGAACAATGTGTCCTAGCCTGTCGGAAGGCCCTAACAAATCAACGACACTTGGAAGACCGCCATCATTAACAACGAGCTCAGTAGACTCAATATGAACATTGCAGCACTTCAGGAGACACGCCCCCCTGCGAGCGGATCTCTAAGAGAGCAAGACTACACCTTCTACTGGCAGGGTAGGGATCCTGAAGAACCAGGACAGCCTGGAGTGGTCTTCACCATCAGATACTCTTTGCTCAGCATGATAGAGCCACCCTCAAATGGCTCGTAACACATATTGTCCATCCGACTGCTCACCACCTCTGGTCCAGTGCACGTACTCAGCATCTACGCTACAATACTCTGCTCCCCACCTGAAGTTAAAGATCAGTTCTACGAGGAACTCCATAATATCATTAGTAGCATCCCCAATACCAAACATTTGTTCTTGCTGGGGGACTTTAATGCCAGTGTGAGTGCCGACCATGACTCATGGCCCTCCTACCTTGGGGATATAGCATTGGATGGATGCATGAGAATGGATAGAGACAGCTAGAGTTGTGTACCTATCACAACCTCTGCATCACCAACTCATTCTTTCATACTGAACCCTATCACCAGGTTTCTTGGAGGCACCCAAGATCACGTCATTGGCATCAACTGGACCTCATCATCACAAAGCGAGACTCAATAAACAGCGTCCAAGTCACACACAGCTTCCATAGTGCAGACTGTGACAACGACCACTTCCTGGTGTGCAGCAAAGTTAGACTCAAACCAAATAAGCTACATCACTCCAAACAGAAGAGCCGCCCACGCACCAACACTAACAATTTCTTATCCACAGCTGTAACATAAGTTTCTAAATTTACTTGAAAAAACCCTTAAAAACACTCCTCTGGGGAGTGCAGAGACGCCATATATTACTCAGCAATGACCACCTTTGGCAAACGTGATAAGCAGAATGTCGACTGGTTTCAATCTCACTTTGAAGAGCTGGAACCTGTCCTAGCCGCTAATGCATTGCACTGTTGAAGTACAAGAAATTCCCAGCGAGTTAACATCCGTAGCACTTAAAGTAGCCAGAAGGGCTGCACAGAGAACAGCCATACGTTGATCAAATGACCACTGGCAACACATGTGCAGTCGTATTCAGCTGGCGTCAGACACTGGAAACATCAGAGGAATGTAACATGGCATTAAGAGAGCTTTTGGGCCAACCATCAAGATCGCCCCCCTCAAGTCTAAATCTGGGGAAATTATCACTGACCAAAGCAAGAAAATCGACCATTGGGTTGAGCATTACCTGGAACTGTGCTCCCGGGAATATGTTATCACTGATGCCGCCCTCAATGCAGCCCTGTCTCTGACAGTCATGGATGAGCTGGATGAACAACCAACAAAATTGAAACTCAGTGATGCCATTGATTCTCTATCCAGCGGAAAAGCCCCTGGGAAGGACGGCATTACCCCTGAAATAATCAAGAGTGCCAAGCCTGCTACACTCTCAGCACTCCATGAACAGCTTTACCTGTGCAGGGATGAGGGAGCAGTACCACAGGACATGCGCAATGTCAATATCATCACCCTCTATAAGAACAAGGGTAACCGCAGTGACTGCAACAACTACCGTGGAATCTCCCTACTCAGCATAGTGGGGAAAGTATTCGCTCGAGTCTTTTTAACAAACTCCAGAAACTGGCTGAGCGTGTTTACCCTGAGGCACAGTGTGACTTTCCAGCAGAGACATCCACCATTGATATGCTGTTCTCCCTTCGCCAGCGACAGGAGAAATGCAACGAACAACAGATGCCACTCGACGTTGCTTTCATTGATCTCACCAAAACCTTTGACCTCGTCAGCAGACGTGGTCTCTTCAGATTACTAGAAAAGATCGGATGACCACCAATGCTACCAAGTATCATCACCTCATTCCATGACAATATGAAAGGTACAATTCAGCATAGTGGTGCCTCATCAGACCCCTTTCTTATCCTGAGTGGTGTGCAACAGGGCTGTGTTCTTGCAACGACACTGTTTGGGATCTTTCGTGCACTGCTGCTCTCACATGCGCTCTAGTCTGCAGAAGAAGGAATTTTCCTCCGCACAAGATCGGATGGCAGGTTGTTCAACCTTGCCCGTCTAAGAGTGAAGACCAAAGTACGGAATGTCTTCATCAGGGAACTCCCTTTTTCTGACGATGCTGCATTATCGTCCCACACAGAAGAGTGTCTGCAGAGACTGAGTGACAGAATTGCGGCTGCCTGCAATGAATTTGGCCGAACCATCAGCCTCAAGAAGACGAACATCATGGAACAGGACGTCAGACATGCTCCATCCATCAATATCGGCGACGACGCTCTGGAAGTGGTTCAAGAGTTCACCTATCTCGGCTCAACTATCACCAGTAACCTATCTCTCGATACAGAAATCAGCAGGCGCATGGGAAATGCTTCCACTGCTATGTCCAGACTGGCCAAGAGATTGTTGGAAAATGGCGCACTGACACGGAATACAAAAGTCCGAGTTTATCAAGCCTGTATCCTCAATACCTTGTTCTACGGCAGCGAGGCCTGGACAATGTACGTCAGCCAAGAGCGACGTCTCAATTCATTCCATCTTCAATGCCTCTGGGGAATCCTTAGCATCAGACGGCAGGACTGCATCTCCAACACAGTGGTCTTCGAGGCGACCAACATCCCCAGCTTATACACATACTGAGTCAGCGGTGCTTGAGATGGCTTGGCCATGTGAGCCGCATGGAAGATGGCAGGATCCCCGAGGACACATTGTACAGCGAGCGCGCCACTGGTATCAGACCTACCGGCCGTCCATGTCTCCACTTTAAAGACGTCTGCAACCGCGACATGAAGTCCTGTGACATTGATCACAAGTCGTGGGAGTCAGTTGCCAGCGATCACCAGAGCTGGCGGGCAGCCATAAAGGGGGGGGGCTAAAGTGTGGCGAGTCGAAGAGACTTAGCAGTTGGCAGGAAAAAAGACAGAAGCGCAAGGGGAGAGCTAACTGTGTTACAGTCCTGACAACCAATTTTTTCTGCAGCACCTGTGGAAGAGTCTGTCTCTCTAGTATTGCCCTTGAAAGTCACTCCAGGCGCTGCACCACAAACCACTGACCACGTCCTGGCGCTTACCCATTGTCTCCCGGGAAAACGAGGCCAAAAAAGAAGAAGAAGAATCATTTCTCAACCGTTACACCCCCTTTTTACCCTTTATAATGCGCTATGACGATTTGTAACTCATTTTATTCCTTTGTAGCCTATATAATCCCTTACAACTTGTACAATCCTCCATAAGCTTTTTAACTGTTCATAATTTTTATTAATTCTTTATGAAGCTTCATAATCCTTTATGGTTGTATAAAACCGTTTATAATCGTTTGTAACTGTTTATAATCCTTTATAATCCTTGATAAGCCTGTATTATCCTTTATGAACTCTTATACTCATTTATAACCCGCTGCATCTCATTCATTCACTGCTGTGCACAGAAAACCCTGAAAATGAACGCTGTGGACTGCTCTCGTTTTACAATGGTCACAGTGCATGACACTTCAATAGACTTGAGCATATCACTTAAAATGGTCTTAATGCATTTCATTTAAAATGGCGGAAGCGTATGTCATTGCACATGCTGGCTGAACATATCACATTAAATGGCGCCCGTGCATGTCATTTAAAAGGGCCAGAGGCTACATCACGTCAATTGGTCTCACTGCATTCCACTTAAAATGGCCACAGTGCATGCCACTTAAAATGGCAGCACTGTTTGTCACATAAAATTGCTGCACTGATAGTCACTTAAAACGGCCGTAATACATGCCAGTTCAAATAGTCACACTGCACGTCACATTAACGGTCGCAGTTCGCATCACTCAAAGTGGTGGTAGTGCATATCACGTAAAATGGCGGCTGTAAATGCCATTTAAAATAGTCTATCTGCATCTCACTTAAAATGGTTGCATTGCATATCAGCAAAAATCGACATATGGCATGACACTTAAAATTGTCGAGGGGCATATCCTTTAAAATGGCCGCTGTTCATATCCCTTCAAATGGTCGCACTTCAATTCACTTGAAATGGCTGTAGTGCGTGTCACTTAAAATTGCTGCACTGCATGTCACCAGAAATGGTCGCAATTCATATCACTTAAGATGGTTGCAGGGCAAGTCATTTAAAATTGCCGCACTGCATCTCACTTAGACTGGTCGCACGACATGTCACTTAGAATGGTTGTATGCATACCACTTAAAAGGGCCACAGCGCACATCATTTCTGATGGCAATAACAAATATCAATTAAAATGGCTGCACGACATATCACCTACAATAATCGCACTGCAGATCATTTAAAGTGGTCGCATTGTAAATGACATACAATGATCGCACTGCATATCAATCAAACCTGTCACACTGAATATAATTTAAAATGGCCACACTGCATCTCACTTAAATGGTTGCACTGCATCTCACTTTAAATGGTCGCATTACATATCACTTAAAATCGACGCTGTGCATGTCACTTAGAATGGTCGTATGCACACCACTTATATATGCCATCGTGCACATCATTTAAAATGGCAATATCAAATGTCACTGAAAATGACCGCAATGTGTGTTAATTAAATTGGCTGCATGACATGTCTTCTTTTTATTTATTCTTGCGATGTGGTCATCGCTGGATCGACCAGCATTTATTGCCCATCCCGAATTTCCCTTGAAAAGGTGGTGGTGAGCTGCCTACTTGAACTGCTACATTCCGTGTGGGATGCAGGTGCACCCAGAGTGCTGTTCCGAAGGCAGCTCCAGGATGTTGTCACAGCGACAGTGAAGGAACGGTGCTATAATTGCAAGTCAGGATGGTGTGTGACTTGGAGGGGAACTTTCAGGTGCTGGTGTTCCCCTGCATCTGTTGCCCTCGTTCTTCACGGTGGCTGGGTTCGCCGGTTTGGAAGGTGCTGTCTAAGGAGCCCTGGTGACTTTCTGCAGTGCTTCTTGTAGATGGTACGCTCTGCTGCCACTGTGCGTCGGTGGTGTTGGGAGTGAATGTTTGTAGATGGGGTGACAATCATGTGGGCTGCTTTGTCCTGGATGGTGTCGAGCTTCTTGAGTGTTGTTGCAGCTGCACCCATCCAGACAAGTGAAGAGCATTCCATCACACTCCTGACTTTTGCCTTCAAGCTGTCGGACAGACATTGGGGAGAATGGATGTTGGTTTGTCACCACAAAATTCCCAGCCTCTGACCTGAAATATCACTTAAAATGGTCCCACTGCATGACACATAAAATGTTTGTACGCATTCATATTAAGAATGCCACATTGCATATCACTTGAAATGGCTGCACTGCTTGTCAAATATCATCCCTGCCACTGAAGTTAACACTTCAAATGACCACCATGGTTTGCTTTTATTTTAAAATGGCTGCCATGGATTTCACTGAAACACTGACGAAATTCCACTCCCCGGAAACAGATGCATTATTATGGACCTATAAGAAACCTTCGCACATGTTCCGCTTGATGGCTCCAATATCCTCTCCGTCGGGGTGGAAACACCCTATTCTGCATATTGAAGTAACCTGTTTGTGTCACATTGAAAGGCCAGGTCGAAATTAACCAAAGCTTGAAACCACTTTCAAAACTCAAGGACCGAAATCCAACAGGAACACGTTTAACCGAGGTATCAAAACACTGCTCCTGGAGAAGAAATTCACTCTCAGTGTAATAAGCAGATACAAACGCACAGAGACCCATTTGATGCAGCTTCAGGGTGAAGGTGTCTCTCGAAGGAAGAGGAAAATACTGTCCAATAAAATTTCTCATCCCAAAACTCTCTCTCTCTTTACAGCTTGTCATGACATTTTTCAAAGTAAGAACACATTTTCCCAGGTAGAGAGGGAAAACGGAAATTGGATAAATCAAAACAAGTGATTCATAAGAAAAGGTACAGAAAGATCCCAGAGTTTCCTATCTCAGTTACACTGACATCCTCTCAGAAACATCCCATTGCAAACAAATACCGCTTAGAAAACAGAGGATTGAAAGTGATCAAGATTGAGACTGAGAGACACTGAGAACACACAACCCACAGACTCCAGACTGAGAGAGATGTCTATTCCCTGGCAGAGAGGGAGGGAGGAGGATTTGGGATTGCGACTGGCTCGCATCCCACCTAGAAACCCTCCAGATCAGCAGTTTGCGTCCAGGCACTGAGTGTAACATGTTGAGATAACTCTCAATCTGTTCCGTTTGTGCCCCATCCATTGACACATTGATCCAGGTTTGACCAGGAGATCTGTTTTACTGATTTAATATATTTAACTCCAAGCCCTTGACGGGATCAGTACTGTAGCTTGCAAATATCTGATTCCACTCACAGACCCCACACAGGACTAGGAAATGAACCAGTGACACTGGTCAATTCCACATACAGCTCATACTTAATATTAAACCCAGTATGTTCCATCTGTCATTCCCTTTCTCAATGTCTGCAGCTCTGCACTGGATCTTCTTGCGGTTTCAGAAACCTGATGTCAGGACCACATGGGAGGCCTGAGCCTCTTCCCAACAGCGAGATTGGTGGAACAATCTTCCCGGGACATAGCTTCCTAAATTTACGCTCTGTGCTCACTGTCCAATGAAGGGCACAGAGCATGTTCCCGCTGCTATTAGATCAGAAGGCCAGCAACTCTGGAGCCTCAACAGCCCCACCGGGAGAAGTGGACGCTGTTGAGGCAGGCAGGGGAACGTGATGGCTGAGAATATTAAGCTGTCACTCTCGGTCTCTATCTCTCTCTTCCTGTCCCGTTATTTCTCTCTTACTCACTCTTACACTCTGTCTGTCTCTGTCACTATGTTTCTCTCACACACACACAATCTGTCTGTTTGTCTCTCCCAATCCATGTCACTCTCTCTCTCTGACCATATCTCTCAATATCCCACTCCCAGCTCTCTCCATCCCTCCCTCTCTCTCTTTCTCTCCCAATCGCTGTCTCTTTCCCTCTCACTCCGTCTCTCTTGATCTCTCACACATTTCATGTCTCTCTCACACCTTCTGCCACTCCCTCTATCCGTCCCTCAATCCCAACTCGTTCTCTGTCACTCCTTGCTTGTCTCTCACATTCACTCACTCCCACTCCGTGTTTCCCCTTTTCACTCCCGATATCGCTCTGTTTCGCACCCACACTCCTCGCACTCTCTATGTTTTTCACTCTCTCTCTGTCTCACTCCCTCTCCCACTCTCCCCAACTCCCTGTTTACCTAAATTGCTCTCCACCGTCTTTTTTAGAATTAGAATATTACAGCGCAGCACAGGCCCTTCGGCCCTCGATGTTGCGCCGATCATCTGACCTACACTATTCCATTTACATCCATATGTCTATCCAATGACCACTTAAATGCCCTTAGAGTTGGCGAGTCCACTATTGTTGCAGGCAGGGCGTTCCACGCCCCTACTACTCTCTGCGTAAAGAAACTACCTCTGACATCTGTCCTATATCTTTCACCCCTCAACTTAAAGCTATGTCCCCTCGTGTTTGCCATCCTCATCCGAGGAAAAAGACTCTCACTATCCACCCTATCTAACCCTCTGATTATCTTGTATGTCTCTATTAAGTCACCTCTCCTCCTCCTTCTCTCCAACGAAAACAACCCCAAGTCCCTCAAACTTTCCTCGTAAGACCTTCCTTCCATACCAGGCAACATCCTAGTAAATCTCCTCTGCACCCTTTCCAAAGCTTCCACATCCTTCCTATAATGCGGTGACCAGAACTGCACGCAATACTCCAGGTGCGGCCTCACCAGAGTTTTGTGCAGCTGCATCATGACCTCGTGGCTCCGAAACTCGATCCCCCTACTAATAAAGGCTAACACACCATATGCCTTCTTAACAGCCCTATCAACCTGGGTAGCAACTTTCAGGGATTTATGTACCTGGACACCAAGATCCCTCTGTTCATCTACACTACCAAGAATCTTCCCATTAGCCCAGTACTCTGCATTGCTGTTACTCCTTCCAAAGTGAATCACCTCACACTTCTCCGCATTAAACTCCATTTGCCATCTCTCAGCCCAGCTCTGCAGCCTATCTATGTCCCTCTGTACCCTACAACACCCTTCGACACTATCCACAACTCCACCGACCTTCGTGTCATCCGCAAATTTAATAACCCACCCTTCTACACCCTCATCCAGGTCGTTTATAAAAATGACAAACAGCAGTGGCCCCAAAACAGAACCTTGCGGTACACCACTAGTAACTAAACTCCAGGATGAACATTTGCCATCAACCACCACCCTCTGTCTTCTTTCAGCTAGCCAATTTCTGATCCAAAGCTCTAAATCACCTTCAACCCCATACTTCCGTATTTTCTGCAATAGCCTACCGTGGGGAATCTTATCAAACGCCTTACTGCAATCCATATACACCACATCCACGGCTTTACCCTCATCCACCTGTTTGGTCACCTTCTCGAAAAACTCAATAAGGTTTGTGAGGCACGACCTACCTCTCACAAAACCGTGCTGACTATCGCAAATGAACTTATTCTTTTCAAGATGATTATAAATCCTGTCTCTTATAACCTTTTCCAACATTTTACCCACAACCGAAGTGAGGCTCACAGGTCTATAATTACCAGGGCTGTCTCTACTCCCCTTCTTGAACAAGGGGACAACATTTGCTATCCTCCAGTCCTCCGGCACTACTCCTGTCGACAATGAAGACATGAAGATCAACAACAACGGCTCTGCAATCTCCTCCCTTGCTTCCCAGAGAATCCTAGGATAAATCCCATCTGGCCCAGGGGACTTATCTATTTTCACTCTTTCCAAAATTGCTAACACCTCCTCCTTGTGAATCTCAATCCCATCTAGCCTAGTCGGCTGTATCTCAGTAATCTCCTCGGCAACATTTTCTTTTTCTACTGTAAATACTGACGAAAAATATTCATTTAACGCTTCCCCTATCTGCTCTGATTCCGCACACAACTTCCCACTACTATCCTTGATTGGCCCTGTTCTAACTCTTATCGTTCGTTTATTCCTGATATACCTATAGAAAGCCTTAGGGTTTTCTTTGATCCTATCCGCCAATGACTTCTCGTGTCCTCTCCTTGCTCTTCTTAGCGCTCCCTTTAGATCCTTCCTGGCTAGCTTGTAACTCTCAAGCGCCCTAACTGAGCCTTCACGTCTCATCCTAACATAAGCCGCCCTCTTCCTCTTGACCAGCGCTTCAACTTCTTGAGTAAACCACGGCTCCCTCGCTCGACAACTTCCTCCCTGCCTGACAGGTACATACTTATCAAGGACACGCATTAGCTGCTCCTTGAATAAGCTCCACATTTCGTTTGTGCCCATCCCCTGCAGTTTCCTTCCCCATCCTACACATCCTAAATCTTGCCTAATCGCGTCATAATTTCCTTTCCCCCAGCTATAATTCTTGCCCTGCGGTATATACCTGTCCCTGCCCATCGCTAAGGTAAACCTAACCGAATTGTGATCACTATCGCCAAAGTGCTCACCTACATTTAAATCGAACACCTGGCCGGGTTCATTACCCAGTACCAAATCCAATGTGGCATCGCCCCTGGTTGGCCTGTCCACATACTGTGTCAGAAAACCCTCCTGCACACACTGGACAAAAACAGACCCATCTAAAGTACTCGAACTATAGTATTTCCAGTCAATATTTGGAAAGTTAAAGTCCCCCATAACCACTACCCTGTTACTCTCGCTCCTGTCGAGAATCATCTTCGCTATCCTTTCCTCTACATCTCTGGAACTATTCGGAGGTCTATAGAGAACTCCCAACAGGGTGACCTCTCCTCTCCTGTTTGTAACCTCGGCCCATACTACCTCAGTAGACGAGTCCTCAAACGTCCTTTCTGCCGCTGTAATACTTTCCTTGATTAACAATGCCACACCCCCCCCCCCCTCTTTTACCCTCTTCTCTGTTCTTACTGAAACATCTAAATCCCGGAACCTGCAACATCCATTCCTGCCCCTGCTCTACCCATGTCTCTGAAATGGCCACAACATCAGGATCCCAGGTACCAACCCATGCTGCAAGCTCACCCACCTTATTCCGGATGCTCCTGGCGTTGAAGTAGACACACTTTTAACCAAGTTCTTGCTTGCCAGTGCCATCTTGCGTCCCTGTAACCTTATCCTCTACCTCACTACTCTCAACAGCCTGTACACTGCAACTACAATTTAGGTTCCCATTCCCCTGCTGATTTAGTTTAACCCCCCCCCCCCGAAGAGCACTAACAAATCTGCCCCCCAGGATATTGGTACCCCTCTGGTTCAGGTGAAGACCATCCTGTTTGTAGAGGTCCCACCTACCCCAGAAAGAGCCCCAATTATCCAGGAAACCAAAACCCTCCCTCCTACACCATCCCTGCAGCCACGTGTTCAACTCCTCTCTCTCCCTATTCCTCTCTTCGCTAGCACGTGGCACAGGCAACAACCCAGAGATAACAACTCTGGTTGTTCTCGCTCTACGCTTCCACCCTAGCTCCCTGAATTTCTGCCTTAAATCCCCATCTCTCTTCCTACCTATGTCGTTGGTGCCTATGTGGACCACGACTTGGGGGTGCTCCCCCTCCCCCTTAAGGATCCCAAGAACACGATCGGAGACATCACGTACCCTGGCACCTGGGAGGCAACACACCAACCGTGAGTCTCTCTCGTTCCCACAGAACCTCCTATCTGTTCCCCTAACTATGGAGTCCCCAATGACCAATGCTCTGCTCCTCTTCCCTTTTCCCTTCTGAGCAACAGGGACAGACTCTGTGCCAGAGACCTGCACCCCATTGCTTACCCCTGGTATTTCGTCCCCCCCCCAACAGTATCCAAAACGGTATACCTGTTGTTGAGGGAAACGGCCACAGGGGATCCCTGCACTGCCTGCTGGTTCCCTTTCCTTCCCCTGACGGTAACCCATCTACCTACTTCTTTTACCTGAGGTGTGACTGCCTCCCTATAACTCCTGTCAATAATCCCCTCCGCCTCCCGAATGATCCGAAGTTCATCCAGCTCCAGCTCCAGTTCCCTAACGCGGTCTGCGAGGAGCTGGAGTTGGGTGCACTTCCCGCAGATGCAGTCAGCAGGGACACTCTTGGCGACCCCTACCTCCCACATTCTGCAGGAGGAACATACAACTGCCTTTACCTCCATTCCCACTATTCTAGATTCCCAATAAATCTACTGAAAAACCAAACGAAAAAAAAAGTCAAAACTTGTTCGTTTAGCAATCCGACGGACTGAACTTTTTAAATAAAAAGCTTACCTTATCATCACACTAGAGTCCTTTTTTTTTGGTTAGAGGAGGGGGAGTGGGAGACACTACACGTGTAGTGTCTCGGGTACTGCCACTGCCCAAATAAATAGTTTTCCCCTACCCAGCAGTCCCCTGGTCCTCCGAAACAAAAGGGGATTAACTTGTAACTTACTGAAATTGACCGCTCAGCTGAAAGTCCACTCCGCACCTCGTTCTGTCAAGGCTGCTCCTCGCAAAAGACAAAGATTTTAAAACTGCCCAAATAAATAGTTTTCCCCTACCCAGCAGTCCCCTGGTCCTCCGAAACAAAAGGGGATTAACTTGTAACTTACTGAAATTGACCGCTCAGCTGAAAGTCCGCTCCGCACCTCGTTCTGTCAAGGCTGCTCCTCGCAAAAGACAAAGATTTTAAAACTGCCCAAATAAATAGTTTTCCCCTACCCAGCAGTCCCCTGGTCCTCCGAAACAAAAGGGGATTAACTTGTAACTTACTGAAATTGACCGCTCAGCTGAAAGTCCGCTCCGCACCTCGTTCTGTCAAGGCTGCTCCTCGCAAAAGACAAAGATTTTAAAACTGCCCAAATAAATAGTTTTCCCCTCCCCAGCAGTCCCCTGGTCCTCCGAAACAAAAGGGGATTAACTTGTAACTTACTGAAATTGACCGCTCAGCTGAAAGTCCGCTCCGCACCTCGTTCTGTCTCTCTCCCTTCTCTCATTCAAAAACCCTGTCTCTCTCTATCCCATTCCCAGTCACTATCTCACTCCATGCCTCTATCTCCCTCACTCCCTGTCTGTCTCCCTCTCTCTTCCAGTCCCTGTTTTCTCTCTCTCTTTCTCTCTCTCATACCTTCTGTGGCTCTCATACACACACAGTACCCGTCGCTCTCCCCAGTAGAAATACTGTGCGTCTCTATCTCTCATACTAAATTGCTGACTGTCTCTCACGCACCCTTCCTGTCTGCATATCAAACACACTGCTTGTCTCCCTCACTCACACAGAATTCCTCCCTTTCACTCTCACAGACAATTGATGTGTGTCCCACACTCTCTGCCTGTCTCGCTCATTAACACGACCAGGCTGTTTTCTTAAACACGCTGCCTGTTTCTCTCTCTTGCATACCCTGTCTGCTTCACTCACACATACTCCTTGCCTGTATCTCTCACACGCACTGCCTGTCTCTCTCTCAGGCACGGCCTGACTGCCTCTGTCACACACACGATCCCTCTGTCTTTCTCACACACACTGCCTCTCTGCCTCGCTCTCGCATACAAAACCTGTCAGTCTCTCTCACACCGACACTGCATCTCTCTCACACGCACAACCCCTGTCTGTCTCTCCCACACACTCTCACTATCAGTCTCACTCACACACTCAATCGCTGTATGTCAACCTCTCAAATCCAGGACACTATCTGCCTCTCCCTCATACTTCCTCCCTGTCTGTATCGTGCCCACAAACACACACACACACACACACACACACACACACACACACACAGAGTCTCTCTCACTCACAATCCTTGTCTGTCCAACTCACTCACACTCCCTGTCTGTCTATCTCACATACAGTCCCTATCTGTCTATCTCACACACTCCCTGTCTGTCTCTTACTCAAACACTTCATGTCTGTCTCTCTCTCACACTCCATGCCTGTCTCTCTCACACACACTATCTGTCTGTCTCCCTCGCACACTCTCCCAGTCTGTCTCTCTCTCTCACACACATTTCCTATCTGTCTCTCTCTCATACACTGGCTGTCTGTCTCTGTCTCTCACACACACCCTATTTGTCTTTCTCACGCAAACTCACTGTCTGTCTCTCTCACAAACGTTTTGTCTGTCTCTCTCGCACACATTCCCTGTCTGTTTCGCTCTCACACACTCCCTGTATGTCTCTCTCACATAAACTCCCCGTCTGTCTCCCTTACACTCCCTCCCAGTCTGTCTCTCCACACATCCTCCCTGTCTGTCTCTATCACACTGACGCCCTGTCTATCTTTCTCGCATCCACTCCCTTTTTCTCTCTCTCTCACACACACTCTCTGTCTGTCTCTCTCACACACGCACTCCCTGTCTGTCTCTTTCGCACACAAGCCCTGTCTGTCTCCCTCATCCAGACTCCCTGTCTCCCTTTCTCACACGCACTCCCTGTCTGTCTCTCACATACAAACACCTTGTCTTTCTCCCTCACACTCCATGCCTGTCTGCCTATCTCTCACAGACATTCGCTAACGGATTCTTACAAACTCCCTGTCTGTCTCTCTCACACACACTTTGTCTTTCTCCCTCACACTCCATCCCTGTCTGTCTCTCTCACACACACTTCTCACACACATTTCTCTCTCGCACTGACAACGGGTCTGTCACGCACTCATCACAACATTGAATGAATTTAAAAATTGGAGTAAAGGGATATTTCAGCATATTCTTCAACTGCTGTCTGAACTGAGTCTGGGTCACGGCATAAAACGCTATCTCTGTGCAGCAGCTCAACAGCTGTAGCATGAGAGCCCAATTCCCGTAGTTCTGATGAAGGGTCATTGACCTGATACGTTAACTTTGTTTCTCTCTCCACAGATGCTGCCAGATCTGATGAATATTTCCAGCTTTTTCTGTTCTTATTTCAGATTTGCAACGTCTGCTGCACATTACTCTTGTGCATAAAATTAAAAGTTGGACTGACAGAGAGATATCCTCACCTGTGACAGGCAGCACGGAATTCAATTATTCCAAAGCAAAAATTGGGAATGAGTCAATTGAAAAATCAATGAAACAAATAATCTCAATCGTCACTAAGTTAACTGTAAACAAGGGAAATTATCAGGAAATTATGCATCGGGTTGGGAGTAAAAACAACAGTTTCAAGGAGTTTCGGATGACGTTCGCACATTTGTTGTTGCATTCACTATGTATTGAATTATTTTTGCCAGTGACAGGCATTTCTGCTGGAGACAGGGAGCTGAATTTAGCGGAGCCAATGGGGTTCCAGACAGCGGGTCGAAAATATGAGTGGAACCCTGTCTTCCAATTCGGAGCCAACACCCTGTGAATATCAGTGGCTCTTCGGCAATTAACTGCCTGGTGCCGTGGTCCACATCCCTTAGAGGATGGGAATCCCACCTTCCAAAGCTGCTGAACAATCATGGCCAGCTGCTCAGTAGTATCGGCAACGCCACTGAGAGCAGTGGAACTGCCAGTATTACACCCTAAACCCATGGTGCCCTACATCCATAGGTAGGCCTGGTGATGACACCAGGCACAGTAAGCTGATTGGGGCCGGTGCCGGTAATACAACAGGTCTGGGACAAGGCCCATTGTTAGAGCCCAGAACCCGTAGGAAATGAAGTGTTGCAGCAGGGGATAGTCAGGGAGCAGGGACTACTGTTGGTACTACACCAGACCTGGGACCAGGAGAAGCCTTGGAGTCACAAACCCCAGGTGAGTTGGCTGGGATTGCTGGTGCCAGTCTGGTAACCCCTGGAAGATGAGTGATGGCACTCGCTTAGTGCGGGGTGTTTCAGGGAGAATCACCTTTGCTGCCAGGGGTCCTTCCAGTGGCCACAGGTTACCGATGGAGGAGGCTACAGTTCACACTGCCGCAATTTGCAGAAGTGATGAAGCGTGGAAGTATAGTGATGAGCGAGCAAGATAGCAATAGAATTCACGAGGGTATAGACAGGGTATGGACTGGGCAGAAACAATAACCACAACTTGTATTTCTATAGCGCCTTTAATGTCGTAAAATGTCCCAAGAGGTTTCATAGGCGCATTATACAACACAATAAGACACTGAGTCACAAAAGGAGGATGTAGGTAAGATGGCCAAAAGGTGGATCAATAGAAATGCTTCAAGGAGTGTATTAAAAACAGAAAGCGAGCATAGAGAGTTGTGGAGAGGGTATTATAGAGCTTAGGGCCCATATAACTGAAGGTACAACCATCAGTGGTGACGAGATTAAAATCAGGGCTGCACAAGAAGCCAATATAAGATGAACGTAGATATGTTCGTTTGTTGTGGAACAGGAGGAGATTACAGCGATATGGGGCTGGACACGTGCAGGAGGCGTGGCTCCCAGCGCCGGGACAGAAAGGCGGGGTTAACAGCACCTCGGCCTTTTCGTGCCAACCACCCTCAACCCACCGAACCCCAGAGCGATCCTGCGCTTTTTTTTGGTCTAAATGTCTCATGCTGTGTTCCAATTCCCTTTGAAGATGAGGATCCCACCTCCAACAGCTGCTGGCCAATCCGACAACTGACAGCTCAGCAGCATCAGCACTAGCACTGGGAGTGGTTGCCACTTTCAGTACTGCAGAGGTCTTGGATACAAGCCCAGCGCTGGAACGTGGTCCCAAGGTGAGTGTGGTGGGGTCACCAGGGACAATCTGGAAGTCTCTGGTGAGGGGGATCGAAGGGGTGGCCATAAAACCCAGGGTCCGGGGTGTCCAGGGAGGATCGTTGTTTCCCATCAGGTTCCTCCGTGGGCCACAGATTGCCCAAGGAGGAGGGAGAACCCACCAAGCTGGTAGAAAGGGTCCCGCATTTTAAAAGGTGCACACCCCACTTGACAGAGGTACCTCCAACCACTCCACCCGCTCCACCCCCACACGGCTCGTTAGATCCCAGAGGTAGCGGGAATTGGCTCTTAGGTGACCACTTAAGGGCCTCTATTGGCCTTTGGGTGGGAAGGTTATCGTCAGCCTATCCCTACCCCCGGCAAGATCACTTGGCGATGGGGCGACGGCAGGTCCACTGCCCCCGCCACCCGTCGCGATGCTGTAGCCACCCACCTCCGACCTCAACTCATGGAGGTCCATAAAATCCAGCGCAGGGAGTTTTGAGGCAATGAACGAATGTGAAAACAATGACGAGACTTTCCTTAATTGACAGCCAATGTAGTTCAGAGAGCACAGGAGTCATAGGTGAGTGGGAGGCGTAGTGAGTAAACACATCAGCCGAAGAGTTTCGGAATACCTTAAGGTTACAGACAGTAACATGTGAGTGATCAACGGGACGGCATTAGAATGTTCAGACTGGAGGTAATGAATACATGAATGAGGGTTTCAGCAGAGGAGCTGCGAGAAGGGAAAAGTCAGGCGATGTAACCGAGGTGGGAATAGGCCATTTTAGTGAAAGTGCATATACGTAGTCGGAGGATCATCTTGGGGTCAAATATGACATCAAGGTTGCAAACAGACTGCTTTAGTCTCACACAGTAGTCAGGGAGAGGGAAGAAGTCGGTAGCTGTGAATGCTGTGTGCAGTGCCGACTGAAAACAATGGCTTCAATCCTCTAAAATGCATAAGGTAAAAACAGAATGTGCTGGAAATACTCAGCAGTTCTGGCAGCTCCTGTGGTGACTGAAACAGAGTTATTGTTTCAGATATATGACCTTGCATTAGTACTGAGTACTTCCAACATTTTCTGTATTTTTGTTTTATTCTTTGTCCTCTGTGAAGCAGTGAAGAATAAAGGAAGATTTAATATAGAATTCAAAACCATGAAGGGTTTAATTTCTTTCAATATATTACATGGCACTATCAGGTGCTTTACTCTGCTGACTTGACAATATTTTACGTGGCTTAAATTCCGGCTTCCAGAGAAGATACTGCCGTCTGCTAAAATAAGATTACACTGTGTTTTGGCTGCTCCTTTTCATTGTGACAGTAGACCTCTGTATTTCAGTTACAAATACTGTTGGTTTTGTTGAACCAAGCAAACTGAATTTTACAATGAATAGCAGTGTCATCAAAATCTGCCTTGATCTTGATCAGTAATGGCCAGTTCATTCATTGTAAATTTATAAATGGGTGATATTGATGTAGTCAGTGTTTTTAACAAAAGAAGCTGGATAAATTGCTTTGACTAGTAATAACACACACTTAACCTGTGCAAAACATATGTCAGAGTCTCATTATATGAAAATAACTGATCTATTGCCGTGGTTTTTATTTGCAGGTACATATATTAAATTATTAAAACTTCTTAAAACACTGCAATATTTGTTTTTTATTTCTCTCCGGAGAACTTTTTTTTCCTGTTCCAATAAGGCATTTACAAATGCACATGAAAAACGCCATTTTGGCTTAACGGAAAATTACTAAGGTGACGAGGTTTCCAGTGTCAGAAATTTCAGAATGAAGACACAGTTTGAAGGCTTCTCTTCAGGCCAAGGGTTGTGATTCGTGATCCGTCTGTCCCATTCCTGTTGAGGCAGGTGACACACAAAACTTGCTGCTGCCTTAATTGCCATTAATTATACATGCCGCCAAGGGTGACCCGCGCTGATGTCTGCTTGCAAGCTTAACAGGAGCCTAACTGTGTGTGAGGCTGGCTGGTAACATCCTGCATCACCAAGAACATTCAGGATGATGCTACGTTCCTTCCTTATGACCCTTCAACTCCTTGCTTCCCCTCATCCTGCTGTATGGGATGATGTACAAGATGCAGATCGTGGTACCTGGACCTCCCGCTTTCCATCCCATCCCCAATACTTCACCTCGATCCTCCTCTTCTGATATTATACTTTCCAATAATAACCCAAATCTGCCAGCTTCCCAGTCACGGCATCTACAGGGGTCAAAGAGAGAGAGTGAGAGCAGCAGCAACGGCACTGATGGTGAATCTCCATCACTTGGTCTGGTACTCACAGCCACCAGCTGAAATATTTATACTGCGTGCACCTTAGAGGCTGGTATAGAGTCGGGAGCTGTACGTGGTGATTTCATGAGCCAGCTCGCCGGAGATGAGAAACTTAATGGGGCAGCATACAGGAGAATGCTGAAGCACATGTACACTAAGATACTTTATCCATTGACAGGCCTGCGAGAGAGTCGGTTGTCACTGTCTAGGAACTTGGAGGAGTCCGACTACAACAGGGCACAGGACTTTGCACAGAGCTTGAAGCCCATTCTTCCCCAGCAAAAGTGGTCACTAAGTCCATGGCAGCACTCGAGGACCCAGACTTGATACAGCGTCTGGTGACCATTGTCTCAGCTTCCACTGCAGTACAGGTGGCAGGCACTCAACGTCTCAGTGCTGCAGTGGAATGTCAGACCGAGGTCAAAAGATCCATGCTTGCTGCAATGCAGGATCCTACTGCTGCCATGGTGGCAGTGGATCGCAGTTGTCAAAGGGGTTTTCAGGCTCTCACCGCAGCCCAGCAATCAGTCATCAAGTAGATTACTCAGATTGCTGAGGTATCGTTCCGTGGGAATGACATTGGCTCCGTGGAGCACGATCCTGCTGTCCTCTCTCAGGATTGGAGAATTTGTCTCCCTTCACTGCCACTACTTCCATTGTCTTTGCTGATACCCGTCAGCCAGCTCAGGGGAGCTGATGTCGTCTGAATCCGAGACGTCAAACCCAGAGCTGCTTGAGGGAGTCCTGCAAGGCCATCTGCAACCTCCCTCAGTGAAAGTCATCAGCCTTCCACCAACTATTCTGCAACCTCTGGGGAAACACTGTGTAGGAGCACTAGGCCATTTGAAGGAACCCTCCATCCAGGCACTAAGGGAATGCAAAAGTGTGAATAGTTCATTTTTCTTCGTATAACTGGATATGTGGTTGGATAAAAATGTTCATGAAATGATTTTTGTTGTGTCTGTTTTACAGTGAGATGCAAGGATTATGGAGTAGTTATCATGGAAGACTTTAATTATCGGAAATAAGACTGGAGGAGCAGTAGTGTAGAGGGCATAGAGGGGCAGGAGTTCCTCGAATATGTTCTGGAAAGTTTTCTAAATCATCCGTCAAGTTTTCGCCCACTCACTTAACCTATCTATATCCATTTGCAGATTCCTTATGTCCTCATCACAACAAGCCCTCCCCCCTGTTTTGGTATCTTCAGCAAATTTGGATATATTACACTCTGCCTCCTCCTCCAAGTCATTAATACAGATAGTGACTAATTGAGGCCCTAGGACTGTGACACGCCATTAGTTACGTCTTTCCAACCTGGAAAGACTGCTTAATCCCTGCTCTCTGTTTTCTGCGAGTTAACCAATCCTCAATCCATGCTAATACATTACCCCCAATAACGTGAGCTCCAATCTTGTGCAATTACCTTTTATGTGGCACCTTATCGGATGCCTTCTGCAAATCCAAATACACTACATCTCCTGGTTCCCCTTTTATAAACACTCGTGTTATATCCTCAAAGAACTCCAGCAGATGTGTCAAACATGATTTCACTTTCACAAACCATTTTGATTCTGTTTGATTACGTTACGTTTTTCCAAATGTCTTGTTATTTCTTCCTTAATAATGGACTTTAGCATTTGCCCAAGGACTGATGTTAGGCTGACTGGCCTATAGTTTCCTGCTTTTGGTCCCCCTGCCTTCTCGAACTGGGGCGTCACATTAGCTGTTTTCCATTCCGCTGAGACCCCGCTAGAATCCAGTGAGTTCTGGAATATTTCAACCAATATCTCCATATCTAAGCAGCCACTTCCTTTAAAACTTTCAGATACTAACCATCAGATCCTGGGAGCCTGTCTGCCTTTAGTCCAATTAGTTTGTCAAATACTTTGCCGTCCTGATCGACACATTTAGAAGACCTTTCCTCCCATTAGCTCCTTGCTTATCTCACATCTGCAGGGTGTTTGCAGTGTCCTCCATCGTGAATACCGATGCAAAATATTGGTTTAAATTATCTGCTATTTCCCTGTTTCCCATTATCAATGCACCAGTGGCACCATCCAAGGGCCGCACGCTCACTTTAGCTACTCCCTTACATTTTATGTACCCATAGAAGCTCTTGCTGTTTGTTTGTTTTTTACATTTTTCTTGACAATTTACTTTCATAATCAATTTTCTTCGACGTTATTAACTTTTTAGTCATTCGCTGCTGGCTCCTTAAAAAATCCCAATCCTCTTGTGTACCACCAGCTATTTCAACTCTGTATGCCTTAGTTTTTTTTATGGGATACTCTCCTTGACCGCCTTTGTCAACCACGGGTGGTTTATCCTTTTCATCGAGTCCTTCTTTTTGACCGGGATAAACTATTGATATAAGTTATGATATATCTGGTTAAACGTCTGCCGCTGCTCATCCACTTACCTTCCCCAAAAGTCTAATTTCCAATCCCGCTTTAGACAACTATTACTTCATACCTCTGTAATTGCCCTTGTTTAAATTGAGGACACTGGTCTGAGACCCAATTTACTCGCCCTAAAACTTCATTTGAAATTCTGCCCTGTTGTGATTGCTACCCCCGAGAGGACCCATAAATACAGTATCTCTTATTAATACTACCTAATTGCACTTTGCTGGATCTAAAATGGGTAGGGTCTGCCACAGCCATTCAGAGACTGAGGTTTCCACCGGGTGCTCCGGTTTCCTCCCACAGCCAAAGACTTTCCGGTTGATAGGAAAATTGGCCATTGTAAATTGCCCCTAGTGTAGGTGGGTGGCAGGAGAATGGTGGGGATGTGGTAGGGAATATGGGGTTAATGTAGGATGAGTATAAATGGGTGGTTGTTGGTCGGCACAGACTCATTGGGCCGAAGGGCCTGTTTCAGTGCTGTATCTCTAACTAACTAACTAACTAAAATATTACGATTAATTTTTGAAACAATCTGAAAAACTAGCTTTTGAGAGACACAGACACAGACAGCTGGACGAGCATGAATGGAACAGAGATCACTGATAATTTAAACTGAAGGAAGGTGAATTTTAGACTGGTCGCTTTTTCACCCCTCAAAATTCATCAAAGTGTGTTCAATTTGTTAATCTGTAGAGGTCTTCGCTGGATGAAGGAGGAGTTGAAGTTTTGAATTTTTGTCATTTTTTCTTCTCTCATTGAACCCTGGAATACTGCAAGTGGACTTTAATCAGAGAGTTGATAGTCGGGAAGTGTAAATCATAAAGGAAACTGTTTTCTTTTCATGTTGTTTATATGTCAGTCGTGTTTAAGAGTTTAGTTTTTTCTAATAAACAGTTAATGTGTTGATCCAAAGATATCTCGTTTGATTCGCCTCATTCGGGGGTTACCAGATGTCTTTAATTTGGAAAGTTTAAATTGATATGTTAGGCTATATGTAGAGCACCGGGAGTGATTTGACGGTGTATTGCTCCCGCCGCAATCAGAATCATATATTTTGCTTGGGAGATTTGACTTGAGCAGTTAGTCATAACAAGGTAAGCCCAGGCACGGCAGTCAGTCAGTTTGACATTGGTAGAGGGGAAACTTCTAGGAACAATAATTTGTGAAAAAATGAATAGTCACATGGACAAATGAGGGATATCGAAGGAAAGCCAGCACGGATTTATTTGGGGAAAAATATTTTAACTAACTTGCTGGCGTTTTCTTTTTGAGGAGGAAAGAGAGAGCGTTTATGAGGGCAATGCAGTTGATGTGGTGTACCTGGACTTCCAAAAGGCATTTTATACAGTGCCACACAACAGACATGTGAGCAAAGATATCGCTCATGGAATAATGAGGACGGTAGCAACATGGATAAGGAATTGGATGAGTGACAGGAAACACAGCGTAGTGGTTAATGGATGTTTTCCGTCCTGGAGGAAGGTTTGTAGTGGAGTTCCCTCGGGGTTAGTGTTGGGACCCAGTACGGCATGAAGGAGCCCTAGCCAAAATGGAGTCAATGGGAATCAGGGGGAAAACTCTCCAACGGTTGGTGTCAGACCTAGCGCAAAGGAAGATGTTTGTGCTTTTTGCAGGTCAATCATCTCAGCTCCAGAACATCGCTGCAGGAGATCTTCAGAGTAGTGTCCGAGGCACAACCATCTTCAGTTGCTTCAGCAATGACTGTCTTTCAATCATAAGGTCAGCGGGGTGGATGCTCACTGATGATTGCACAATGATCAGCACCATTCACAGCTCCTCAGATACTGAAGCAGTCCGTGTAGAAATGCAACAAGACCTGGACAACATGCAGGCTTGTTTGATAAATAGCCAGTAATATTTGCACCACAAAAGTACCAGGCAATGAGCATCCCCAACAATGTCCCCTTGACATTCAACGGCATTACCATCACTGAATCTCCCACTATCAAGATCCCAGGGTTTACCCTTAACCAGAAACTGAACTGGAGTAGCCATTAAATACTTTGGCTACAAGAACAAGTCAGATGCAAGGAATGCTGCGGTGGGTAACACACCTCCTGAGCTCCCAAAGCTTGTCCACCATCTACAAGACAGGAGTCAGTGGCCTGGTCTCTGCTTTCTGAGCTGTGACAGGTGAGAATGGTTTTCTCGCCTAATCGAATGGATGGAATGGCCTGATCTCTGCTGTCTGATCTGTGACTGGTGAGAATGGTTTTCTGTCCAGGATCGGATGGATGGAATGGCCTGATATCTGCTGTCTGACCTGTAACAGGTGAGAATGTGTTTTCTGTCCCCGGATTGAATGGATGAAATGACCTAGTCTCTGCTGTCTGACCTGTAACAGGTGAGGATGTGTTTCTATCCTGTATCGGATGGATGGAATGGCCTGGTATCTGCTGTTTGACCTGTGACAGGTGAGAATGTGTTAGCTGTCCCCGGATTGAATGGATGGAATGGCCTGGACTCTGCTGTCTGATCTGTGTCAGGGAAGAATGGTTGATGCGTTGGTTTTAATTTTCCAAAATACCCTATATTCGGGGAAGGTTCCTTTAGATTGGAAAATAGTGAATGTAACTCCTTTATTCAAAAAGCGGTGGAGGCAGAAAGCCGGAAACTAAAGGCTAGGGAGTTAACATCTGCCTTAGGGAAAATGTTAGAAGGTATTATTAAAGATGTAAGTGAAGGGCATTTAGGGAAATTCAAGCTTATCAGGCAGAGTCAACATTGTTTTGTGAAAGGTAAATCATGCTTAAGTTATTTATTGGAGTTATTTGAGGATGTAACCTGTGCTGTGGATAAAGCGGAACCAGTAGGTGTATTGTACTTAGCTTTCCAGAAGGCATTTTATAAGGTGCCACATCAAATGCGATTGTGGGGAGTGGGGGGCGGGGGGAGGGCGGAGCTCATGTTGCAGTTGGTAACTTATTGGCATGGAAATAATTTTGGGTAGCTAACAGTTAACAAAGAGTACGCATAAATAGGTCATTTTGTGTTTGGCAAGATGCAACGAGTGGTGTTCCACAGGGATGTGTGCTGGGTCTCAACATTTTACGATTGAGAGAAATGACTTAGATGAAGTGACCAAACGTATGGCTGCTAAATTTGCTGATGACACAAAGATAGGTAATAAACTACCTTGTGAAGAGGACATAAGGTGCTACAAAGAGATATAGATAGGTTAAGTGAGAGGGCACAGAACTGGCAAATGGAATATAATATGGGAAAGTGTAAAATTGTCCACTTTGGCAGGAAGAAAGTCAAATAATTATATTATCTAAAGGCTGAAAGATTGCAGAGCTCTTAAATGGACAAGGATCTGGGTGTCCTAGTGCAGGAATCGCAGATGAATAGTATGCAGGTTCAGCACATACTTAGGAAAGCTAATTGAATGTTATTATTTATCGTGAAGGGGATTGAATACATAGGTAGGGAGGTTATGCTTCAGCGACACAGGTCATTGGTGAGACCACATCTGGATTACTGCGTGCAACACTGGTTTCCTTATTTCAGGAAGCATGTAAATGCGTTGGAGGTAGTACACGGAAGGTTTACTAGACTAATAGCTGGAATGGGTGGCCTGTCTTACGAGGAAAGATTGGACAAGCTAGGCTTGTATCCAGTGGAATTTCGAAGAGTAAGAGGCGACTTGATCGAAACATATAAGATCCTTAGAGGTATTGACAGGGTGGATGTGAAAAGGATGTTTATCGTTGTGGGAGAATTTCGAACCAGGGGTCACAGTTTAGAAATAAGGGATCGCCATTTAAGACAGAGATGAGGAGATTTTTATTTTCATTTCAGAGGGTCGTGAGTCTTTGCATTTCACTCAAAAGGAGTGGAAGCAGAGTGCTTGCATATTTTTAAGGCAGAGACAGATAGATTATTGCTAAGCAAGGGGGACACGATTATCGGTGGTCGGTGAAACTGTGGAGCAAACAGTGCAGCCATGAACTCATTGAATGGTGCAGCATCCTGGATTGGATGGATGCAATCACCTGGTCTCTGCTGTCTGAGCTGTGACAGGTGAGAATACTTTTCTATCCCGGATCGGATGTACGGAATGGCCTGGTTTCTGCAGTCTGCCGTACTGATCGGTTCCTGTTTGAGATGTGTGTGGCTTTTCAACCCAGGAGAATCAATAGTTTAAATGAAATAGAGGGTGCTATCGTTATCTTGATTCTGTTCATAGGATGTAAATATCGTTGACAAGACAAGCATTTGTTCTCCATCCCAAATTGCCCTTGTGTCAGTTTCTACAGGTGTGCAGAAAATGAACTGAATCAGGCCAGCATGCATTGTGAAGTCCAGAAAGCCTTTTCCGAGATAAAGTAACCTGTTAACAGATGTAAGCTGTTTTCATTACAGATTAACAGAGTCACTCGCGAAAAAAAAAACAATTTATCTGTGGAATGTTTAACACAAAGCGGAAAAGTCTTAAAAATGAGTAATAACCAATAAAGGCTTACTTTAAAGTTATGTTGCATTTTAATGCCAAGTTAGAACATTGCAGAAACTTCACGTGCACAGAAAAATACAGAGTAGGCACTGGCGTCGCGGTAATGTCACTAGACCAGTAACCCAGCGGCCCAAGCTAATGTTCTATCTGTCGACTCTCAGTCATCAGCAAAGTGATGGAAGGGGTCGTCGACAGTGCTGTCAAGCAGGACTTGCTTATCAAGCACCTGCTCACTCACGCTCAGTTTGGGTTCCGCCAGGGCCATTTAGCTCCTGAACTCGTGACAGCCTTGTTCCAAACATTAGAATTAGAATTAGAACATTACAGCGCAGTACAGGCCCTTCGGCCCTCGATGTTGCGCCGACCATCTGACCTACACTATTCCATTTTCATCCATTTGTCTATCCAATGACCACTTAAATGCCCTTAAAGTTGGCGAGTCTACTACTGTTGCAGGCAGGGCGTTCCACGCCCCTACTACTCTCTGCATAAAGAAACTACCTCTCACATCTGTCCTATATCTTTCACCCCTCAACTTAAAGCTATGTCCCCTCGTGTTTGCCATCATCATCCGAGGAAAAAGACTCTCACTATCCACCCTATCTAACCCTCTGATTATCTTGTATGTCTCTATTAAGTCACCTCTCCTCCTCCTTTTCTCTCACGAAAACAACCCCAAGTCCCTCAGCCTTTCCTCGTAAGACCTTCCCTCCATACCAGGCAACATCCTAGTAAATCTCCTCTGCACCCTTTCCAAAGCTTCCACATCCTTCCTATAATGCGGTGACCAGAACTGCACGCAATACTCAAGGTGCGGCCTCACCAGAGTTTTGTACAGCTGCATCATGACCTCGTGGCTCCGAAACTCGATCCCCCTACTAATAAAAGCTAACACACGATATGCCTTCTTAACAGCCCTATTAACCTGGGTAGCAACTTTCAGGGATTTATGTACCTAGACACCAAGATCTCTCTGCTCATCTACACTACCAAGAATCTTCCCATTAGCCCAGTACACTGCATTGCTGTTACTCCTTCCAAAGTGAATCACCTCACACTTCTCCGCATTAAACTCCATTTGCCATCTCTCAGCCCAGCTCTGCAGCCAATCTATGTCCCTCTGTACCCTACAACACCCTTCGACACTATCCACAACTCCACCGACCTTCGTGTCATCCGCAAATTTACTAACCCACCCTTCTACACCCTCATGCAGGTCATTTATAAAAATGACAAACAGCAGTGGCCCCAAAACAGAACCTTGCGGTACACCACTAGTAACTAAACTCCAGGATGAACATTTGACATCAACCACCACCCTCTGTCTTCTTTCAGCTAGCCAATTGACATGGACATAGTTTGGTCAGCTACTGAATAATCGACAGGGAAGTTACCACCTACTGGGTTCTCATCTATGCATGACTCCCTGCAACATATTTGTGACTAATGGGTGTCTTGTCAACAGGTATAATTCTAACGAATATTTTGTATTGTTTTTAACTCGTAGTATTCCTGCCGAATGTACTAAAGTCATTAGTGTTTAATTTGACCTTTGAGTGTTCTCTACTCATTTCTCACCATTCTCATGTTCGAAACATAGAGTAAACCAGTCAAGGGTAGCAGATTACAATTTATAAGTAACAGTTCTTTAAATATGTGGACATGAGTCTGCACATTATCATGACCAGGAATGTTTACACATAGACATGTGTCCAGAGTTATGTCCTTGCCTAGATAACGACCCTTGTGAAAAACTCTGAAACACCATTCCCAGACCTTTAATACCTATCATCGGATATGGGCGTCGTTGGCAAAGCCAGCATTTGTTGCCCATCCCTAATTTCACTTGACAAATGAATGTATTTCTCGGCCATTTCAGAGGACAGTTGAGTGTCAACCATATTGCTGTGCATCTGGAGTCACATGTAGGACACACCAGTTAAAGACAGCAGATTTGCTTACCTAAAGAGCACACACATTTCACTGCACCCACATACTTCCAGATTTTCAACTATGGCAATCAAATCACCCAAACACAGTGCAACACAATTCAGGCTTCCCTTCATCCCCTGAGCCTGATGGAGAAGATGGCTGTCCACATCATGGGACCAGCTGTGACAGAGCATATAGCATCCAACATCAATGAGAGCATGCTATGCTCCCACCACCTTTCCCTCTTCCTGCTCTCTGGGATGATGGACAAACTGCAGATGGTGAGTCCATGGACCTCCTGCTTTCCATCCCACCCCCAATCCCACACCCCAACCCCCACTTCTGATTTTATACTTTCCAATAATAACCCAAAACTGCTAGCTTCCCAGTCACAGCAGCTCCAGGAGACGGAGAGAGAGAGAATCAGCAAAGCACTGATGGTGAAGACCCATCACTTTGTATGTTGCTCACAGCCACCAGCTCAAATACTGACCCTGCATTTATCTTAGAGGCTGGTATAGAGTCCCAATTAGCACCTGGTGTGTCACCAAACACGTGTGCACTGCAGCCAGGCCAGGTTAAATGATACTCGTGTGTCAGCTCACTGGAGGGCGAAGCCGATAAAGTGTAATAATACACAGGTCTCAGATGAGAATATTGTTGGAGCAGCATACAGGAGAATGCTGATGGACATGTGCACTGAGATAATTTATCCATTGACAGGCCTGTCAGACAGTCTGTTGTCACCATCAAGGAACATGCAGTATTCCAGTTCCGACATCGCACAGGATATGGCACATGAAGCCCATTCTTTCTACTGTGGAATTGGTCACTAACTCTATGACAGCACTCGCGAACCCAGACATGATACAGTGTCTGGTAACCATTGTCTCAGCTTCCACTGCAGCACAGGTGGAAAACGTTTCAGTGCTACAGTGGAAGCTCAGACTGAGGTCATGAGATCCATGCTTGCTGCCATGCAGTATCAGACTGCTGCGATCATGGCTGTGGATCTCAGTGTTCAAAGGCTTTTGCAGGCTCTCACAGCAGTCGAGCAATCTGTGATCCAGCAGATTACTAGGATTGCTGATGTGTCGCCCCTTGTGACTGGCAGTGGCTCCGTGGATCATGAACCTGCTGTCCTCTCTGAGGATGTCAGTATTCGTTCTCCCTTCATGGCTACTCCACCAGTGTCCTTGCTGTTGCCCATCAGCCAGCCCAGGCTGCTTCTTCAAAGGCCGACGTTGTGCAGTCTGAATCCGAGCCCTCATGGCCCAGAGTGGCTCGAGGGCATCTTGGAAGTCTTTTTGCAGACTCCCCCAATGAAAGCCAGCAGCCTTCCACCAGTCATGGGGAAGCACTGTTTAGGAACAGTGGGCAAGTCGAGGGAACCCGCAAAGCATGCACTAAGGGAATACACAAGAGTAAATATTTCTGTTTTGTTTGCATAATTGAAAATGTTGTTGGATAAATGCGTCAATGTAAAGGGTTTTGTTGGTGCTTTATTATTGCGGGATTACGACCAAGGAGACGCTGTGATGGTGCATCGCAGATGGGTAGAATGGTGGAGAATGGGGGATCCTTGGTGGGAAAGGACATAAGCTGGTTGCGGAACGATATAGATAGGTTGAGTGAGTGGGCAGAAATCTGGCAGATGGAGTATAATGTGGGAAAATGTGAAGTTGTTCACTTTGGCAGGAAGAATAAGAAAGCAGAATATTTCTTAAAGGAGGAATGACTGCAGAATTCCGAGGTGCAGAGGGTTATAGGTGTTCTAGTGCTTGAGTCACAAAAGGTTAGTACGCAGCTCCAGCAAGTAATAAAGAAGGCTGATAGAATGTGACCCTTTATTATGAGAGGAAATAAAAGTAAGAACGTTATGCTTCCGTTATGCAGGGCATTGGTGACACCACAGTTAGAATACTGCGTGCAGTTTTTGTCTCCTTATTTAAAGAAGGATGTAAATGAGTTGGAGGCGGTTCAGAGCAGGTCTACTAGATTGACAACTGGAAAGAGCGTGTTGTTTATGAGGAAATGTTGGACAGACTGGGCATGTTTTCACTGGAATTTAGAAGAGTGAGGGGAGACGTGATTGAAGTATATAAGATCCTGATCGGTCTTGACAGGGTGAATGTGGAGGGGATGTTTCCTCTTGTGGGTGAGTCCAGAACTGGCGTGCACTGTTTGAAATTTAGAACAGAGACGAGGAGAATGTTTTTCTTTCAGAGGATCATGTAACTTTGGAATGTTCTACCACAGAAGGTGGTGGAGGTGGGGTAATTGAATACTTTTAAGGCTGAGGTAGATAGATTCTTGTTTGGAAAGGGGATAACAGATTATCGGGGGTGTGGAGTTAGAGACAGAAAACCAATCAGCTATGACCTTATTAAATGGTGGAGCAAGCTCGAGGGGCTGAAAAGCCGATTTCCGCTGCTAATTTGTATGGTTATATGGTCGGATGATCCTATTGGAACCAAAATCTTATCAGGAATTCTCTGACAGACCGTCCGGGTCGAAGGCCTCCAGGAAATATCCTCTCTGCCTCCCATTCCTGAGGTGCCGTCCGGATTCCTGGTGGCAATATTTGTATTCTCATGATGGGAACGATATGAATGGTGCAGCAGAAAACCATGCACTTCGGCACCTGCTTCGATGTGTACTGGAGGGCTCCCCCTGAACGGTTCAGGCATTGGAAGCCGATGGTCTGCTCCATGATATTCTTTCTGACTGCATTGCCCTCGTTATATACTTGTTGCCCTTGCATTTCGAGTGATGGGGTGGGAGCAATGGTGGGTGGGTGGAAAATGAACCATGTATAGAGGCGTTAGGCTTTGTCTCCGAGGAGGCAATTTATCTTTTTGCATGGAGCGCTGAAGATGCTGGGAATGGCTGCAGAATGAAGGTATTGTGGCTGCTGCCAGGCTGGTGGATATTCACCAACGTGATGTACTGGGCATGGTCACACACCAACTCTACATTAATGCACTGAGAGTTATTTCAGTTTCTGTACCTCTCCCCGTTGACTTGGAGGCCTCACAGAGCCACATACACCAGGATAAATCCTGCCATCCTGTTAAAACCACAGGTCTTCTCATCCTGCTTCTCCGGGCTGAGGGAGAAAACCATATAGGAGGCCTCCATCACCTCCCGGGTACATCGAGGGATGACATGTTGGAAGATGTTGAATATGTCGCCTGCTCCTCCTGGAAAGATATGGATGAACAGAAGTTCAATGAAACTAAACGTAACGGCCACTGGCAGCTTTCTCCTCACCCTGGTGTGAGGCTTCAGGTCGTGATGTAGCAGGTGGAACAGCTCTGTAACCACCTCTTTATTGAATCAGAGTCACCTCACACACTGCTCCTGGGGTTACGTGTAAGTAAGAAAACTGGTCTCAGGAAACCCGGCTGGGTAGGGCAAACCCCCTGCTCCTCCCTCTTTGCGCAGACCCATCACTGCAGCCTCTGCTCCATTTGTTTATCATGTTGCAGACAAAGATACACTGTAACTATCATCTGTTGAGCTGAGAGTGACTAACACAGGTGGTCAGTACAGACCAAGTTTGAAAGCTGCCAGAACGCCTGATTGATGCCAAATTCAGACAATGTTCATGCTACCGGTCCATGCAGGTTACTCAGGGACTAGCACCATCTCGATCATAGGTAGCATGCAGACCGCCAGAAATGACCACCCCGGTGTGGATTCCATAGCATCTATACCACTGACTCTACTGAGGCCAAAATCTTGGCCCGAGAGTGAGCTATGGGGAAAGAAATTCACTTTAAAAAGGGAATGATAAACAATCAAAATACAAGAAGTGCGTGGAATATGGGAAATGTACAGGGGAATGGGGAATGGGCCTGATCGGAGGGTGGAGGCCATTGAGAGATTTTCACTCAAGAGTGAGTATATTAAAATTGTAATATTGCCAGACCTGGAGCCAGGATAGGTTACTGAGCATCGGGGTGATCAGTGAACTGTACTTGGTGTGAGTTAGGCAGCATTGCAG
This sequence comes from Heterodontus francisci, assembly GCF_036365525.1. Classification (NCBI taxonomy): domain Eukaryota; kingdom Metazoa; phylum Chordata; class Chondrichthyes; order Heterodontiformes; family Heterodontidae; genus Heterodontus; species Heterodontus francisci. Next base: position 217,982 of record NW_027142281.1, read on the forward strand.
CAGCTTTTTCGGGAGCAGAGAGTGCGAGCGAGTGAGCAGGAGGGAAGGGCAGTTTAAAGTAAACTTAATTCCTTTTTGTTTTCGGCGGAGACCAGGGGGCTGCTGTGTAAGTAAAACCCTATATATTTGGGCCGTTTAAAATAACTTGCCTTTCATTGCAGCAGCTTTTTCGGGAGCAGGGTGCGCGAGCGAGTGAGCTGGGTAAGTAAAACCCTATATATTTGGGCGGTTTCTGAACCCGAGACACTACACCTGTAGTGTCTACCACCCGCCCTCCTACTTTAACCAAAAAAAAATGACCCGGTGATGTGCAGATAAGGTAAGGCTTTTACTATTTCTCTTTTTTTTTATCTTGTGATTGGTTAAAAACTTTTCGTTCCTTTTTCATTTAACTAAGTTTAAGCTTAAGATTAAAAATGCCAGGAGATCTCAGACCCGTAACATGCTCCTCTTGCTCAATGTGGGAGCTCAGGGACATGGCTGATGTCCCTGACTCCTTCACATGCAGGAAGTGTGTCCAGCTGCAGATCTTGTTAGACCGCATGATGGCTCTGGAGCTGCGGATGGACTCACTTTGGAGCATCCGCGATGCTGAGGAGGTAGTGGATAGCAGGTTTAGCGAATTGGTCAAACCACAGAATAGCATTGCTGAGGGAGAAAGTGAATGGGTGACCAAAAGGCAGAGAAAGAGCAGGCAGGCAGCGTAGGTGTCCCCTGCGGTCATCACCCTCCACAACAGGTATGCGTTTTGGATACTGTTGAGGGAGATGGCTCACCAGGGGAAGGCAGCAGTCGCCAGGTTCATGGCACCATGGTTGGCTCTGCTGTTCAGTAGGGCGGGATAAAGAGTGGAAGGGCTATAGTCATAGGGGATTCGATTGTAAGGGGAGTAGATAGACGGTTCTGTGGTCGAAAACGAGGCTCCCGAATGGGATGTTGCCTCCCAGGTGCACGGGTCAGGAATGTCTCAGATCGGCTGCAGAACATTCTGAAGGGGGAGGGTGAACGGCCAGTTGTCATTGTGCACATAGGCACCAATTATATAGGTAAAAAACGGGATGAGGTCCTACAAGCAGAATTTAGGGAGTTAGGAGCCAAGTTAAAAAGTAGGACCTCAGAGGTAGTAATCTCAGGATTGCTACCAGTGCCACGTGAAAGTCAGAGTAGAAATGAAAGAATAGTCAGGATGAATGCGTGGCTTGAGAGATGGTGCAGGAGGGAGGGGTTCAGATTTTTGGGACATTGGGACCGGTTCTGGGGGAGGTGGGACTATTACAAATTGGATGGTCTACACCTCGGCCGGACTGGAACCAATGTCCTTGGGGGTGCTTTTGCTAACGCTGTTGGGGAGGGTTAAAGCTAATGTGGCAGGGGGATGGGAACCAAATGAGGTCTGTGGAGAGTAAAGAGGTAGTAACTAAAGCCTGTAAGGAACCAGATAATGAAGTCAGTGTGACTAAGGGAAAGAGTAGGCAGGGAGCAGATGATGAAAGCAAAGGGACTGGTGGTCTGAGGTGTATTTGTTTTAATACAAGAAGTGTAGTAGGTAAGGCAGATGAACTTAGGGCTTGGATTAGTGCCTGGGAGTATGATGATATTGCAATTCCTGAGATTTGGTTAAGGGAAGGGCATGATTGGCAACTAAATATCCCAGGATACCGATGCTTCAGGCGGGATAGAGAGGGAGGTAAAAGGGGAGGAGGAGTGGCATTACTGGTCAAAGAGGATATCACAGCTGTGCTGACGGAAGGCATTATGGAGGATTCGAGCTGTGAGGCAATATGGGCAGAACTCAGAAATAGGAAGGGTGCGGTAACAATGTTGGGGCTGTACAACATGCCTCCCAACAGCGAGCGTGAGATAGAGGTACAAATATGTAAACAGATTATGGAAAGATGTAGGAGCAACAGGGTGGTGGTGATAGGAGATTTTAATTTTCCCAACATTGACTGGGATTCACTTAGTGTTAGAGCAAAGCAGAATTTGTAAGGAGCATCCAGGAGGGTTTTCCAGAGCAATATGTAAATAGTCCAACTCGGGAAGGGGCCATACTGCACCTGGTGTTGGGGAATGAGCCGGGCCAGGTGGTTGACGTTTCAGTAGGGGACTACTTTGGGAATAGTGATCACAATTCCGTAAGTCTTAGAATACTCATGGACAAAGATGAGAGTGGCCCTAAAGGAAGAGTGCTAAATTGGGGGAAGGCCAAATATACCAAAATTCGGCAGGAGCTGGGCAATGTAGATTGGGAGCAGCTGTTTGAAGGTAAATCCACATTTGATATGTGGGAGGCTTTTAAAGAGAGGTTGATTAGCGTGCAGGAGAGACATGTTCCAGTGAAAATGAGGGGTAGAAATGGCAAGATTAGGGAACCATGGATGACAGGTGAAATTGTGAGACTAGCTAAGACGAAAAAGGAAGCATACATAAGGTCTAGGCGGCTGAAGAAAGACGAAGCTTTGAAAGAATATCAGGGTTGTAGGCGCAATCTGAAACGAGGAATTAAGAGGGCTAAAAGGGGTTATGAAATATCTTTAGCAAACAAGGTTAAGGAAAATCCCAAAGCCTTTCATTCATATATAAGGAGCAAGAGGGTAACTAGAGAAAGGATTGGCCCACTCAAGGACAAAGGAGGAAAGTTATGCGTGCAGTCAGAGAAAATATGTGAGATTCTAAACGAGTACTTTGCATCGGTATTCACCGAGGAGAGGGACATGACGGATGTTGAGAATTAGAATTAGAATTAGAATTAGAATTAGAACATTACAGCGCAGTACAGGCCCTTCGGCCCTCGATGTTGCGCCGACCTGTGAAACCATCTGACCTACACTATTACATTTTCATCCATATGTCTATCCAATGACCACTTAAATGCCCTTAAAGTTGGCGAATCTACTACTGCTGCGGGCAGGGCGTTCCACGCCCTTACTACTCTCTGAGTAAAGAAACTACCTCTCACATCTGTCCTACATCCATCACCCCTCAACTTGAAGCTATGTCCCCTCGTGTTTGCCATCACCATACGAGGAAAAAGACGCTCACTATCCACCCTATCTAACCCTCTGATTATCTTATATGTCTCTATTAAGTCACCTCTCCTCCTCCTTCTCTCCAACGAAAACAACCTCAAGTCCCTCAGCCTTTCCTCGTAAGACCTTCCCTCCATACCAGGCAACATCCTAGTAAATCTCCTCTGCACCCTTTCCATAGCTTACACATCCTTCCTATAATGCGGTGACCAGAACTGCATGCAGTACTCCAGGTGCGGTCTCACCAGAGTTTTGTACAGCTGCAGTATGACCTCGTGGCTCCGAAACTCGATCCCCCAACTAATAAAAACTAGGTTTTAGCTTAGGGAGGTTAGGGAGAGATGTTTGATTACTCTAGGTCAAGTCGGCATAAGAAGGGAGGATGTGTTGGGTATTCTAAAAGGCATTAAGGTGGACAAGTCCCCAGGTCCGGATGGGATCTATCCCAGGTTCCTGTGGGAAGCAAGGGAGGAAATAGCTGGGGCCTTAACAGATATCTTTGCAACATCCTTAAACACAGGTGAGGTCCCGGAGGTCTGGAGAATTGCTAATGTTGTCCCCTTGTTTAAGAAGGGAAGCAGGGATAATCCAGGGAATTATAGACCGGTGAGCCTGACGTCAGTGGTAGGGAAGCTGCTGGAGAACATACTGAGGGAAAGGATCTATTCCCATTTGGGAGAAAATGGGCTTATCAGTGATAGGCAACATGGTTTTGTGCAGGGAAGGTCATGTCTTACCAACTTAATGGAATTCTTTGAGGAAGTGACAAAGTTGATTGATGAGGGAAGGGCTGTAGATGTCATATACATGGACTTCAGTAAGGCGTTTGATCAGGTTCCCCATGGCAGGCTGATGGAGAAAGTGAAGGCACATGGGGTCCAAGGTGTACTAGCGAGATGGAGAAAAGAACTGGCTGGGCAACAGAAGTCAGAGAGCAGCAGTGGAAGGAAGTTTCTCAAAATGCAGACGTGTGACCAGTGGTGTTCCACAGGGATCCGTGCTGGGACCACTGTTGTTTGTGATATACATAAATGATTTGGAGGAAAGTATAGGTAGTCTGATTAGCAAGTTTGCAGACGACACTAAGATTGGTGGAGTAGCAGATGGTGAAGGGGACTGTTGGAGAATACAGCAGAATATAGATAGATTGGAGAGTCGGGCAGAGATGGCAGATGGAGTTCAATCAGGGCAAATGCGAGGTGATGCATTTTGGAAGATCCAATTCAAGAGTGAACTATACAGTAAATGGAAAAGTCCTGGGGAAAATTGATGTACAGAGAGATTTGAGTGTTCAGGTCAATTGTTCCCTGATGGTGGCAACGCAGGTCAATAGAATGGTCAAGAAGGCATACGGCATGCTTTCCTTCATCGGACGGGGTATTGAGTACAAGAGTTGGCAGGTCATGTTACAGTTGTATAGGACTTTGGTTCGGCCACATTTGGAATACTGCGTGCTGTTCTGGTCGCCACATTACCAAAAGGATGTGGATGCTTTGGAGAGGGTGCAGAGGAGGTTCACCAGGATGTTGCCTGGTATGGAGGGCGCTAGCTATGAAGAGAGGTTGAGTAGATTAGGATTATTTTCATTAGAAAGATGGAGGTTGAGGGGGGACCTGATTGAGGTGTACAAAATCGTGAGGTATAGTCAGGGTGGATAGCAAGAAGCTTTTTCCCAGAGTGGGGGATTCAATTACAAGGGGACACGAGTTCAAAGTGAAAGGGGAAAAGTTTAGGGGGGATTTGCGTGGTAAGTTCTTTACACAGAGGGTGGTGGGTGCCTGGAATGCATTGCCAGCGGAGGTGGTAGACGCGGGCACGATAGCGTCTTTTGAGATGTATCTAGACAGATACATGAATCGGCAGGAAGTAAAGAGATACAGACCCTTAGAAAATAGGTGACAGGTTTCGATAGAGGATTTGGATCGGCGTAGGCTTGGAGGGCCGAAGGGCCTGTTCCTGTGCTGTAATTTTCTTTGTTCTTTGTTCTTTGTGCTGGGATATCTGGCTATTATCACATTGTGTGATCCTCTGTGCATACATTCCCTTCATCAATTCCTACATGACAACACTGAGGCAGAAACAGATGGAGAGAAAAAGAGGGAAAGTGAGAAACCGCTGGAGGTGGCAGGTTAAACAGAGAGAGAGAGAGAGAGTATTCCACAATCAAACTCTTGGTCGAATGAATGTTGAAGTGTCACCATTGCTGGGATCTTGCTGTGCGCAGCTTGCCTGCAGAATACCCTGCATTGTAACAGTGACTGCTTTTTAGAAGTGAATTCATTGTGTGTAACGCTCTCCTGAAGGCCTTGAATTAAAGTCCTGAGCTTCAAGCCAATATAATTCCCGAGTGATGCAGGTGTTTTGGGCAGTGCCGTGAATTTGAGGGTGAAATGAAATTGTGGGATCTTGCCGCGCACAAATGGCATGCAGTGTTTCCAACATTGCAATAGTGACGAGCACTTCCACAGTTCACTGAGTGTCAAATGTTCCCGATTCAACAATTCATTTTACTGAAGTTCTGAGTTCCGAATTCTCTCTCTGTCTTTCTCCAGCTTTCTTTCCATCTGTCTCTCTAAATAAACCTTTAATAGTTAAAAACACACACAGCTGTGTGATTCGTCGTTGGTTTAAATGGTGAGACAGAAATATTTCATCGCTATTTTCAGTCAAGATTACATATGAGATAGAGGGACAAAAACAGATATGGACAGGGGAGAGGGAGATACAGAGACAGGGGAGAGAGATAGAGACAGGGGAGAGAGAGATACAGAGACAGATACACACACACAGGTGGAGGTTGCTGTCTAAACCCTTTTATCCTTTGGTTTATTAACTGTGATTTGTTTGTATTTGGGTGTTGAGAGAGTGACTGTCACTGAAGGCAATTCCTGGTCTCTTGCTGTGCTATTTTGCTTAACAATGCCTTTTAATCAATGGTGGGATCCTGCTGTGCATACATTTCCTGCATCAATTCCTGCATTACAACACTGAGGCAGAAACAGATGGAGAGAAAGTGAGAGTGAGAAACAGCTGGAGGTGGCAGGTTAAATGCAGAGAGAGAAAGAGAGACAGGCAAAGTGTGTGTGAGGGAGGGAAGGCAGAGAAAGATGGACAGAGACACACACAGAGAGAATCTACGCTCAAAACCTTGGTGAACTGAATATTGATGTGTCACCATTGATGGGATCTTGCTGTGCACTAAAAGCAGATTACCTGCATATCAGATTGCTGCCTGTGGGATCTTGCTGTGCACACACTGCCTGCAGGTTTTCTGCATTGCAACAGTGAGGACCACTTTCAAAATTAATTCATTGAGTGTCAACTGTTCCTGAGGGCCAATAATTACAAGAGCTGAACGTGAAGCTGGATAAAGTCTTGTTTTCAGTTTAAAGATGGAGTTTAGCATTTTCGGAGGACTGTGATGGAATATCTGGCTGTGATCACACTGTGGGATCCTGCTGTGCATACACTCCCTGCATCTATTCCTACATTACAACACTGAGGCAGAAACAAATAGAGAGAAAAAGAGGGAGAGTGAGAAACAGCCTCAGGTGGCAGGTTAAACACAGAGAGAGACAGGCGCAGTGTGGGTGAGGGAGGGAAGGCAGAGAAAGATAGAGAAAGACAGAGAGAAATCCACACTCAAAACCTTGGTTGAAGTACCACCATTGCTGGGATCTTGCTGTGCACCGCTTGCCGGCTGTTATCACACTGCTGCTTGTGGAAACTTGCTTTGTACCAATGGCCTGCAGCGTTTCCAACATTGTAACAGTGACGAGATCTTTAAAATTAATTCATTGGGTGTGAAATACTTCTCTGAAGGTGAAGCTGAAATGTGAAGGTTTGTAACGGCTTGTTCTCATTCCTGAATAATGCTGGTGTGTTAGGCTGTGGGCTGAATTTGACAGTGAAATGAAACACCTGGGGACCATTTGAATTCAGATTTTCAGGGATGCGCATGTGGATTATTCTCTCTATCCTTCTGTGGGGGAGGGTATGAGGGTCACCAGTGTTTGTGTGTTTTTACAATGAGGCAGAAACAGATGTGGAGAGTCACAGAGAAATAGAGAGAGAGAAAGAGAGAGAGAGAGAGCAGGAAAAGAAAGGGTAAACACATCCACACTTCCCAGTCTCTGGCTCTGTGTCTGGAGTTGTGTTTCTAAGACGGGGAGTCACTGAGAGTTTGTTTTATGTCAGTGAGTGAGAGAAAGAGCCCTGGGCTCTCGCTGTGTTTTATTTCTGTTCAAAAATGCTTTGCTTTGTTTGAATCAATTTTATTTCTCTTATTCCCAAGGAGAATTTTTCCGGAAGCTGCAGCTGTGATGATGCAGAGGGAGAATCTTTTGGCCACGTGGAATTCACAGACAAGAGCTTTATTCAGGGAGGGAAAATAATAATAAATATATATGTGTCATTGTCAAATTAATTTCTAGATACAGAAAAGAAGACTGTGTGTTTTCGAGGCTGATAGAAAAACAAAGTGCTGGAAATGCTCAGTATTTCCAACACAGTTTTTCTTTCAGATTTCCAGCAGTTGCATTATTTTGATTTTGTGTTTTCGGGGGTCTGTGGATTTTTTTTACAAGGGAGTGGTGTGGAGGGCGCTCCCAAAAGGAATACTTTAACTGTTCTGGAGCAGTGCTTCCCAATGTAATCCCGTAGATTTCCCTCTCTCTCCATCTCTTGCTGCAACTTGTTCCCTGCACCTTCCTCCATGCTCCGAGCTCTGTTTCTTCACATCATTAGGGCGGCACAGTGGCGCAGTGGTTAGCACCGCAGCCTCACAGCTCCAGGGACCCGGGTTCGATTCCTGGTACTGCCTGTGTGGAGTTTGCAAGTTCTCCCTGTGTCTGCGTGGGTTTTCTCCGGGTGCTCCGGTTTCCTCCCACAAGCCAAAAGACTTGCAGGTTGATAGGTAAATTGGCCATTATAAATTGTCACGAGTATCGGTAGGTGGTAGGGAAATATAGGGACAGGTGGGGATGTTTGGTAGGAATATGGGATTAGTGTAGGATTAGTATAAATGGGTGGCTGATGTTCGGCACAGATGTGGGCCGAAGGGCCTGTTTCAGTGCTGTATATCTAATCTAAATCCCTTTCTCTGTATCTCTCAACATCCTTTCTATCTCTGCCTCTGTCTAGAGTCTCACAGGTTTCCATTGTCACTCTCTTTCTGCGACTCTCTGCATCTTTATCTCCCTCTCACTCACTTTCATATCCCTGAATCTTTCCATCTCTGCTCCTCCTTTCCTGCAAGATTATCTCTGCATTTTCCTCCCCCCTGTCCCGGGACACTCCTCTCTATTCTGTAAACACATCTTACTTTGTATCTCTGCCCCTCCACGTGTATCTGTCTCTGCATCTCTCCCTCTGTCCAGGATCCTTCTGACTTCTGTTCTCAGTTTCTCTCTCACTGGTTTCGGACTCCCTGCATATCAATCTCCATCTCCATTTCCATTTATTTCTCTCTCTCTGTTCTGTCCTAATCCCGGGATCTGTTTTCTGTGTCTCTGTCCCTCTGTCTGGGGGTGGATTTGAACTCGCTGCCTTGGTGTTGTACAGGATGATTGTCAACAGGGATCCTGCTTTCCATCTCTTTCCAGTTTTGCTCCCATTGAGGTAAAAACAGGGGAGAGAGGCTGAACGGACAGCCGATTCACAACCACCCTCCTCCCCTCCACCCTGGTTTGCACCATTGGCACCAAGTCCAAGTCCAGCCCAGTGTTTCTTTGCCTCTCTGTGTATCTGCTCCCCGACTGTCTCTGCCTGTCTCCTTGTGGCTCAATGGAGGAAGGGACAAGTCAGCCATGATCTAACATGGGTGGGACAGGGTCAAAGGGCTGAATGACCTCCTCCCATCCCTGTGCCAGTCAGTGTGTGTGTTTGTGTGTCTCTCCCTCTGTTTGACTCCCTGAAGCCGATGGGGAGAACAGGTGAAAGACCTTTCTGCAGAGAGGGATCTGTCTGGGGCTGGGATCTTCCTGTGCGTTAAGGGCTCAGAATGCCAGTTAGCCTTTGGGGTCCTTGCTCTATGCCCGGCCCTGTGTTTGCCCTGACATGATTTCAAGGTTCTGGGGGGTCTGGGAGCCAGTTGATGGAATTCCAGTGGCTTATCCAGATCAGGAATTAAAGTGAATGAAAGATTGTCGGGAGACGGAGCCAAACCCAGGAAAGTGATGGAGGTGGGATCTACACAGCGGGGAGGCTGGTGACTGGGACGGGAGTTACACAGGTTGTGGGCGTGGGTGGCTGTTCACGAGAGAGATGATACAGGGTGGGAATTAGTAGAGGGGGGCTTTTACATGACAGGGAGGGTACATAGAAAGGCGGGAGCGTTTACAGTGAGGGTAGAATTAGATTGGAGTCAGTTAATGGGGGTGTATGCAGATGGGAGTCTGTTCCTGGGGGCATTTAGTTGGGGGTCGGTTCACAGAAGGGGGGGTTATTTAGATGGGGGTCTGTTCCTGGGGGTATTTACATGGGAGCCTGTTCCGGGTGTATTTACATGGGAGCCTGTCCTGGGGGTTTATTTAGATGGGAGTCTGTTCCTGGGGTGGGGGGGGGGGTGTTTAGATGGGAGTCTGTCCGGTGGATTATTCAGATGGGAGTCAGCTCCTGGGGGGTTATTCAGATGTGAGTCAGTTCCTGGGGGGGTATTCAGATGGGAGTCATTTCCTGGGGGGGATTCAAATGAGAGTCAGTTCCTGGGGGGTATTCAGACGGGAGTTTGCTCCTGGGCGGGGGGTATTTAAATGGGAGTCTCTCCTGGGGGTGCATTTAGATGGGAGTCAGTTCCTGGGGGGTTATTCAGATGGGAGTCAGTTCCTGGGGGGTTATTCAGATGGGAGTCAGTTCCTTGGGGGTTATTCAGATGGGAGTCGGTTCCTGGGGTGTATTTAGATGCGAATCTGTCCGGGGGGTATTTAGATGGGAGTCTGTCCTGGGGCGTATTTAGATGCGAGTCTGTCCGGGGGGTATTTAGATGGGAGTCTGTCCTGGGAGGTTATTCAAACGGGAGTCTGTCCTGGGGGGGTATTTCGATGGGTTGTCTTGTAACAGAGGGAAGGGGATAATTAGATGGGGGTCTGTTCATAGTGAGGGTTATTAGATGAGGGTCAGTTAACAGGAGATATCAGATCGGGGTCTGTAGACGAGGATTATTTAGATTGGGGTGTCTGTACAAGGGGGGGAAATATTGCAGGAGAAAACATTTGCGTGGTGGATAAAAATTGCGTGGGGGGGATAAATTGAGAGGGGGATTCAGACTGGACTCTCTCTCTCACGCACACACTGTAATCAGATTGTAATTCACCTGGGCACAGAGACACAGAAACTCACCTTCACAAACCAGCCACATGGAAAGAAAGAATGAAGGCTGATGTTGTCCTAATATATCCCAGAAACTGTCACTCAGAACAGACAGTCCATCCAAAATACAGCTCATCCAACCAGCTCTCAGTTTCCTCCATCTGGACTCTCCCTCCCAGGTATGGGGCAGTCCAAGGTGAGTCTCTGTGTAAACAGGGAATGGGGAAGAGAGGGATATTCCAGCCATATCCCAAATGGACCATTCCAGACAGAAACCTGTCTGTCTGTCTCTCCCTCCCTCCCCCAAAAACGTCATTAACAGAGCAGAAAAGCTGCTGTAATTTAAAACCTGGAGGGACCGGTTTGGATAATGACCATTTAACACTAATTGTATTAAATGGCTTTCACTATTCACCTCCAGTTAACAGAAAGTACAGAAAATGACTCACTGCAATTACCTTGAAATTGTGACAGAGAGTTTTTGCTGGAGAGGCCGGTTTGACTGCAGTATTATCAGGCAGTTTTTATTCGGTTTTTCAATCCCACTGTGTGACAAAACCTGAAACTAGAGCCATGTTAATGATGCAGCAAAGAGAACTTTTATAACCAGTGACATTTCACACAAAAATTCTTACCCATATTTACAGTTATATTAGTCAATGATTCTTTGCACTGTATTGGATGCTGCTGTCTTTATGTATTAGCCTGTAATCACTCGAAAAAAAACCTTCTTAGCATTTACCAGTTTAATGTTACAAGGGTTTAGGAAGCTGGGAAATGGCCATTTATCACAAATGGTATTAAAGATCTTCCACTTTTCACCTCCAGTTTATATTAAAGTTCAGCAATAAAGACCTCTACATTCGGACAAAGAGTTTTTACTGCTGCAATAAAGTGTCACTTGTTTCCATTTGCTTCCAGACTGTTTCTATCCTCTGTTCTCCTGGGGGAATCAGAGGGATTTTTGTTCATTGTTTGTCCAAATTCAGGAGGTTCCAGCTCCTCTGCAGCAGCTGTCCTGGAGAAATTAATTGCATATAAAATCTTTCCCTCGTTTTGGAGACATGAGGAGAGACTGTTTACAATAGCAGAGGGGAGAAACAAATAGGCAGAGAGTTATTATGGTCTGGAATTCACTGCCTGACAGGTTTCTAAAAGCAGATTAAATATTAACTTTCAAAAGACAATTGGATCAAAATTTCAATTGCTCTGAGTTATCGTAGAGAATATACCAGCATAGAAAGACAAGTGTGAGAGAGAGCGATGTCATAACGTAGGTGATCAAGAACTCAACACAACGTATATTGAGAGTTTTTATTTATAAATGACTGTTTGAGTTTTGTTTGATCCTGTTGTTTTATTTATGCATTGCCTTTAATCACTCAATCTAACTTTCCAAACAGGAACGAGTTTCATGTTACAAGTGTTCACACAGTAGAAAAATAGCCACTATACAAAAGTTGCATTGAAATTATTTTATTCAGCATCTCAAGTTTACAATAAAGTAAATTCCTCAGTTTTGTGGAAACGTTCAAACTCAGCAAGAGATGCTCCCATCAGCAACGGCACAGCAACTCCATCTGCTGGTGTCTCTCTCTCACTGCAGTTACTGTCCCCCCTCTCGCTATCTCCATCTGCTGATGTCCCTGTCTCATTGCAGTCACTGTCCCTCACTCACCATCTCCATCTGCTGGTGTCCCTGTCTTACTGCAGCTGCTGTCCTCCTCTCACCATCTCCATCTGCTGGTATCCCTGTCTCATTGCAGTTACTGTCCCTCACTCACCATCGCCATCTGCCGGTGCCCCTGATTCACTGCAGTTACTGTCCCCCTCTCACCATCCCCATCTGCTCGTGGCCCTGTCTCATTGCAGTTACTGCCCTGCTCATCATCTCCATCTGCTGGTGTCCCTGCCTCACTGCAGTTACTGTCCCCTCTCACCATCTCCATCTGCTGGTGTCTCTGTCTCATTGCAGTTACTGCCCCTCTCACAACCTCACAATCCCTGCAATTTGCAGCTTTGTCCACTGGCTGCGGTTGTTGACAAAGCAACCACTCGGTGGCGCAGTATTGGCACATGCGCAAACGTATCCTGTTCCAGTTCAATGTCATGGTCTGCACGTTCAGGCAGCTGCCAGGACTAAAGATGGCGCCTTTCAAGTAATCACAAAGGCGGGTGGAGGGTGGGAGGAGGAGTGGGGTCGGGGGGTGGGGGAATGGGATTTAGTTCCAATGTTTGAAACCCTTCACCTCTTTCTATGATTTCACTAATTTAGCAATGAGATTGAGAGGGCATTTCACTGCCTTCTTCAGCTCCTGTCTGAATTTACTCTGGGTCACAGTGTAAATACATGTGTTGGTGCAGGAACTGAGAGCCTGCAGCATCTTTGATGTGTGATTTGTGATAAAGAGAGGGTCAGTGTCGGAGGAATAATAGTAAATATCTGTAATTCGCCTATAAATGATAAACACAATCAGTGTCACCCATAACAGTATAAAACTGCCGGATATACTGAAGAGTAAAATAATTGATTTCCTGCGATTCTCCATCTCTGGGTCCTTGTGATTCTCTGCATTGCTGTGGCGCCTGAATCCCCTGCGAACTTTACTGGAGAATAAAATCCGTCTGACAGTCAGAATATTGAGCAACAACATCAGAAAGACCGGGACACAAGGGATGAAAATGAGGTCAAACAAGTCAAATGCCCCCCATATGGGGGAAGTAAAGAAGCTCGGTTTGTAAACACAGCCCATGGGAACATTATCAATAATGTCATCTTGTTCCAATGTAAAGTACCAGGGGAGAGACTCTAAACAGCCCAGCACACTCACTGTTCCTACAACCACAGCCGCCGTTTTCTCGCTGCAATATTTTGTTTTCAACTTCTCACAACAAATGGCCACAAATCGATCAAAGGTGAAAGTGACTGTGAGCCAGACAGAAACAACTGTGGATGCAGAAAGCAGAAAGGCAAGGAGAGAACACACAGGAGTAATGTACAGGAATGAATCTGGGAAATAAAGTAAAACAATCCGGTACAATATGGGTTCAGTGACAACGACCAGGAGATCAGACACTGCCATTCCCACCAGGTAGACAGTGATACATTTGGAGAGACCGCACTTTCCTCGGGACAGGATCACAATCGCCACCAAGTTAACTGGAAGAGAGAGAAAAGGAAGCAGAGAAATTACTGATCAGACCTGGAGACAAAGCAGCAGTTTGACAGGATCTGGGCTGAAATTTCCAGCTTTGTTGCTGCATCGAGCAATGAAAACTGATTCATTGACCTGGGCAGTGCTTTGCCACAGTGAAATGTTTGAAAACACAGTTATTAATAATGAATTGGGAAATTGATACAGAAAGTGAATAAAGTCAGCACCGGATCTACTGGAAGTACTGAGTGAGGATGCAGTATCAGTGGGGAAAAGAGAAGGGGTTTTACAGACATGGAATCCAATGGGTAAATTGGGAACGTGTCTCCAGACTGTTAGTTGGGAAGGTTTGTGGAGAGCGGGATGTGCAGCTGGTTTGTTGCTCTGGGTTTAGGGAACAGACAGGGTCTGTTCCCACATGGGAAAAGGCTAAAAACTGCAGCACTGAGTTTGATTATCAGCCGTGATCCAGAATGGCGGAGCAGGCTAGAAGGGCTGAATGGCATCCTCCTGCTCCTAGGTTCCTGTATTCCTATCAGGTTGGACGAGGCGGCTGGAGGTGGAGACAGTGAGTGAGATTGGGAGGGAGAGAAGGAAAAGTACATGTTGTAGCAGGAGGGGAGGCTGGAGCAGATAGTTTGGGAAAGTGGATAAACTGAAGCAATGGATGAGGAGACTGAGGATTCAATACAGTGAGAGGAGAGGCTGAGGTTCACAGGGAGAGACTGCAGCAGAGTGTTAGAGGAAATCTAATCTATAGATCCCAGTAATACAACTCAATTCATACATTCAAACAATACTCTCTGTGGTTATTGGTGTTGGAGAACAGTTCATTGTTAATACAATATAGTCAATATCTTCAGTTTGTACAGGCAATTAAATATAAATTTAAATATATTTCTGATACTCGCTCTTTATTGAATTCAGCAGACACAGAGATTTTAAAGTGCTGTATTTAAATAATGAATTGCCATCAGTGAAAAACGGATTCTATTCTGTTTATTCCATGACTAAGTAAGGAATAGGAACTTTCTATAAAACAAAATGAGGTCCTGACAGAAATCAACACAGAGGATCAAGTCCAACAGGAAAATGAACACAATTTGACAACAGACAACTTCAACTCAGTTTCTCTCACTCATTGTTCTGGATATTCCAGCACTTTATGATAGATAATTATTTACACTGCTGCTTCTTTCTCTTTCTCTTTACTTCTGCTTATCTTTTTCCCTCGGTTTCGTTCTCCCTGCTCCTTTTCTACTTCCCTATCTCTCTGGAGTACTCACACCCTGTAACTTGTTACTTAATGATGTTTTTCACATATGATTTATTCCTAACATTCTGCGTCTGTGTTCTGTTCATCAGCCCCAGGTTCAATGATTCTATTCTCAGAGTCAGTTTGTTCAATGGTGAAACCTCTGTGAATAATTTAATGCATCTGCAGAGCACTCAAATCTCCACCTGTTCACCTGCACCCTTCACTTCATCTACAATACATGGAATAAACAGGATCGAAAGCTACTTCCAGCCAAACTTCACAATTGAAATTCCTTCTCCTGGAATTAAAAAGTAATCTGTTAGAATGTGGGATTGTTTAATTAATAAAACACGAACATCATGGCTGCAGCTGATAATCTACAGATAAATGGAAAGACTCTTGATACCAACTGATAGAGTGAAAACCAATAAAACATCACATCAAAACTTTCTATTTTACAATGTAATCCAGTGACAGCGAAGGTCCATAGTGAAGCAGAGAAGGAGAAGTGAAAGTGTCAGCAGCAAACTCAGCTCAGTAGCCAGACTTCTGAAGCAGCGTCAGACACACACACAATGAAATAATATTTGATAACAGTGATAATCAATAAATACATTGAAATCCCAGTTAAACTGAGCCATGTTATTGGGAGGGAGGATATTGTTCTGTCCCCTTGTAACACAGACCGTGAGATGTCTAATTATCAATCACTGAAAAAAAATCATAAAATTATTCCAGGACCGGTTAGATCCACATCATGAAACTGTTAAAAGCTCCTAATGGTCTGATTATTGATCCTAACTGAAATATCTCATTCAAATACATTCAATACACAGAATAATCTAGTCACAATGCCACCGTTACTTAAAACAATAGCATTCAATACATAATGCAGTTCCTGCAAGAATGAAATAGTAGATAATGAGGAGAGTCCATCAGTAAATTGCTGAAAAAGAACAGGCGGCTGTGAAACACACACAGAGGGAAAATATACCGAGTACAGCAGCACAGTTAGCATCGATTTACACCATTAACAGCTGAAATACTGGCTTTTTACACCATTAACAGCTGAAATACTGGCTTACCAGGAACTCCAATTTCTGCAAGTACAGGATAATAAATGTCTTCTATCTGAAGGATTACTGAATATCCCATTTCTGAGAGATACAGAGACTTCTGTTCGCCTGGAATGAACAGCTCCAGCAGGCACTCTGAGCTGATCCATTCCAATGGTTCCTGATTTTTACAGGGGATATGTCTCCACTTACACGGTTATACCCCCGATCATTGCTATTAGTTACATTCACCTGAACAAACACATTACATCAGCAGCTTTAAAACATAGATAGAACATAGAACAGTACAGGACAGTACAGGCCCTTTGTCCCACGATGTTGTGCCGAACGTTTAACCTACTCTCAATTCAAACTAACTGCCTACCCTTCATTCTACTATCATCCATGTACCTATCCAAGAGTCGCTTAAATGTCCCTAATGTAGCTGCTTCTACTACCACCGCTGGCAGTGCATTCCACGCACCCACCACTCTCTGTGTAAAGAACCTACCTCTGATATCTCCCCGAAACCTTCCTCCGGTCACCTTAAAATTATGCCCCCTAGTGATAGCACTTTCTGCAATGGGAAAAGGTCTCTGGCTATCCAGTCTATCTAAGCCTCTCATCATCTTGTACCTTCTATCAAGTCACCTCTCATCCTTCTTCTTTCCAATGAGAAAAGCCCTAGCTCCCTCAGCCTTTCTTCGTAAGACATGCCCTCCAGTCCAGGCAGCATCCTGGTAAATCTCCTCTGCACCATCTCTAAAGCTTCCACATCCTTCCTGTAATGAGGCGACCAGAACTGAACACAATATTCCAAAGTGTAGGCATTATATAGCTGCAGCATAACCTCGTGGCTCTTAAACTCAGCCCCCCTGTTAATGAAAGACAGCACACCAAATGCCTTCTGAACAAGCCTATCAACTTGGGTGGCAACTTTGAGCGGTCTTTGGACATGGACCCGAAGATCCCTCTGTTCCTCCACGCCACCAAGAATCCTGTCTTTAAGACTGTATTCTGCATTCAAATTCGACCTTAAAAAATGAATCACTTCACACTTTGACAGGTTGAACTCCCTCTGCCACTTCTCAGCCAAGCTCTGCATCCTGTCAATGTCCCGTTGCAATCTACAACAGCCTTCCACACTATCCACAACTCCAGCAATCTACGTGTCATTGGCAAACTTGCTAACCCAGCCTTCTGCTTCCTCATCCAAGTCATTTATAAAAATCACAAAGTGCAGAGGTCCCAGAACAGAACTCTGCGGAACACCACTGGTCACCGAGCTCCAGGCAGAATACTTTCTATCTACTACCACCCTCTGTCTTCAATGGGCCAGCCAATTTAGTATCCAGACAGCCAACTTTCCCTGTATTCCATGCCTCCTTACTTTCTGAATGAGCCTACAATGGGGAACCTTATCAAACGCCTTGCTAAAATCCATATACACCACATCCATTGCTCTTCCTTCATCAATGTGTTTTGTCACATCTTCAAAGAATTCAATAAGGGTTGTGAGGCATGACCTGCCCCTCACAAAGCCATGCAGACTGTCTCTAATCAAACCATGCTTTTCCAAATAATCATAAATCCTGTCTCTCAGAATCCTCTCCAATAATTTGCCCACTACTGAAGTAGGACTGACTGGTCTATAATTCCCAGGGTTGTCCCTGTTCCCTTGCTTGAACAAGGGAATAACATTTGCCGCCCTTCAATCATCTGGTACTACTCCAGTGGACAGTGAGGACGCAAAGATCATCGCCAAAGGGGCGGCAATCTCTTCCCTCGCTTCCCGTAATATCCTTGGGTATATCCCGTCTGGCCACGGGGACTTATCTGTCCTCATATCAGTCAAAATTTCCAGCACATCCTCCCTCTTAACCTCAACCTGTTCGAACATATCAGCCTGTTTCACGCTGTCCTCACAAACGACCAGGTCCCTCTCACTCGTGAATACTGAAGCAAAGTATTCATTTAGGACCTCCCCTACCTCCTCCGACTCCAGGCACAAGTTCCCTTCACTATCCCTGATCCGCCCTACCCTCACTCTGGCCATCCTCTTCTTCCTCACATAAGTGTAGAACGCCTTGGGATTTTCCTTAATCCTACCCGCCAAGACTTTTTCATGTCCCCTTCTAGCTCTCCGAAGTCCATTTTTTCAGTTCCTTCCTGGCTACCTTTTAACCCTCTAGAGCTCTGTCTGATCCTTGCTTCCTCAACCTTAAGTAAGCTTCCTTCTTCCTCTTGACTAGCTGTCCCACATCTCTTGTCATCCAAGGTTCCTTCACCCTGCCATCCCTTCCTTGCCTCATCGGGACAAATCTATCCAGCAGTCGAAGCAAGTGCTCCCTAAACAACCTCCACATTTCTGTCGTATATTTCCTTGAGAACATCTGTTCCCAATTTATGCTCCCCATTTCCTGCCTAATAGCATTGTAATTCCCCCTCCCCCAATTAAATATTTTCCCATCCCGTCTGCTCCTGTCCCTCTCCATGGCTATAGTAAAGGTCAGGGAGTTGTGATCACTATCACCGAAATGCTTTCCCACCGAGAGATCTGGCACCTGGCCTGGTTCGTTGCCAAGCACCAAATCCAACATAGCCTTCCCTCTAGTCGGCCTATCTACATATTGAGACAGGAAACCTTCCTGGATACACCGGACAAAAACTGCTCCATCCAAACTATTTGCACGAAGGAGATTCCAATCAATGTTAGGGAAGTTGAAGTCACCCATGACAACAACCCTGTTACTTCTGCACCTTTCCAAAATCTGCCTCCCAATCTGTTCCTCCATGTCTCCGTTGCTCTTGGGCGGTCTATAGAAAGCTCCCAAAAAAGTGACTGCTCCTTTCCTGTTTCTGACTTCCACCCATAATGACTCAGTGGACAAACCCTCCTCGACGACCTCCCTTTCTGCAGCTGTGATACTATCCCTGATTAGCAATGCCACTTCCCACCTCTTTTGCCTCCCTCCCTATTACTTTTGAAACATCTAAACCCCGGAACATCCAACATCCATTCCCGTCCCTGTGATATCCAAGTCTCCGTAATGACCTCAACATCATAGCTCCAAGTACTGATCCATGCTCTAAGTTCATCACCCTTATTCCTGACACGTATTGCGTTAAAATAGCTTTGACTCTGATGTAAATAATGTGGTGGATAAAACACAATTATTTCAATGTCAATGACATTTTATGAGTAAGACCTCTCTCGGGAATAAACTTGCAATCTGTACTCATACTGGATGGATGGCAATTATGATAGGCGTCATTTACATTTTCCATATTATTGCATTGACCTTGTTCACTCCTGGCTTTTCTATTGTAAATGTAACTGATCGGTCTGCAGTGGACACTGAATCCAGGGACAAAAGCAATCCCGTTTCACTCAGATCCTTCCTTTTCCCAGTTAAAATGTGAACTTTGAGTCTCTGATTCGGGACCATGTTCAGGGTTACTGCCCAGAAACTACTGTGAGTGATATTACGGGACAGACACTGTACACATCCATTTGGGAGGCAGTTGGGTGTGATAATATCACTGGTCACGGAATCCAGAGGACCCAACCTGATGGCCTGGGGACGGAGGTTCAAATCCCACCACGGCAGCTATATAAAATAGCGGGAGCTCCCTTTCTGTGCATAAAGTAGAGGGAGCTCTACCTCTACATATAAAGTGGAGGGAGCGCTCTCTGTATGTATAAAGTGGAGGGAGCTCCCTCACAATTTATAAAGTGGAAGGAGCAATGTTGGGGGTGATGAAGGAAAGAGGAGAAGAGGGAAGCGAAAACAAATGGGGAAATGGAGAGAGAGGGACAAAGTGGAAGACAGTGAGAGACAGAAGAGATAGCGAAATGAGACCTTGACGGAACCCCAGTAACAATCCCCATTGTCTGCCCAGTCCGGTATTTGGGGTTTAATGTGAGGGTTTTAGGGTTGCGTGTTAGATGAGTTTTTGATATTTTCAAACTGCATTGACATTCCGAACAAAAGCAAGAGTGAAAGATTCAAAATTAAACAAACAAATTGCTCAAAGCATTGCTGTCCATGTACAGAGGGAGGAAAGATGGAGGGAGTGAGACACAGACGGAGAGAGACACAGACAGAGTGGGACAGAAACAGAGGGAGAGAGAGAGACAGAGCTAGAATGATAGAGAAAAAAGGAGAAACAGAGACAGAGGGAGAGAGACAGAAAGGGAGGCAGGCAAATGCAGAGGGAGAGAGACAGATGCAGAGGGAGAAAGGGACAGAGAGAGAGAGAGAGGGAGAGAGACAAACAGAGGGAGAAACAGAGACAGAGGGAGAGAAAGACAGACAGGGTGAGCGAGATTACAGGGAAAACTTTACATCTCATAATGTTGAAAAAAGATAGAATTAAAAAGTAAAACTGGCTGTGTGCAAGAGCTAATTTTGAAAGGAAAGATCAGGGGTTTAATATGAGTGTTTTGGGGGAGAGTGTTGGATCAGTGACATTTAATATTATTGAAAAAACATTATTAAACACTGACAGTCTTTCGAAGCAGGGGAAATGGGATACAGTGTGTGAGGGGACCTTGACAGAACCTCAGTATCAATCCCCATTATCTGCACATTCCTGTATTGGGGGTTTACTGAGAGAGTTTAGGGGGCGAGTGTTGAACAGTGTTTGATATTTTCAAACTGCAGTGACGTTTCCAGCAAGAGCAAGATTTACAGGTTCAAAAGTAACCAAGAAACGGATAAAAACATTTCTGTCCCAGGAGAGAGAGATGGTGTTAGAGACAGAGTCATAGAAAGAGGCAGAGAAAGAGGGAGAGGGCGAGGGAGAGAGGGAGAAAGAGAAAGATGAGAAGAAACAGACATGAGCGGGAGAGACAGAGAGAGGATGAGACAAGTTGCAACAATCATTAACAATCCTCATTATCTGCCCAGTCCTGTTTTTGGAGGTTAGTGTGAGTGTTTTAGGGGTGAATGTTGGATCAGTGTTTCATATTTTCAAACTGCAGTGCCATTCCCAACAAGTCTGTTGAAGTATATAAGAGCATGGAGGTTATGCTGGAAGTGTATAACTCATTGCTTAAGCAGCATAATGAGACCTCCCAAGGCAGGTACAGTGTGAGTTTAGATACAGAGTAAAGCAGTGGATTTAGAGAAGGAGGGAGAAAGGGGCAGAAAGAGTGAGGAGATACAGGGAGGCAGGCAGATTGTAGGAGAATCTTTACATCTTACCACGTGAAAAAAATAATTAAAAATATAAATGTTATGCGCACTGAAAATACTGTCCGCAGACAATAACTAAAGTCACACACCATCCTAACTTGAAATTATATCACCATTTCTTCACTGTTACTGGGTCAAAATCCTAGAACTCCCTTCTTAACAGCACTGTGGGTGTACCTACCCCACATGGACTGCAGCGGTTCAAGAAGGAGGCTCAACACCACCTTCTCAAGGGTAATTAGGAATGGGCAATAAATGCTGGCCTGGCCAGTAACGCACACATCCAACAAATAAATAAGGCAAATAAAAAGTTGACACCGAGTCACTTATGGAGATATTACACGAGACGAACAAAAACTTGGTCAAAGATGTTGGTTTGAAGGAGCGTCTGCAAAGAGGAAAGAGAGTTAGAGAGACGGAGAGGTTTAGGAAAGGAATTCCAGAGTTCGCGGCTTGGCAGCTTGAAGGCACGGCCACCAATGTTGGAACAATTCAAATTGGGGATGGTCAAGAGGCCAGAATTAGAGGATTGTAGATATTAGATTATGATTAGATTAGAGATACAGCACTGAAACAGGCCCTTCGGCCCACCGAGTCTGTGCCGACCATCAACCACCCATTTATACTAATCCTACATTAATCCCATATTCCTACCAAACATCCCCACCTGTCCCTGTATTTCCCTACCACCTACCTATACTAGTGACAATTTATAGTGGCCAATTTACCTACCAACCTGCAAGTCTTTTGGCTTGTGGGAGGAAACCGGAGCACCCGGAGAAAACCCACGCAGACACAGGGAGAACTTGCAAACTCCACACAGGCAGTACCCAGAATCGAACCCGGGTCCCTGGAGCTGTGAGGCTGCGGTGCTAACTACTGCGCCACTGTGCCGCCCCAGCTGGAGGAGATTGAAGAGATAGGGAGGGGTCATTTGTGGAAGACAGTTCCAAACTTCTGCCACCCTTTGTATGTAGAAGTGTTTCTAAATTTCATCTTTGAAAGGGCTTTCGACTAATTTTTTATTTTTAGACAGTCCCCCCCGTCCGAGACTGTTCCCATCGAATACTCACAGGACAGGTATGCACGGGATTAGATACACAGTAAAGATCCATCTACCAATGCCAGACTCACTGTTCCTCTGTCTCTTTCTCCTCATCTCTCACTGCCTGCAACACACTTTCTCTGCCTCTCTTTCTCCCTCTTCCCATCCTGAGAGCAAGAGGGAGAGATTGAGATAGTGTGCAGAGGGAGGTAGAGAAAGAGGGAGAAAAGTAGAGAGATAGACTTGGAAAGTGAGTAACAGAGAGAAGAAATAGGGTTTCAGAGAGCAGAAGAGATGGGAAGAGAGAGATAGAGATGGAGAGAGATTACCAGCAAAAGAGTTTACCAGAGATTACCTCTCTCTCAGTCCCTATCACTCCTTTCCAATTTGTTACCATCTCCATCTATTTTTCTCCTTCTACCGCCGATGTTTCACACTCCATGCCTCTCGCTCGTTTGTCTGTGTATACTGCAATGAAGGATTACAGCAAATTATAATGTTTTACATTTTCTCTTTCCATCTAACTGAACAATCTCTCAGATTGTGAACAGAGGGGCTTTGGTGTAACTGTGGATAAGGTGGTTAAGAAGGCTTACGGAATACTTTCCTTTATTGGCCGATGTAGAGAATATAAGAGCAGGGAGGTTATGCTAGAACTGTATAAAACACTAGTTCGACCACAACTAGAGTACTGTGTACAGTTCTGGTCACCACATTACAGCAAGGATGTGATCACACTCGAGAGGGTACAGAGGGGATTTACAGAGGATGTTGTCAGGAATGGAGAATTTTAACTATGAGTAAAGATTGGATAGGCTGGAATTGTTTTATTTGGAACAGAGAAGGTTGAAGGGACGATTTAATTGAGGTGTATAAAATAATTACGGGCCTAGATAGAGTGGATAGGAAGGACCCATTTCCCTTAACAGAGGGGTCAATCACCATGGGCATATATTACAAATTTTCCACACCAATATCATGAGGGTGTGATGGCTTCCATGGTGGAATACCTTGCTGGATGTTTGCAATGGAGCGTTTTCCTTCCTCATCATCAAAACTGGCCGCCTGGGCCCCAACTTCATCCACATATCTCCCACTCTACCAATATTTCACTCGACATACCTATATTTCTCTGTTTGCATACACAGCAGTGAAGGATTACATTAAATGAATATATCTTACATTCTCCCTTTCAATCCACCCCAACAATCTCTCTCTCTCCAACCTTGACCCTCTCGACTGACGTCTCTCTGCCTGCATATCTAAGCCTCTCTCCCTCTGTCTCCCTCTTAGTGTCAGAGATAGCAGGTGGGAGAGACAGAGAGAGGAAGACAGAGAGAGACACAGAGAACAACCCCAGCTTCTCCAATCTATCCACGTAACTGAAGTCCCTCATCCCTGGAACCATTCTTGTAAATCTTTTCTGCACCCTCTCTAATGCCCCCACATTCTTCCTAAAGTATGGTGTCCAGAATTGGACAATGCTCCAGTTGAAGGCAAACCAGCGTTTTACAAAGGTCATATTTTCCTTGCTTTTATATCCAATGTCTCTATTTATAATCTCAGGACTCCTTCTGCCGTTTAACCACTTTCTAAACCTGCCCTGCCACCTTCAGTGATTGGTGCACAAATACCCCCCAGATGTGTCTGTTCCTGCACCTCCTTTAGAATTGTATCCTTTACTTTATATCGTCTCTCCTCCTTTTTCCGAACAGTGGAGGTGGATGATGCGGGCATGATTCTTAATGAATACATAGCGACTGTCTTCACAAAAGAGGGGACGACACAGACATTGTAGTCAATGAGGAGGGGTTTGAAATATGGAATGGGATAAACAATGAGAAAGGAAATATTAAGGGGTTTAGCATCTTTGAAAGCTGATAATTCATCAGGTTCAGACTGTTAAGAGGTGCAAGGGAGGAAATATCAGAGGCTCTGACCATCATTTTCCAATCCTCTCTGGTTATAGTCGTGCTGCCAGAGGACTGGAGAACTGTGTATGTTGTACAGGTCTACAGTGAAGCAGAGAAGGAGATGTGAAAGTGTCAGCAGCAAACTCAGTTCAGTAGCCAGACTTCTGAAGCAGCGTCAGACACACACAGAATGAAATAATATTTGATAACAGTGATAACCAATAAATCCCAGTTAGACTGAGCCATGTTATTGGGAGGGAGTATATTGTTCTGTCCGCTTGTAACACTGAGACCGTGCGATGTCTCATTATCAATCACTGAATACAATATCATAAAATTATTCTAGGACTGGTTAAATCCACATCATGAAACTGGTAAAAGCTCCTGAGGGTCTGATTCTTGATCCTAACCAAGATATCTCCTTCAAATACATTCCATACACAGAATAATCCAGTAATAATGCCACAGTTACTTAAAACAATACAATTAAAGACATAATGCAGCTCCTGCAAGAATGAAAGTGTAGACAGTGAGGAGATTCCTCAATAAATTGCTGGAAAAGAGCTGGTGGATGTGTAACGCACACATTAAGAAATAATACCGAGTACAGCAGCACAGTTAACATCGATTTACACCATTTACAGCTGAGATACTGCCTTACCAGGAACTCCAATTGCTGCAAGTACAGGATAGTAAATGCCTTGTATCTGATACATTACTGGATATCCCATTTCTGTGAGAAGCAGAGACTTCTATTAGCCTGGAATCCACAGCTCCACCAGGAACTCTGAGCTGATCCATTCCAATGGGTCCTGATTTATACAGGGGATAGGTCTCCACTGGCACGGTTATACCCCTGATCATTGCAATTAGTTACTCTCACCTGAACAAACCCATTACATCAGAAGCTTTGACTCTGGTGTAAATAATGTGGAGGATAAAACACAATCATTTCAATGTCAATGACATTTTCTGCGTAAGATCTCTCTCGGGAATAAACCTGAAATCGGTACTCATACTGGATGGATGCTACAATTACTAGTGGCGTCATGTATATTTTCCATATCATTGCATTGACCTTGTTCACTCCCAGCGTTTCCATTGTAAATGTAACTGATCTCTCTGCAGTGGACACTGAATCCAGGGACAAAAACATTCCTGCTTCACTGTTCCTGCCTTTTCCCAGTTAAAATGTGAACTTTGAGTCTCTGCATCGGGACCATGTTGAGGGTACCAGCCTAAAAACTACTGTGAGTGATATTCGGGGACGGACACAGTACATATCCATTAAGGAAGCAGTCGCATAATGATAATATCACCAGTCAGGTAATCCAGATGCCGAACCTAATGGCCTGGGGACTGAGGCTCCAATCGCACCATGGCAGGTGTATAAATTAGAGGGAGCTGCCCCTCAGCGTATAAACGGGACGGAACTCCCTCTCTGTGTATTAAGTGGACGGAATTCCCTCTCCACGTATAAAGTGGAGGGAGCTCCCTCTCCACGTGTAAAGTGTTTCATATTTTCAAACTGCAGTGACATTTAATGTTGTTGAAAATATATTATCAGAAATTGACAAACTTTTCTCAGCAAGGGAGAGTGGAGACAGGGTGTGAGGGGACCTTGACAGAACCAGAGTAACAATCCCCATTATCTGCCCAGTCGTGTATTGGGGGTTTAGTCTGAGAGTTTAGGGGGCGAGTGTTGATCAGTGTTCGATACTTTCAAACTGCAGTGACGTTTCCAGCAAGGGCAAGAATTGCAGGTTCAAAATGAGCCAAGAAATGGATTAAAACATTTCTGTCCAAGGAGAGAGAGAGGGAGAGATGGTGTGAGAGAGGCACAGGCACAGTCATGGACTGAGGCGGAGAAAGAGGGAGAAGAAGATAGAGGGAGAGAGAGAGATGGAGAGAGACAGACATGATAGGGAGAGACAGATAGAGGATGAGACAAGATGTAACAACAGGTAACAATCCTCATTATTTGCCCAATACTGTATTGGGAGTTTAGTGTGAATGTTTTACGAGTGAGTGTTGGATCGGTGTTTGATATTTTCAAACTGTAGTGACCTTTCCAACAAGGCAGGTATAGAATAGAAGAGCAGGGAGGTTACGCTGAAACTGTATAACTCATTGGTTAGACCATAACTTGAGTACTGTGTGCAGTTCTGGTCACCTCATTACAGAAAGGATGTAATTGCACTAGAGACGGTACAGAGGAGATTTACGAGGATGTTGCCAGAACTGGAAAAATGTAGCGATGAGGAAATATTGGATAGGCTGGTGCTTTTCTCATTGGAACAGAGAAGGCTGACGGGAGATCTGATTGAAATGTGAAAGGCTCGGATAGAGTGGAGGTGAAGGGTCTATTCACCTGAGCAGAGAGCTCAGTGACGAAGGGGCATAGACTTAAAGTGATTGGTCGAAAGATTGGAGGGGTGATGGGGAAAATGTTTTTCCCCCAGAGGGTGGTGAGGGTCTGGAACACATGGTCTGAACGGTCACATGGTCAAGTGCCGTAATCTACAGGGCTACGGCCCAATTGGTGGCAGATGGGATTAGAATATCTGGATCGTGTTTTGGCCGGCACAGACACGATGGGCCAAGTGGCCTCTTTATTTGCCTTAAATTTTCTATGATTCTAAAGGAAAGAGTTACTGGTGCAAAATTAACCAAGAAATGTATGAAACCATTGTTGTCCTGGGACAGAGAGACGAAGGGAGAGATGAAAGGAGGGAGAGAGAGACAGAGTGAGGCAAAGAGGGAGATACAGAGAGAGAGGGAGAGACAGAGAGAGAGGGACTACAGAGAGAGAGAGGGGGCGACAGAGACAGAGAATGACGGGGAAACAGACAAAGAGAAGGAGGCAGAGAAAGAAACAGGGGAGAGAGAGAACAGGGGAGGTAGAGGGGAGGGAAAGACAGACAGAGAGGGAGTGGCAGAGAGAGAGAGAGGGAGCGGTAGAGCGAGAGAGGGAGGAAGGGACAGAGGGAGAGGGAAAGACAGACAGAGGGACAGATGGCGATGGAGTGACAGAGAGAGAGAGAACGATTTGGAGAGACAGGGATTGGAGGAGAAAGGGATAGAGGGAGAGACACAGGGAGAGTGAGACAGAGAGACAGAGAGAGACAGAGAGAGAGAGATAGAGGGAGGGACAGAAAGAAGGACAGAGGCAGGGACAGAGAGAGAGACGGGGAGACCGAGAGAGAGAGATAGGAGAAAGAGAGAGATAGGACAAAGAGAGAGAGAGAGAGAGAGAGAGAGAGAGAAAGGGAGTAAAGATAGAAACGTAAAGAGAGAGTGTGACAGAGTGGGGAAAATACAAAAGCAAATTTAGGTCAGTTATTTTAACTTCTGTGGTGGGAAAACCTCGAGAAAAAATAATTCGGGTCAATATCAATAGTCATATGGACAAATACGAGTTAATTAAGGAAAGGCAGTATGGATTTCATTTGGGAAAATCATGTTTAACTAACTGGCTGGAGTTTTTTGAGGAGGTAACAGAGAGGGTTGATGAGGGCAATGCTGTTAATGTGGTGTACATGGAGTTTCAAAAGGCGTTTGATACATTGCCACGCAACAGACCTGTGAGCAAACTTGTAGCTCATAGAATAAAAGGGACGGTAACAACATGGATACGGAATTGGCTGAGTGACAGGAAACAAAGAGTAGCGGTTGATGGATGTTTTTCAGGCTGGAGGAAGGTTTGTAGTGGAGTTCCCCAGGGGTCAGGGTTGGGACCCTTAAGTTTATTGATATATATTAATGACCGAGACCTTGGTGTACAGGGTACAATTTCAAAGTTTGCAGATGATACAAAACTTGGATGCATTGTGAACTGTGAGGACGATAGTGACGAACTTCAAAAGGACATAGACAAGTTGGTGGAAAGGGCAGGCAGGTGGTAGATGAAGTTCAAAGCATAGAAATGTGAAGTGTGGTAGGAAGAACATGGAGTGACAATATAGAATAAAGGGAGCAATTCTAAACGGGGAGTAGGAGCAGAACGACCTGGGTGTATATGTGCAGATGTCATTGAAGTTTGTTGGACAGGTTGAGAGAGCAGTTAATAAAGCATACGGTATCCTGGGATTTATTAATAGGGGAACAGAGCACAAGAACAAGGAGGTTAGGTTGAACTTGTATAAGACACTAGTTCGTCCTCGGCTGGAGTATTGCGTCCATTTCTGAGTGCTGCACTTTAGTAAACGCGTGAGGCCATTGTAGAGAGTACAGAAGAGATTAACGAGAATGGTTCCAGGGATGAGGAATTTCAGTTATGAAGATAGATTGGAGAAGTTAGGACTGTTTTCCCTGGAGAAGAGAAGGTTGAGAGGTGATTTGATAGAGGTATTCAAAATCATGAGGGGTCTGGACAGAGTAAATAGGGAGAAACTGTTCCCACTTGTGAAAGGATCGAGAATGCGATTAGTCAGATAGAAAATATTTGGTAAGAGAAGCAAAAGTGACATGGAGACAAACTTTTTCATGCAGTGAGTGGTGAATGTCTGGAATGCGCTGCCTGAGAACGTGGTGGAGACAGGTTCAATTGAAGCATTCAAAAGGGAATTAGACATTGATATGAAAAGGAAGAATGTGCTGGTTTATGGGCAGAAGGCAGGGTAATGGAACTGAGTGAACTGCACTCTCGCAAAACCAGTGCAGTCATGATGGCCCGAATGGCCTCATCAAGCAATGCAACAACTCTGAGACAGAGGCAGAGAAAGAGAGAGAGGGAGAGATAGAGAGAGAGAGGCAGAGGAGAGACAGCATGTGAGAGAGACAGAGACAGGGAGGACGAAACAGACAGAGGGAGAGGCAGCGGCAAAGTAAGAAAGGGAGAGGCAGAGAGAGAGAGAGAGAGACAGACAGACAGAGGGAGACAAAGAGACAGAGACATAGAGAGAGGGAGATAAACAGAGAGAGAGAGATAATGACAGATAGGGAGGTAGAGAAGGAGAGAGAGTGGGAAGGAGAGATGATCTGAGAGAAAAACAGAGTTGTGGATTGAGACAGAATAACAGGGAAAGAGAAAGGGAAAGACAGTGACAGAGAGTGGGAGAAAGAGAGAAAGAGATAGAAAGAGAGAAGGAGAGGCTGAGAAAGGGAGAGGGAGAAAGAGATGGAAAGAATCTCATGGTGGAGATACTATAATAACAGACCCACTCCGTGACACGCTCTGTGCAGATACTATAATAACAGACCCACTCAGTGACTCTCCCTGTGGAGATAACATAATAACAGATCCACTCAGTGACTCTCCCTGTGGAGATACTACAACAACAGAGCCATTCAGTGACTCTCCCTGTGGAGATACGACAATAACAGACCCACTCAGTGACTCTCACTGTGTAAATACTATAATAACAGATCCACTCAGTGACTCTCCCTGTGGAGATACTACAACGACAGAGCCATGCAGTGACTCTCCCTGTCTAGATACGACAATAACAGACCCACTCAGTGACTGTCACTGTGTAAATCCTATAATAACAGACACACTCAGTGACTCTCCCTGTGGAGATGCTATAATAGCAAAACCACTCAGTGACATTCCGTGCGGAAATACTATCATAACAGACACAATCGCTCACTCTCCCTGTGGAGATAGTATAATATCTGAAACACTCAGTGACTCTCCCTGTGGAGAAACTATGATAACGGACTCACTCAGTGACTCTCCCTGTGGAGATACTA
Organism: Heterodontus francisci; assembly: GCF_036365525.1. Lineage (NCBI taxonomy): Eukaryota > Metazoa > Chordata > Chondrichthyes > Heterodontiformes > Heterodontidae > Heterodontus > Heterodontus francisci. Next base: position 247,640 of record NW_027142281.1, read on the forward strand.
TAACAACCGACCCACTCAGTGCCTCTCCCTGAGGAGATAATATATTAACAGACTCACTCAGTGACTCTCCCGATGGGAATAATATAATAACTCACCCAATCAGTGACTCGCCCTTTGGAGATGCTATAATAACAGACCCGCTCAGTGACTCTGCCTGTGAAGATACTATAATAACAGACCCACTCTGTGACTCTCCCTGTGGGGATACTAGAATAGCAAAACCAATCAGCGACTCATCCTGTGGAAATACTATAATAACAGACACAATAATTCACCCTCCCAGTCGAGACACTATAATAACACTGACACTCAGTGACTGTCCCACTAGAGATACTAGAAAACATACTCACTCAGTGACTCTGCCTGTGGAGATACTATAATAACAGACCCATTCAGTGACTCGCCCTGTGGAGATACAATAATAACAGATCCACTCAGTGAGTCGCCCTGTGGCGATGCTATAAAAGCAGACGAACACAGTGACGCGCCCTGTGGAGATATTATAATAACAGACACACTCAGTGAGTCGTACCGTGGAGATACTATAATAACAGACCCACTCAGTGACTCTCCCTGTGGAGATACTATAATAACAGATACACTCAGTGGCTCTCCCTGTGGAGATATCACAATAACAGAACCACTCAGTGACTCTCCATGTGGAGATACTGTAATAACAGACTCACTCAGTGACTCTCTCTGTGGAGATATTATAGTCACAGATCCACTCAGTGACGCTCTCTGTGGAGATATTATAGTAACAGATCCACTCAGGGAGTCTCCCTGTGGAGATACAATCATAACAGACACAATCATTCACCATCCCTGCGCAGATACTCTAATAACAGATCCACTCAGAGACTCTCCCTTTGGAGATGCTGTAATAACAGCCCCAATCAGTGACTCTCCCACTGGAGATACTACAATAACAGACTCACTCAGTGACTCTCCCTGTGGAGATATTATAGTAACAGATCTACTCAGGGAGTCTCCCTGTGGAGATACAATAATAACAGACACAATCATTCACCATCCCTGCGCAGATACTCTAATAACAGATCCACTCAGAGACTCTCCCTGTGGAGATACTGTAATAACAGCCCCAATCTGTGACTCTCCCACTGGAGATACTACAATAACAGACTCACTCAGTGACTCTCTCTGTGGAGATATTATAGTAACAGATCGACTCAGTGACTCTCCCTATGGAGCTCCAATAATAACAGACACAATCATTCACCGTCCCTGTGCAGATACTCTAATAACAGATCCACTCAGAGACTCTCCCTGTGGAGATACTGTAATTTCAGATCCACTCACTGACTCTCCCTGTGGAGATGCAATAATAACAGACACACGCAGTCTTTCTCCCTGTTGAGATAGTGTAATACCAGAGACACTCAGTGTCTCGTGCTGTAAAGATACAATAATAACAAACCCATTCCTTTACTTTCATAACAGACACAGTCATGCACTCTGCCTGTGCATATACTATAATAACAGACACACTCAGTGACTCTCCCAAAGGCGATTCTAAAATAACTGACCCACTCAGTGACTCTTCCTGTGGAGACACTAGAATGACAGACCCACTCAGTGATTCTCGATGTGGAGATTATTTACTGAAACACACACTCAGTGACTTTCCCAGTGCTGGTTATATAAAACACACCCACTCAGTGACTCTCCCTGTGGAGATACTATAACAAAAGACCGACTCTGTCACACTCGCTGTGGAGATAATATAACAACAGATCCAATCACTAACTCTCCCTGTGGAGATACTATAATAACAGACCCATTCAGTGACTCTCCCTGTAGAGATACTGTAATAATAGACCAACACAGTGACAATCCCTGTGGAGATAATATAATAACAGACCCACTCATTGACTCTCGCTGTGGAGATACTACAATAACAGACCCGCTCCGTGACTCTAACTGTGATGATACTACCCACTCAGTGGCTCTCCCTGTGGAGATACTGCAATAATAGACCCACTCAGTGACTTTCCCTGTGGACATGCTACAACAACAGACCCACTCAGTGACTCTCCCTGTGGAGATGAAATATTAACAGATCCACACAGTGACTAACCCGATGGAAATAACAGAATAACTCACCCAATCAGTGACTCGCCCTTTGGAGACACTATAATAACAGACCCACTCAGTGACGCTCCCTCTGGAGATACTCCAACAACGGACCCACCCAGTGACTGTCTCTCTGGAGATACTATAATAACAGACCCAATCCGTGACTCTCGCTGTGGAGATACTACAATAACAGACCCACTCAGTGTCTCTCCCTGTGAAGTTGCTGCAACAACAGACCGACTCAGTGACTCTACCTGTGGAGAGACTATAATAGCAGACCCACTCAGAGACGTTGCCTGTGGAGATACTACAACAACAGATCCACTCAGTGACTCTCCCTATGGAGATACTGAAAATTCAGATGTACTCACTGACTCTCCCTGTGGAGACACTATAATAACAGACCCACTCAGTCACTCTCCCTGCGGACATGCTACAACAACAGACCCACTCGGTGTCTCTCCCTTTGGAGATTCTATAATCACAAACAGAATCATTCACTCTCCCTGTGGAAATAGTATAATGCCAGAGACACTCAGTGACTGTCCCTGTGGAGAAACTACAGTAACAGACCCACTCAGTGACTCTCCCTGTGGAGGTACTGCAACAACGGACCCACTCAGTGAGTCTCCCTGTGGAGATATTACAGTAACAGACCCACTGAGCGAATCGCCCACTGGAGACACGATTATAACAGACCAACTCTTTGACTCTCCCTGTGCAGATATTACAACAGACCCACTCAGCAACTCTCCATGTGGAAATCCTATAATAACGGCCCCACTCAGTGACTCGCCCATTGGAGATACGATAATAACAGAGCCACTCAGTGACTCTCTCTTTGGAGATACTATAATAACGGACCCACTCAGTGGCTCTCCCTGTGCAGCTGCTATAATAACGACACACCCAGTGACTCTCCCTGTGGAGGTACTATAATAACAGTCCCACTCAGTGACTCTCCCTGTGGAAATACGTTCATAACAGACACAGTCATTCACTCTGCCTGTGCAGATACTATAATGACAGAGACACTCAGTGACTGTCCCACTGGAGATATTATAAGAACATACACACACAGTGACTCTCCCAATGGCGATTACAAAATAACAGACCCACTCAGTGACTCTCCCTGTGGAGACACTAGAATGACAGACCCTCTCGGTGATTCTCCATGTGGAGATTATATAGTGAAACACACACTCAGTGACTCTCCATTTGGAGAATACATACGAACAGACTCACTTAGAGACTATCCCTGTGGAGATAATATACTAACAGACCCACTCAGTGCTTCTCCCTGTGGAGATACTATAAAAACAGACCCGCTCAGTGACTCTTCCTGAGGAGATACTATGATACCAGACCCACTCAATTACTTTCCCTGTGGAGATACTATAATAACAGCCCCATTCATGGAGAGTGTCGCAGTGAGGGGAAATACAGATTGAGTCAGTAAGGGAGAGGGGCAATCGGAGATGGGGAGAGATTACCAGTGAGAGTAGCTCTCCACTTCTCTCGCCATGCCGATCTCTCCATTTCTCACTGTTACACCCTCTCCGTCGAAATTTCTCCCTCTCTCCTGATGTTTCACACTCTATGCTTACTTCTTGTACCTTTGTGTACTCAGGTTTACATCAAACTCTGATTATATTTGACATTTGCCCTTTCGATCTAACCTAACAACGTGACTGTCTCCAACATTATCTCTGTGTCTGTGAACAACGGGACCTTGGAGTGAATGTTCATTGATTCCTGAGGCTGACAGGACAGGTGGATAAGCTGGTTCGGAAGGGATAAGGGAGACTTTCAATTCCCGACCAAATAAAATAATCTCTCAGTGTCGACCCTATCCAGTCCCTTTGGAATATGTTTCAATGAGATCACCTTTCATTCTTCCAAACTCCAGAGAATACAGGTCCAATTTACTCAGCCTCTCATCATGGGACAATGGCAGAGAAGCTAAACAAATACTCTGTGTCTGACTACATGTTCTCTATCATGCTCTTTAATCGTCCTTGAATCATTGAACATTGCAGTTTGTGGATCATTTCACTGTTTGTTGTTGAGCTGATGAATTTGTTTGATTGGCAGTAATAATATTTTTGGACCATTGCATTGGGTCCAATGGGTTGCAACCAGGATTATTGGGTGATTTCTCTCTGCAACTTTTAACCTTTAATAGAGCTTATCTGGGCATCAACCTGCAATCTATTTTTATATGTCTGACTCCACTCATTATGCGGACGGAATAAAGTTAATTTTGTCTGGTTGTGCACACAATTAAATGACTGTTTGACCCCGCAAGACTTTCTTTCCTGTGAACGTGTGCTAATCTCTCCCTCATACAGACACACACACACACACAGACAATACACACGCACACATACACATATAACATCTGCCTTTCTCTCTGCCAACATCTATCCTGAACTTTCCCTCTCCCTCTGACGGACACTCTATCTCTCAATCATTTTTCACACTTTCTGCACACGTTGTGTCGGCTCTTTTCTTCTAATTTCTCATTTTCCTTCCCACTCTCTCTCCATCTCTCTCTCTCTCTCTTTCGCTCTGTTCCTCTCTCCTCACTTTTATCTCTCCATTGATCTGTTTCCTTACTCTCAAACTCTACCTCTCCCTCATTCTCCACCTTCCTTTCTCTTTGATCTCTCTTCACATCTCTCTATCACTCTCTCTCAATCTCTGTCAAATTGAGGAAATTCTCCTTCCATTTCTCACCATCTCTTGCTCTCTCACTGTCTTGCTATCACCTATTTTCTCTGAGTCTCTCCATCTCTCTATTATTCTTTCAATCTCATTTATCCCTCTCACTCCCCCCATCGCTCTTTCTTTTCTATTTCTCGCTTTATTACTTACTTTCTAACTCTCTTGCTCTGTATGTCCATGTTGGGTCCCTTTAAGGGTTTGGGACCGTTCTGGCGGTGCAGGGTCCCTTTACCAGCGTGGTGCTGGCCCCTCCCCCACCCCGGGGTGGTCACATGCCGCCCAAACAGCAGCTGCGCGGAGGCTGGAGGCAGTTTTTGACCCCTGTGACCTCCAAACACGTGGAGTGACGCAGCCAATCAGGGCTCAGTGACGCGCGTGGAGAGACCGCGGCGTCATCAGCCGCCATGTTTGCGTGACGTCCCGGCGGCTGTTTATTTACGTCAGAGAGCAGCTGCTAGGAAAAGGAGAAGCGGCTTCAGTGGTCGATCTCATTGGAGGAAACTTGAAAGTCTGAGCCGCGGGAGAATGTAAAAAGTGGCAGTTAACGGGCTTGTCGGAATGCGCATGTGCAGAGCTCCCTCCCAGGGTGCAGCGCGGCCCGTAGCACAGGTCGGGGCTTTTTCCAGCCGCACGGCCTTGTGGGGGCCGCTGGACGCCATTGCTCCCTCATTAACTCAGTCAAAATCAACTCATTCCGTCTCAGCTCCCGCTCTCTCCTTTTCATATTGCAGGCTGAAATAGGCTTTGTTGGCAACAACAACACCATCCAGGGTGTGATCAGATACTCAGTCCCTTCGTAAAAGATTTCCTGTCCCTCCAACAGCTTGCGTCATTGCCCCATTTATCAGTGTTTTTTCCCCCTTCTGATGTTATTGAATTTGTTCGTGGCTTTTATCCTGCTGAAATGGCTGCTGAAGTTGTTGGTCTTTTTCTCCTGGCTTCATAGCTAACCCTCTCTCCGTCTGTCTCACTCCGAGTATCAGAGATAGCAGCAGGGAGAGACAGAGAGAGGATGACAGAGATAGAGACACAGATAACAACCCCAGCTACTCCAATCTATCCACATAACTAAGTCTCTCATCCCTGGAACCTTGCTCGTGAACCTTTTCTGCACCAAGTCTAATGCCCTCACATCCTTCCTAAAGTGTGGTGTCCAGAAGTGTTTTATAAAGCTTCATCATAACCTCCTTGCTTTTCTACTCTAAAGTCTCGATTTACAAAGCCTGGGATCCCATATTCCTTTTAACCACTTTCTCAACTAGCCCTGCCAGCTTCAATTTGTGCACAGATATCCCAGATCTCTGTTCCTGCACCCACTTTATTCTGTTCTTAGGTTCTCGTAACAGAGAGGGACAGGAGGACAGGGAGGTCTAGAAAGGAGGGGGAGAGAAAGCAAACAAACAGGAAGCACGTATGGGAACACCACCACCTGCAAGTTTCCCTTCAAGTCTCACATCATCCTGACTTGGAAATATATCGCCGTTCCTTCACTGTCACTGGGTCCAAATCCTGGAACTCCCTTCCTAACAGCACTGTGGGTGTACTGGCCCCACATGGACTGCACTGGTTAAAGAAGGTTCAAGGGCAATTCGTGATGGGCAATAAATGCTGGCCGAGCCAGTAACGCACACATTAAACACATGAATAAAAAATAATAACGATTTGGCACCAAGTCACTTAAGGAGATATTAGACTAACAAAGAACAGTACAGCGCATGAACAGGCCATTCGGCCCTCCAAGCCTGTGCCGATCTTGATGCCTGTCTAAACTAAACCGTTCTGCACTTCTGGGGACCGTATCCATCTATTCCCATTCAATTCATGTATTTGTCAAGATGCCTCTTAAACGTTGTTATCGTATCTGCTCCCACCACCTCCCCCGGCAGCAAGTTCCAGGCACTCACCACCCTCTGCGTAAGGAACTAGCCTCGCACATCCCCTCGAAACTTTGCCCCACGCACCTTAAACTGGACAGAAGAACATAAGAAGTAGCAGCAGGAGTTGGCCATTCAGCCCCTCAAGCCTGCGCTGCCATTCAATAATATCATTGCTGATCTGTCCCAGGACTCAACTTCTCTTTCAGGCCTGCTCCACATAACCCTCGACACCTCGAGATTTCAAAAATGTATCTATCTCTTCCTTAAATACAATTAGTGACCTAGTCTCCACAACTCTGAGGTACAGAATTCCAGGTTTCAGCACCAAAAACTTGGTCAAAGAGCTTGGATTTAGGGAGCATCATCAAATAGGAAAGAGCATTAATGAGTCGGAGAGGTTTAGGGAAGGAATTCCAGAGTTAGGGCCGTGGCAGCTTGAAGGCATGGCCACCAATGATGGAACGATTCAAATTGGGGATGCTCAAGAGGCCAGAATTAGAGGATCGCAGATATTGTGGTATTGTAGAGCTGGAGGAGATTGCAGAGATAGGGTGGGGTTATTTGTAGAAGCCAGTTCCAAAATTACATCACCCTTTGTCTGCAGAAGTGTTCATAAATTTCACCCTTGAAAGGACTTTCAACAAATTTTAGATTTTTAGACAGTCTGCCTTGTCCGAGACTCCCCCAACTCGTGAGAAGAGTTTCTCTTTATCTACCCAATCAGTTTCCACTATTAACTTGTAAACTTTGATCAAGTCAACCCTCACCCTTCTTAACTCCAAGATACAGAGCAAATCTCTGTCTTCTCTGTTCCATCAAACACTCGCAGGCAGGTACAGTGTGGTGTTAGATACTGAGTAAAGCTGCCTCTATTTATGCCTCTCTTTCTCCTCCTCCATCCACATGGGGAGAGTAACAGTAAGAAAGACAGGGATAGATATGCAGAGAAAATAACAGAGAGAGGGAAAGATAGCAAAGACGAGAGATTATCGGAGAGAAAGAGGAAGAGATTTCAATGGAGAATGCCATTCAGTGTTCCTGCAAATCTGTGTGCAGCAGCATGGAAGGTACCATGCAGGTCCTGTACCGTGATAAATAACAGGTCTGCAAAGATTCTTCAAATATTTAAAGGGACAGCGCAAGAAAAAAATAACTGGCCGTGCACAACAACTTAATTTTCAGGGAACATTGGAGCCAGCTGTGGCTCCGTGGGTAATAGTCCTACCTCTGAGTTATATGTTTGTGGGTTTAGGACAGAACACAAAATCCACGCTGATGCCACCCAACAGAAAATCAGAACAGACCAAATCAGAGACTCAGAAAAGGAAACTTGTGTTAAATTTGTGACCCTCGCGTTTTGGAATGTTTTAATGTTTGAGTAAATTTTTAATGTTTGCCGATGATATTAAACTTGGAGGAGATGCAAACAGTGAGGATGACACCAATCGACTGCAACAGGACATTGATAGTTGAGCAGAATGGGCAGACAAGTGGCAAATGGAATTTAATACAAGGAAATGTGAGGTGATGTATTTTGGCAGAAGTGATAGGGAGTGGCAATATAGACTTAATAGCACAGTTCTAGAGAGTGTGCAGGGACAGAGGGACCTGGGGATACATGTACATACATCTTTGAAGGTGGCAGGACATATTGATAGAGTAGTCAGCAATGTATGTGGCATCTTAGGCTGCATAAATAGTTGTGGATACAAATGAGTGAAAGCTATGCTAAACCTTTCCAAAGCTCTGGTTAGGCCACAACTAGAATATTGCATCCAGTTCTGGTCACCACACATTAGGAAGGATGTGAGGGTCCTTCAGGGGATCAGAGGAGATGTCAGTTTCAGAGATGGGAGGGTTTCGCAAAGTGGATTGTGAACAGCTACCTGAAGGTAAATTATTGTCAGAGTAGTGAGAGTTAGTGCGGGTTGAGAACAAATATTTTCCCACAAAGACAAACAGAGTGAGACTCCCAAATCCAGAGCCCCTTGGATAACAAGGATCAAACCGGGTGGGATAAGGCACAAAAGGGAAGCTTATGTCAGATACCGAGAGCTCAATACCATAGAAAGCCGAGAAGAGTGAAGAAAGTTCAGGGGTGAAATTAAAAACCAAATTAGGAAAGCAAAGAGAGGGCTGTAAATGTATTACCAAATAAAATCAAGGAAAACACAGAGATGTTTTATAAATACATGAAGAGCAAGAGGATAACTAAGGATAGAGTATTAGGGACCAGAAAGGGAATGTGTGTGTGGAGGTGGGAGATGTGGGCACGGTTCAGAATGAATACTTTGTGTCTGTCTTTATAAAAGAGAGGGAACGATGCAGACGTTGTAGTTAAAGCGGAGTGTGAAATATTGGATGGGATAAACAGAATGAGAGGGAAATATTAAGGTGTTCGCTATCTGTGAAAGTGGAGACATGGTCAGGCTTGAATGTATTGGAATCAGTTCACAGCAGGTTCACTCGACTGATTCCTGGGATGAAGGGGCTTTCTTATGAGGAATGGTTGAACATGTTGGGCCTAGACTCATTGGAGTGTAGAAGAATGAGAGGTGATCTTATTAAAACATACAAGATTGTGAGGGGAATTTCCAGGGCGGATGCTGGGAGGATGTTCCCCTTGTGGGGGAGTCTAGAACTAGGGGGCACAGTTTAAAAATAAAGGGTCTGCCATTTAAGACGGAGCAAAGGAAGATTTCTTTCTCCCTGCCGCTGGTTAGACTTTCGGATTCTCTTCCCCACAGAGTAGTGGAGGTTGGGTCATTGAATACATTCAAGGCTGAGTGAGATAGATTGATGATCGACAAGGGATTCAAGGGTGATGGGGGCAGGCAGGAAAGTGGAGTTCAGGCCACTATCAGATCGGCAGATCAGTCATGATCGTATTGAATGGCAGTACAGGCTCGAGTTGCTGAATGGCCTACTCCTGCTCCTATTTCTTAGAATCTTGTGTATAAATTGGAGGGTGTTCTCTCCATTCTTTAAAACATTTTTATAGCAGAGACAGGGCCATGTGTAATCTCAACAGAGACGGAGTATAGTGCAGACCTAACCAGTGCATTAATAACTGAGACGAGTGTAAAAGGTATCGAGGATACAGAATTCTAAAAGTAAATTCAGGGGAACTTTTTTTAGACCAGTACGTAGCAAGGCAAACAAGAGATGGGTCAGTTTTACATTTAGTTTTAGGGAATGAAGTTGGGCCGGAGGAAGGTGATTTAGAAAAAGTGGAGTGGAAAAAGCTACTTGAAGGTAAATCAGTGTCAGATCAGTGAGAGGGAATCATTTCATCTGGGAGGAGCTATTATTCCAGATTTATTTTTTATTTTCAGAGAAATTCAAATTCACAAGAGCCCAATGTGGGATTTGAACTCCTGCTTTTTCAGTCATCAGGCTTTCAGATTACAAACTGTAAAAGACATTCACCTTCCGCCTGTTGTTGCCTGACTCTCTCAGCTTTTGTATATTGTCCCCACTCTTGTTCTTCCATGTGTCTAAAGACTTTGATGTTATTCAGACATTGGTAAACCACTTCATTCTCTCAGGACATCGGCTTAAAGACCTTCAGGGACGCAATCCACAATCTAATTCACAACCTATTCAATCAACCAAGATCTTCAACTCCATTCAAACACCCCGATATCCTTTCCATGCACAGATAACAGACAATTCCACAATGCAGGCATGTCTGAATGAGATACCACATTTACCTGACACAATCCAAGCTCCAAACTGAATCATTAAGATATAGAAAATACCACAGAAATGTGACTTGTTCCTTGTAACAGTGAGACTGAAACCAAGAAGGATTCCGAGAAAAGTCAGGATCGGTATTGAAAGAGAAAGAGAGAGTGTCAAATGGGGTGGGGTGGGGGGGGGGGGGGGAGAGAAACGCTGTCAGCTCCTGTATGTGAAAGGCCTCTCTGTTCCTGCACCAGACTGCCAATAGCTTCCTGAAGTCTGCTGCGATTCTCTTCCCTCTTTACTACATTTCCAAAGTTTTGTGCCATCTGCAAACTTTGAAGTTCTGCTCTGTAAACCCAAGTCAGGTCATTAATGGATATCAAAAAGAGCAGTGGTCCCAATACAAACCTCTGGGTGACACCACTCTATACCTCCCTCCAGTCTGAAACAACCGTTCACCACTACTCTCTGTGTTCTGTCTCTTACCCAATGTTGGAAACCCTCTGTCACTGTCCCTTTAATCACAACGACATTGTGAAATAGTCATAAAAGAGTGGGATGATGCAGACGTTGTGGTTAAGGAGGAGTGTGAAATATTGGATGGTATAAAGAGAGTAGAATGATACCTGGACTCCAAGGGTTAAGCGAAGAGGGAGAATCTCAAACCAGAGGAAACAGTTTTTAAATGTGATCTCGGACAGCCCGCTGTGAACTCACCGAATCACAGACTGCTCCAGCACAGAAAGAGGCCAGTCACCCATCGTACCCGTGTGGGCTCAATGAAGTTCTCCCTGGTGTCATGGACAATATTTATAACACAACCACAATCGCTTAAACAAGATTCTGCTCGTTATCACATTGCTGCTTGTTGGAGCTTGCTGTGCACGATTGGATGTACCGCTGAACATCTCCACCCACTCTGAGAAACAACCATTCACAACTATTCTCTGCTTTCCATGTCTTGGTCAATGTCAGATACAGAGTAAAGCTCCCTCTGTCACTGCCCCCATCAAACACTCAAAGGACAGGTACAGCACTGGGATTAGCTGGTCAATTTGGAGCACTTCCTGCCAGCAATCAGGTGGAGCAGCTGCACCTGTGTTGCAGCAATTGCAGAGTGGAGAGTGGAGACGGCAGCAACTGGGGAGAGGAGAGTGGAATAACTGCAAAGAGTTGACTATCGAGTGGAGACAGCTGCATTTACTGAGGAACTGTTGCACTTTTTCAAGGATTAAGAAGACCTGCAAGTCATTTTGGAGAGGTGGGTGTTGGAGCACCAGAGAACTGTTGGTTGTTTGGACTGTTGGGGGAGGGAGGAGGCACTGGAATATCCAGGGGTGGGGCTGCCATATTCTATAGGGAGCCCTTGTATTTGGTCTTGTGGTTATCTGCCATCCTGCACAGAAGGGGCTCCCTCCCCACCCCCAACTGTGTGGCTCTGGACGGCTGGAGCTGCCCGGCTGAAGACTAGCTTTATACAACAACAGAAAAGGGAGCGAACCGGGCGGCTCTTGCCGACCCGGGCGAGGAGCCCTCCCCTAACTTGAAGATTGAATTGTAGACTCTGCAGGAAGGTGCTCCAACCACCAAGTGAACTGTAACATCCTCGCAGCTGTTCTCTCTCTTCCATCACTCGGCCACCTATCCTCGCCTCTCCTTGTCCTTTTCAACCCTATCGTCCTCTACTCCCATCCCCACCTCCCCCATCATATTGTTTGTGTTAAATAAAACTGTCGTGTCCTTTGTTTCTTGGGGGTGGGCGTAGCTCTGCGACCCCATGGCAAGCCCCTCATCGCCGGTGGCGTGGCCTTCCCATGCATATGCTGCTGCGGCTGCTGCAGCTGTACCTGTTGCCCCGTCACCGTTTGCTTTATTAACATCGAAGCATGGGGTCAAGAGCTACGTCCACCCGAACATGACTATCGAGGCATGTGTGAAAGCAATGGCCGAGGTTGTCGGCCCTTCGGCCATTGTTGCAGCCTCTAAAATGTATGGGAAGGCAGTGTTGTTCCTGAGGACGGAGCGGGCGGTGTCCCTGGCTCTGAGCAAGGGGCTCACCGTGGGCGGGACCTTTCTGCAAGTGGACCTCCTGGAGGCCACTGCACAAAGGCTCATTCTATCCATTGTCCAGCCCTTCATTCCTGGTGAGCTCCTCCTTCCCCACCTGCACCATCTGGGGGAGGTTAAGACGGGGCTCACCCCAGTCCCGCTCGGTCTTCGGGAGAACAGCCTCCGACACGTGTACTCCTTCCGCCGCCAGTTATTCATGCAGCTGGCGCGGGAGGAGGTGGCAGAGGGCCACTTTAATGTAGAATTCCAGGGGACGGCCTACCGCGTCTTCTGGATCTTGGACGGTGTGCGGTGCCATGTCTGTAAGGGGGTGGGGCATGTTCGTAAGAACTGCCTCTACATTTCGCAGGCGTACGTCTCCCGCGTCTCGGCGGCCTCCATGCGGCTGATGCCGTGCTCGGACCACTGGCACTTTAACAACCGGCTGCTGGAGGACGTGCGATTTCGGGACTCGTTCTGTCGATTCTGGGCCGACTGGAGAAGGAAGCAGGGGGGCTTCCCCTCCTTGAGGCTATGGTGGGATGTGGGCAAGACTCACATCTGCGTCTTCTGTCAGGAGTACGCGAAGGGGTCGACAAAGAGGCGGGAAGCCGAGATCGAGCGCCTTGAGAGGGAGGTGCTCGACTTGGAGTCCCGTCTCGGTCATGCCGTCGTGGACCCGGCCCTGTGGCAGGCGTACAAAGAGAAGAAGGGCGCGCTGAGGGACCTGCAGCTCATAGGGTCCTGAGGCGCGTACGTGAGGTCGCGGATCCAGATCCTGGAAGATTTGGACCGCGCCTCACCCTTCTTCTACTCGCTGGAAAAATGGCGGGGGGTCCGTAAGCAGCTCGTCGAGTTGCTGGCCGACGACGGATCCTCCATCACGGATCCGGAGGGAATGGGCCTCCTGGTCTGTACTTATTACAGTGCGTTGTTCTCTCCGGATCCGTCCAGCGAGGATGCACGCAGAGTTTTGTGAGAGGACCTGCCGCAGGTCAGCCCGAGGGCGCCGAAGGATTGGAGGCTCCGCTCACGTTGGCGGAGCTGACTGGCGCCCTCCACCAGCTCTCGAGGGGCAAATCCCTCGACTTCACTTTCTCCATCAACCTACCATGGGGAACCTTATCAAACGCCTTACTGAAGTCCATGTATATGACATCGACAGCCCTTCCCTCATCAATCAACTTTGTCACTTCCTCAAAGAATTCTATTAAGTTGGTAAGACATGACCTTCCCTGCACAAAACCATGTTGCCTATCACTGATAAGCCCATTTTCTTCCAAATGGGAATAGATCCTATCCCTCAGTATCTTCTCCAGCAGCTTCCCTACCACTGACGTCAGGCTCACCGGTCTATAATTACCTGGATTATCCCTGCTACCCTTCTTAAACAACGGGACAACATTAGCAGTTCTCCACTCCTCCGGGACCTCACCCGTGTTAAGGATGCTGCAAAAATATCTGTTAAGGCCCCAGCTATTTCCTCTCTCGCTTCCCTCAGTAACCTGGGATAGATCCCATCCGGACCTGGGGACCTGTCCACCTTAATGCCCTTTAGAATACCCAACACTTCCTCCCTCCTTATGCCGACTTGACCTAGAGTAATCAAACATCTGTTCCTAACCTCAACATCCGTCATGTCCCTCTCCTCGGTGAATACCGATGCAAAGTACTCATTTAGAATCTCACCCATTTTCTCTGATTCCAAGCATAACATTCCTCCTTTGTCCTTTAGTGGGCCAATCCTTACTCTAGTTACCCTCTTTCTCCTTATATATGAATAAAAGGCTTTGGGATTTTCTTTAACCCTGTTTGCTAAAGATATTTCATGACCCCTTTTAGCCCTCTTAATTCCTCGTTTCAGATTGGTCCTACATTCCCGATATTCTTTCAAAGCTTCGTCTTTCATCAGCCGCCTAGACCTTATGTATGCTTCCTTTTTCCTCTCAGCTAGTCTCACAATTTCACCTGTCATCCATGGTTCCCTAATCTTGCCATTTCTATCCCTCATTTTCTCAGGAACATGTCTCTCCTGCACGCTAATCTCCTGCACGCGTGGAAAGTTCTTTACGCAGAGGGTGGTGGGTGCGGGAACACGTTGCCAGTGGAGGTGGTAGACGAGGGCACGATAGCGTCCTTTAAGATGTATCGAGACAGATACATGAATGGGCAGGAAGCAAAGAGATACATACCCTTAGAAAATAGGCGACAGGTTTAGATAGAGAATCTGGATCGGCGCAGGCTTGGAGGGCCGAAGGGCCTGTTCCTGTGCTGTAATTTCCTTTGTTCTTTGTTCTTTGTTTCTAGATGGAGGTCTGTTCACAGGAGGGTTATTAGAGGGGTTTCAGTTCACAGGAGGTGAATTAGAGGGGTATTTGTTCGCAGGAGGGGTATTAGAAGGGACTCTGTTCACAGGAGGTGTATTAGAGGGGAGTCTGTTCACAGGAGGGTTATTAGATGCGAGTCTGTTCACAGATGGTGCAGTAGATGGGTTCTTTTCACAGGAGGGGTATTAAAGGGGGTTCTGTTCGCAGGAGTAGTATTGGATGGGAGCCTGTTCACAGGAGGTGTATTAGACGGGAGTCTGTTCAAAGGCGGTGTATTAGATGGGTGTCTGTCCACATGAGGTGTATTCGATCGGGGTCTGTTCACAGGAGTGGTTTTAGATGGGAATCTGTTCACAGGAGGGGTCTTAGAGGGAAGTCTGTTCAAAGGAGTTGTATTAGATGGGAGCCTGTTCACTGGAGTTGTATCAGAGTGGAGTCTGTTCAGAGGCGGTGTATTAGATGGGGGTCTGTTCACATGAGGGGTATTAGATCGGGCTCTGTTCACAGGAGTGGTCTTAAAGGGGAGTCTGTTCACAGGAGGGGTATCAGAGGTAAGTCTGTTCAAAGGAGGGGTATTAGATGGGGGTCTGTGCGCAGAAGGGTTATTAGATGGGGGTCTGTTCGCAGGAGGGCTTTTAGATGGGGGTCTGTTCGCAGGAGGTGTATTCAATAGGAGTCTGTTCACAGGAGAGTTAGTAGAAGGGGGTCTGTTGGCAGGAGAGGTATTACAGGGGAGTCTGTTCACAGAAGGGGTATTAGATTGGAGTCTGTTCGCAGGAGGGGTATTTGATGAGAGTCTGTTCACAGAGGGGTATTAGAGGGTAGTCTTTTCACAGGAGGTGTATTAAATGCGAGTCTGTTTACAGGAGGGGTATTAGATGGGAGTCTGTTCACAGGAGGGGTATCAGATTGGAGTCTGTTCACAGCAGGTGTTTTAGATTGGAGTCAGTTCACAGGAGGGTTTTTAGAGCGGTCTGTTCGCAGGAGGGATATTAGATGGGAGTCAGTTCACAGGAGGGGTTTCTGAGGGCTCTGTTCACAGGAGGGGTATTAGATGTGAGTCTGCTCGCAGGAGGGGTGTTAGAGGGACGTCTGTTCATGGGAAAGGTATTACATGTGTGTCTGTTCACAGGAGGCGTATTAGCAGGGAGAATGTTCACAGGAGGCGTATTAGATGGGAGGCTGTTGACAGGAGGGGTATTAGATCGACGTCTGTTCACAGGAGGGCTATTAAATGAGAGTCAGTTCACAGCAAGGTTTTTAGAGGGGTCTGTTCACAGGAGGGGTATGAGATGGGAGTCTGTTCACAGGAGGGGCTGTAGAGGGGTCTGTTCACAGGAGGTGTATTAGATGGGAGTCAGTTCACAGGAGGGATTTTAGATGGGGTATGTTCACAGGAGGGGTATTAGATGGGAGTCAGTTCACAGGAGGGATTTTCGAGGGGATGTGTTCACAGGATCGGTATTTGATGGGAGTCTGCTTTCCAGGAGGGATTTTAGAGGGTGTCTGTTCACAGGATGGTATTACATGGGGGATGTGTGTCAGTTCGCATTTGGATTTCAGATAGACGTCTGCAGACGAGGGGTATTTAGATGTGGACGGGTTTGTTTGCAGGGAGGAATTTGTTGAGGCGTGAATTTTCCAGCGGGGGAAATATTGCAGTGGAGAAAAATTGTGGGGGCAAATTTTCAGGGGGTGGGAGTGGAATTTGCAAAAGGAAAATAATTGGTGGGGGAAGTTTAGCTGGAGTGGGGGGTGGGCGGTGGCGTGATATTTTGCGGAGGGGAGATAAATATTTGCCGTGGGCGGGGGGAAACAAAGAAGGAGAGAAAGTTGGAAGGAGGCAAAGAAAGAGAGAGAAAGCAGAGAAAGAGAAAGAGAGGGAGAAAGTTGGAAAGCGGCAAATAAGAGAGAAAGAGCAGAGAAAGAGAGGGGAGGGAGAAAGTTGGAAAGAGGCAAAGAAAGAGAGAGAGGGAGAGAAAGCAGAGAAAGAGAAAGCGAGGGAGAAAGCAGAGAAAGGGAGAGAGAGAAAGAGATTAAGCAGAGAAAGAGAAAGAGAAAGGGAGAGAGAGAGAAAATCGGAAAGGGGCAAATAAGAGATGAAGGAGCGAAAGAGAGAAAGGGGGAAAGTTGGAAAGAGGCAAAAAAAAGGGAGAGAGAGAGAAAGCAGAGAAAGGGAGAGAGAGAAAGAAAGCAGGGAAAGTGAAAGAGACAAAGAAAGCAGAAAAAGAGAGAGGGAAAGTCAGAAGGAGGCAAAGGAAGAGAGAGTGAGAGCAAGAGAAAGAGCAACACAAAGACTCAAAGAGAAAGAGACTGGGTGAAAGAGACTGCGAATGAGGGTGACAGAGACAATAAAGATGGGATACTCACCATCCCACACAGTCTGCGCTCCATCGTTGGACTCGAACACCTTCCCTCCATCTGCTCATCCATGGGGATAAGATACTGGACAGGGACATTGTGGTGGGAATTGGAGTAAAGTGTCAGGACTGGGACAGAGAGAGGGGGTTTCAGACTGGACTCTCCCTCTCTCTCTCTCTCTCTCTCTCTCTCTCTCTCTCTCACACACACACACACACACACACACTGTAATCAGCTTGCAATTCAGCTGGGCACAGATACACAGAGACTGAGACACAGAAACTCACCTTCACAAACCAGCCACATGGAAAGAAAGAATGGAGGCTGATGTTGTCCTAATATATCCCAGAACCTGTCACTCAAAATAGCGAGTTCACCAAAAATACAACTCATCCAACCAGCTCTCCGCTTCCTCTATCTGGACACTCCCTCCCAGGTATGGGACAGTCCAAGGTGAGTCTCTGTGTAAACAGGGAATGGGGAAGGGAGGGATATTCCAGCCATATCCCAAATGGACCATTCCAGACAGAAACCTATCTGTCTGTCTGTCTGTCTCTCTCCCTCCCCCAAAAGCCTCACTGACAGTGCAGAAAAGCTGCTGTAATTTAAACCCTGGAGGGGACGCTTTGGATAATGACCATTTAACACTCATTGCACTAAATGTCTTTCACTATTCACCTCCAGTTTACAGAAAGGTCAGAAAGTTACTGAAAATGTCTCACTGCAGTTACCTTGAAATTCTGGCAAAGAGTTTTTGCTGGAGAGGTCAGTTTGACTGCAGTACAAACAGGCAGTTTTTATTTGGCTTTTCAATTCCACTGTGTGACAAACCCTGAAACTAGAGCCAGGTTAATGATGCAGACAAGTGAACTTTTACAACTGGTGACATTTCACACAATAGTTCTGACCCATATTTACAGTTATATTTGTCAATGATTCTTTGTACCTTATTTAATGCTGCTGTATTTATGTATTACCCTGTACTCATTGGAAAACAAATCTATCTTAACATTTACCACTTTAAAGTTACAAGGGTTCACAAAGCTGGGAAATGGTTATTTAATACAAATTGTATTAAAGATCTTCCACTTTTCACCTCCAGTTTATCTAAAGCTCAAAATAAAGACCTCCACAGTCTGACAGAGCTTTTGCTGCTGCAATAAAGTGTCACTTGTGTCACTTTGCTTCCTGACAGTTTCTTTCCTCTGCTCTCCTGGGGGATTCAGAGGAATTTTTGTTCATCGCTTTTCCAAATTCAGGAGGTTCCAGCTCCTCTGGAGCTGCTGACCTGGAGAAATTAATTGCATTCAAAATCTTTCCCTCGCTTTTGAGACACGAGGAGAGACTGTTTACACTAGCAGAGGGGTGAGACAAACAGGCAGGGAGTTATTATTGCCTGGAATTCTCTGTCTGACAGGTTTCTGAAAGCAGATTCAATATTAACATTCAAAAGACAATTGGAGTCCAATTTCAACTACTCTTAGTTATAGTCGAGAAGATACCAGCATAGAAAGAGAAGTGTGAGAGAGAGAGAGATGTCATAACGTAGTTGATCAAGAACTCAACACAACTTATATTGAGAGTGTTTATTTATAAATGACTGTTTGAGTTTTATTTGATCCTGTTGTTTTATTTATACATTACCTTTAATCACTCAATATAACTTTCCAAACAGGAACGAGTTTCATGTTACAAGTGTTCACATAGTAGAAAAATAGCCATTTTACAAAAGTTGCATTGAAATTATTCTTTTCAGCATCTCAAGTTTACAATAAAGTAAATTCCTCAGATTTGTGGAAACTTTCAAACTCAGCAAGAGATTCTCCCATCAGTAATGGCTCAGCATCTCCATCTGCTGGTGTCCCTGACTTACTGCAGCTACTGACCCCGCTCACCATCTCCACCTGCTGGTGGCCCTGTCTCACTGCAGTTATTGCCTGCTCAGCATCTCCATCTGCTGGTGTCCATCTCTCACTGCAGTTACTGTCCCTCTCTCACCATCCCCATCTGCTGGTTTCCCTGACTCACTGCAATTTCTGCCCCTCTCACCATCTCCATCTGCTGTTGTCCCTGTCACACTGCAGTTACTGTCCCCCTCTCATCATCTGCATCAGGTGGTGTCCCTGTCTCACTGCAGTTACTGCCCCCTCTCACCAACCCCAAATGCTGGTGTCCCTCTCCCACTGCAGCTGCAGCCCACTCTCACCATCTCCATCTGCTGGTGTCCCTGTCTCACTGCAGTTACAGCCCCTCCCACCAAGTCTGTGACTTTCAGCTTTGTTCACTGGTGGCGATTGTTGACATAGCAACCACTAGGTGGCGCAGTACTGGCACATGCGCAAATGTATCCTATTCCAGTTAAACACCAGGGTCTGCCATGTTCAGGCAGCTGCCAGGACTAAAGATGGCGCCGGTCAAATAATCACAAAGGCGGGTGGAGGGTTGGTGGTGGAGCGGGGTCAAGTGGGGGAGGGGAATAGGATTTAGTTCCACTGTTTGAAACCCTTCAGCTCTTTCTATGATTTCCCTAATTTAACAATGAGATTGAGAGGGTATTTCACCGCATTCTTCAGCTCCTGTCTGAATTTAGTCTGGGTCACAGTGTAAATACATGTGTTGGTGCAGGAACTGAGAAGCTGCAGCATCTTTGTTGTGTTATCTATGATAAAGACACGGTCAGTGAGGGAGAAAAAATACTGAATATCTACAAGTCGCCGATAAATGATAAACACAACCCGGGTCACCCACAACAGTATAAAACTGCCGGATATACTGAAGAGTAAAATAATTGATTTCCTGCGATTCTCCATCTCTGGGTCCTTGTTATTCTCTGCATTGCTGTGGCGCCGGAATCCCCTGCGGACTTTACTGGAGAATAAAATCCGTCTGATAGTCAGAACATTGAGCAGCAACATCAGAAAAATCGCGACACCAGGGGTTAAACTGAGGTCAAACAATTCAAATGCCCCCCATATGGGGGAAGTAAAGAAGCTCAGTTTATTAACACAACCCATGGGAACATTATCAATAATATAATCCTGCTCTAGTGTAAAGTAATAGGGGACAGACTCGAAACAGCCCAGCACACTCACTGTTCCTACAACCACTGCCGTCGTTTTCTCGCTGCAATATTTTGTTTTCAGCTTCTCACAACAAATGGCCACAAATCGATCAAAGGTGAAAGTGACTGTGAGCCAGACAGAAACAACTGTGGATACAGAACGCAGAACGGCCATGAGAGAACACACAGGATTAATTCTCAGGAATGAATCTTGGAAATAAATTAAAGCAATCATGAACAAAATGGGATCAGTGACAACAACCAGGAGATCAGACACTGCCATTCCCACCAGGTAGACAGTGATACATTTGGAGAGACCGCACTTTCCTCGGGAAAGGATCACAATCGCCACCAAGTTAACTGGAAGAGAGAGAGAAAAGGAAGCAGAGAAATTACTGATCAGAGCTGGAGACAAAGCAGCAGTTTGACAGGATCTGGGCTGAAATTTCCAGCGTTGTTGCTGCATCGAGCAGTGAAAACTGATTCATTGACCTGGGCAGAGCTTTGTCACAGTGAAATGTTTGAAAACACAATTATTAATAATGAATTGGGAAATTGATACAGAAAGTGAATACAGTCAGCACCGGATCTACTGGAAGTACTGAGTGAGGATGCAGTGCCAGTGGGGAAATGAGAAGGGGATTTACAGAGATGGAATCCAAGGGGTTAATTGGGAATTTGTCTCAAGACTGTTTGTTAGGACAGTTTGAGGTGAGCGGGGTGTTAGCTGGTTTGTTGCTCTGGGTTCAGGGAACGGACAGGGAATGTACCAAATGGGAAAAGGCTGAAAACTGCTGTGTTCCAGAACGGCAGAGCTTTATCAAAGGGCTGAATGGCCTCCTACTGCTCCGAGGTTCCTGCATTCCTATCAGGTTGGATACGTCAGCTGGAGGTGGAGCCAGTGAGTGAGATTGGGAGGGAGAGAAGGAAAAGGACATGTTGGAGCGGGAGTGGAGAGTAGATCAGATGGTTTGGGAAAGTGGATAAACTGAAGCAATGGATGAGGAGACTGAGGATTCAATACAGTGAGAAGAGAGGCTGAGATTCACAGGGAGAGACTGCAGCAGGGTGTTACAGGAAATCTAATCTACAGATCCCAGTGATACAACTCAATTCATACATTCTAGTAATAATCCCTGTGGTTATTGGTATTGGAGGACAGTTCATTGTTCAAACAATGTGATCAATATATATAGTTTGCACAGGCAATTAAATATAAATTCAAATATATTTCTGATATCAGCCTCGCTCTTTATTGAATTCAGCAGTGACAGAGATTTTAAAATGCTGTTTTTAAATAATGAATTATCATCAGTGATGAACTGATTCTATTCTGTTTATTCATTCACGAAGTAAGGAACAGGAACTTTCTACAAAGCAAAATGAGGACCTGATAGAAATCAACACAGAAGATCAAGTCCAACAGGAAAATGAACACAATCTGACAACAAACAACTTCAACTCCCAGTTTCTCTCACTAATTGTTCTGGACATTCCAGCACTTTATGAGAGTGAATTACTCACACTGCTGCTTCTTTCTCTTTCTCTTTACTTCAGCTTATCTCTTTCCCTCGGTTTCGTTCTCCTTGCTCCTTTTCTCCTTCATTATCTCTCTGGAGTACTCACACCCTGCAAACTGTTACTTAATGCTGCTTTTCACATATGCTTTATTCCTAACATTCTGCACAAGTGTTCTGTTCACCTGCCCCAGGTTCAATGATTTTATTCTCAGGGTCAGTTTGTTCAATGGTGAAACCTCTGTGAATAATTTAATGTATCTACAGAGCACTCAAGTCTCCACGTGTTCACCTGCACTCTTCACTTCATCTACAATACATGGAATAAACAGGATCGAAAGCTACTTCCAGACAAACCTCACAATCATTGAAATTCCTTCTCCTGGAATTATAAAGTAATCCGTTAGAATGTGGAATTGTTTAATTAATAAAACAACAACATCAGCGCTGCAGCTGATAATCTGCAGATAAATGGAAAGAATCTTGATTCCAACTGATCGAGTGAAAACCAGTAAAACACCACATAAATGCTTTCTATTTTACAATGTAGTCCAGTGACAGTGAAGGTCCACAGTGAAGAAGAGAAGGAGAAGTGAAAGTGTTAGCAGCAAACTCAGTTCAGTAGCCTTCAGTAGGGAAGAAACAGACATGGGAGGGAGAGACAGAGAGAGGATGAGATAAGCAGTTACAATCATTAACAATCCTCATTATCTGTCCAGTCCTGTTTTTGAAGGTCAGTGTGAGTGTTTTAGGGGTGAATGTTGGATCAGTGTTTCATATTTTCAAACTGCAGTGCCATTCCCAACAAGGCTGTTAAAGTATATAAGAGCAGGGAGGTTATGCTGGAACCGTATAACTCATTGCTCAAGCACCATAATGAGACCTCCCAGGGCAGGTGCAGTGTGAGTTCAGATACAGAGTAAAGCAGTGGATTTAGAGAAGGAGGAAGAGCCGGGCAGAAAGAGTGAGGAGATACGGGGAGGCAGGCAGATTGCAGGAGAAACTTTACATCTAACCACGTGAAAAATATAAATGGACTGCGCACTGAAAATACTGTCCGCACACAACAATTAAAGTCATGCAGCATCCTAACTTGAAACTACATCGCCATTCCTTCACTGTTACTGAGTCAAAATTCTGGAACTCGCTTCCGAACAGCACTGTGGGTGTACCTGCATCACATGGACTGCAGCTGTTCAAGAAGGAGGCTCAACAGCACCTTCTCAATGGCAATTAGGGATGGGTATTAAATGCTGGCCTGGCCAGTGATGCACACATCCAACAAGTAAATAAGGCAGATAAAAAGTTGACACCGCATCACTTAAGGAGATAATACAATAGACGGACAAATGTTCGGTCAAAGAGGTTGGTTTGAGGGAGCGTCTTCAAAGAGGGACGAGAGTTAGTGAGATGGAGACGTTTAGAACATAGAACATCGAACAGTACAGCACAGTACAGGCCCTTCGGCCCACGATGTTGTGCCGACCCTTTAACCTACTCGAAGATCAAACTACCTACATACACTTCAATCTACTATCAATCATGTAGCTATCCAGGAGTCACTTAAATGTCCCTAATGTATCTGCTTCTACTACCACCGCTGGCAGTGCATTCCACGCACCCACCACTCACTGTGTAACGAACCTACCTCTGACATCTCCCCAAAAACTTCCTCCAATCACCTTAAAATTATGCCCCATGGTGATAGCCCTTTCCACCCTG
Organism: Heterodontus francisci; assembly: GCF_036365525.1. NCBI lineage: Eukaryota > Metazoa > Chordata > Chondrichthyes > Heterodontiformes > Heterodontidae > Heterodontus > Heterodontus francisci. The sequence continues at coordinate 271,065 of NW_027142281.1, forward strand.
GGTAAAAGTCTCTGGTTATCCACTCTATCTATTCCTCTCATCATCTTGTAAACCTCTATCAAGTCACCTCTCATCCTTCTTCGCTCCAATGAGAAATGCCCTAGCTCCCTCAACCTTTCTTCATAAGACATGCCCTCCAGTTCAGGCAGCATCTTGTTAAGTCTCCTCTGCACCCTCTCTAAAGCTTCCATATCCTTCCTATAATGAGGCGATCAGAACTTATCACAATATTCCAAATGTGGTCCAACCAGGGCCTTATAGAGCTGCAGCTTAACCTCGTGGCTCTTAACCTCAATCCCCCTGTTAATGACAGCCAACACACCATACGTCTTCTTAACAACCCTATAAACTTGGGTGACAACTTTGAGGGATCTATGGACGTAGAAGCCAAGATCCCTCTGCTCCTCCACACTGCCAAGAATCCTATCTTTAAGCCTGTATTCTGCATTCAAATTCGACCTTCCAAAATGAATCACTTCACACTTTTCCAGGTTGACCTCCATCTGCCACTTCTCAGCCCAGCTCTGCTGCCAGTCAATGTCCCGTTGCAACCTACAACAGCCCTCCACACTATCCACAACTCCAGCAATCTTCGTGCCATCGGCAAACTTACTAATCCAGCCTTCCACTTCCTCATTCAAGTCATTTATAAACATCACAAAGAGCTGAGGTCCCAGAACAGATCCCTGCGGAACACCACTGGTCTCCGAGCTCCAGGCTGAATACTTTCCATCTACTACCACCCTCTGTATTCGATGGGCCAGCCAATTCTGCATCCAGACAGCCAACGTTCCCAGTATCCCATGCCTCCTTACTTTCTGAATGAGCCTATCATGGGGAACCTTATCAAGCGCCTTGCTAAAATCCATATGCACCACATCCACTGCTCTTCCTTAATCAATGTGTTTTGTCACATCTTCAACGAATTCAATAAGGCTTGTGAGGCAAGACCTTCCCCTCACAAAGCCATGCTGACTGTCTCTAATCAAGCTGTGCCTTTCCAAATAATCATTAATCCTGTCTCTCAGAATCCTCTCCAATAATTTGCCCACCACCGATGTAAGACTGACTGGTCTGTAATTCCCAAGGTTATCCCGATTCCCTTTCTTGAACAAGGGAATAACATTTTCTACCCTCCAAACATCTGGAACTGCTCCAGTGGACAGTGAGGACGCAAAGATCATCAACAAAGGCGCGGCAGCTCTTCCCTCGCTTCCCGTAAAAACTCTGGGTATATCCCATCTGGCCTCTGGGACCTATCTTTGCTCATGTCTTTCAAAATTTCCAGCACATCCTCCTTCTTAACATCAACCTGTTCGAGCATATCAGCCTGTTTCACGCTGTCCTCACAAACGACAAGGTCCCTCACACTCGTAAATACTGAAGCAAAGTATTCATTAATGACGTCCCCTACCTCCTCCGACTCCAGGCACAAGTTCCCTCCACTATCCCTGATCGGTCCTGCCCTCACTCTGGCCATCCTCTTGTTCCTCACTCAATTGTAGAACGCCTTGGGATTTTCCTTAATCCTACCCACCAAACTTTTTCATGTCCCCTTCTCGCTCTCCTAAGTCCATTCTTCAGTTCCTTCCTGGTTACCTTGTAACCCTCTAGAGCCCTGTCTGATCCTTGCTTCCTCAACCTTAAGTAAGCTTCCTTTTTCCTCTTGACTAGCTGTTCCACATCTCTTGTCATCCAAGGTTCCTTCACCCTACCATCCCTTCCTTGCCTCATTGGGACAAACCTACCCAGCAGTCGCAGCAAGTGCTCCCTAAACAACCTCCACATTTCTGTCCTGCATTTCCCTGAGAACAGCTGTTCCCAGTTTAAGCTCCCCAATTCCTGCCTAATAGCATTGTAATTCCTCTTCCCCAATTAAATATTTTCCCATCCCGTCTGCTCCTATCCCTCTCCATGACTATTGTAAAGGTCAGGGAGTTGTGATCACTATCACCAAAATGCTCTCCCACAAGTCTCTCCCACTATAGAACAGTGATAATCAATAGATACATTGAAATCACAGTTAAACTGGGCCATGCTATTGGGGAGGGAGGACATTGTTCTGTCTCCTTGTAACACTGAGACTGTGAGATGTCTCATGATCAATCACCAAAAAAAAAATCATGAAAATATTCCAGGAGCGGTTGGATCCACATAAGAAAAATGTTAAAAAGTCCTAATGATCTGATAATTGATCCTCACTGAAACATCTCATTCCAATACATTCAATACACAGAATAATCCAGTAATAATGCCACAGTTATTTAAAACAATACCATTAAATACATGGTGCAGTTCCTGCTCGAATGAAAGAGTAGACAATGAGGAGATTCCATCAGGAAATTGCTGGAGAAGAACAGGTGGCTGTGTAACACTCACAGAGGGAAATAATACCCAGTACAGCCACACAGTTAACATCGACTTACACCATTAACAGCTGAGATACTGCTTACCAGCCACTCCAATTGCTGCAAGTACAGGATAATAAATGCGTTCCATCTGAACCATTATTGGCTATCCCATTTCTGTCAGAAGCAGGGACTTCTATTAACCTGGAATCCATAGCACCAGCAGGCATGCTGAGCTGATTCATTCCAATGGGTCATTATTTATACAGGGGATAAGTCTCCACTCACACGGTTATACCCCTGATCATTGCTATTAGTTACACTCACCTGAAAAAACACATGACATCAGCAGCTTTGACTCTGATGTCAATAATGTGGTGGATAAAACACTATCAATTCAATGTCAATGACATTTTCTTAGTTAGACCTCTCTCGGGAATAAATCTGAAATCGGTACTCATACTGCAATTATGAGTGGTGTCATTTACATTTTCCATATTATTGCATTGACCATGTTCACTCCTGGCATTTCTACTGTAAATGTAACTGATCTGTCTGCAGTGGACACTGAATCCAGGGACAAAAGCAATCCCGTTTCAATCTGTCCCTGCCTTTTCCCAGTTAAAATGTGAACTTTGAGTCTCTGATTCGGGACCATGTTCAGGGTTCCAGCCCAGAAACTACTGTGAGTGATATTATGGGACACCGAGAACCAGCCTAAAATGGCTGACTAATGTTTGTGGATTTCAACAGATGTTTGAGAGAGGAGAGAGACAGAGACAGACAGACAGAAAGATAGATAAAGAGAGAGACACAGACCAAGACACAGAGAGTGATAGCAAGATATTTGTCATTGGACAGAGGAAGAGGAGGAGGCCATTTGCCCTCTCAACCCTCTTCTGTCATTCAATGAGCTCATGGCTCATGTGTGATCTAACTCCATATACCTATCTTTGCCCCTTAATACCTTTGGTTAACAAAAATCTATCAAACTCAGATTTAAAAACTAACAAGTGTCTCAGCAGCAATTGCTGTTTGTGGAAGAGAGTTCATTTCACTCCTGAAAGGTTTTTAGACTGCGTTTAGATTTTTAGACTATGCCCCCAAGTTCCTGACTCCGCAGCCAGTGGGAATAGTTACTCTCTGTCCACCCGTTCAGTTTCTCTTATCTTGTAAACATTCATCAAATAACACCACAACCTTCTAAATTCCAGGGAAAGGTCATGTTGGAGCGGGGGGTGGGGGAGGGGTGGGGGCGGTGGGGGGAGACTGGAGCAGATGGTTTGGTAAAGTGGATAAACTGAAGCAATGGATGAGGAGACTGTGGATTCAATACAGTGAGAGGAGAGGCTGCGATTCACAGGGAGAGACTGCAGCAGAGTGTTAGAGGAAATCTAATCTATAGATCCCAGTAATACAACTCAATTAATACATTCAAACAATAATCCCTGTAGTTATTGGTGTTGGAGAGCAGTTCATTGTTTCTACAGTATAGTCAATATATTTAGTTTGTACAGGCAATTAAATATAAATTTAAATATATTTCTGATATCAGCCTCGCTCTTTATGAATTCAGCAGTCACAGATTTTTACATTGTTCACCCTCTTTTAAACTACTGTTTAAACTACAGTCACAGAGATTTTAAAGTGCAGTATTTAAATAATGAATTACCATCAGTGCTGAACTGATTATATTCTGTTTATTCAGTCACTAAGTAAGGAATAGGAACTTTCTGCAAAAGAGAATGAGGACCTGACAGAAATCAACACAGAGAATCAAGTCCAACAGGAAAATGAACACAATCTGACAACAAACAACTTCAACTCACAGTTTCTCTCACTAATTGTTCTGGACATCCCAGCACTTTATGATATAGAAATATTTACACTGCTGCTTCTTTCTCTTCGTCTTTACTTCTGCTTTTCTTTTTCCATCGGTTTCGTTCTCCCTGCTACTTTTCTCCTTCCCTATCTCTCTGGAGTACACACACCCTGTAAATTGTTACTTAATGCTGCTTTTCACATATGATTTATACCTAACATTCTGCGCCTGTGTTCTTTTCACCTGCCCCAGGTTCAATGATTCTATTCTCAGAGTCAGTTTGTTCAATGGTGAAACCTTTTTCAATAATTTAATGCGTCCACAAGTCTCCATATGATCACCTACGCTCTTCACTTCATCTACAATACATGGAATAAACAGGATCGAAAGCTACTTCCAGACAAACCTCACAATCATTGAAATTCCTTCTCCTGTAATTATAAAGTAATCTGTTAGAATGTGGGATTGTTTGATTAATAAAACACCAACATCAGCGCTGCAGCTGATAATCTCCAGATAAATGGAAAGACTCTTGATTCCAACTTTAGAGTGTAAACCAATATAACATCACATCAATACTTTCTATTTTACAATGTAGTCCAGTGACAGTGAAGGGTCCACAGTGAAGCAGGGAAGGAGATGTGAAATTGCCAGCAGGAAACTCAGTTCAGTAGCCAGACCTCTGAAGCAACGTCAGAAACACACAGCATGAAATAATATTTGATAACAGTGATAATCAATAAATACATTGAAATCCCAGTTAAATTGAGCCACGTTATTGGGGAGGGAGGACATTGTGCTGTCCCCTTGTAACACTGAGACTGTGAGATGTCTCATGATCAATCACTGAAAAAAAAGCATCCTTAACAAGTATTGCAGGACGGGTTAGATCCACATTATGAAACTGTTCAAAGCTCCTGATGGTGTGATTCGTGATACTAACTGAGATGCTTGATTTGAATGCTCTCAATACACTGAATAATCCGGTAACAATGCCACGGTTGCAGAAACCAATCCCATCAAGGACATAATACAACTCCTGCAGGACTGAAAGAACAGACAATGAGGAGATTCGATCAGTAAATTGCTGGAAAAGAACAGGCGGCTGTTTAATACACATACAGTGAAAAATAACACCGTGTACAGCAGCACAGTTAACATCGATTTGCACCATTAACAGCTGAGATGCTGCTTACCAGAAACACCAATTGCTGCAAGTACAGGATAGTAAATGGATATGAACTGATAGATTACTGGATATCCCATTTCTGTGAGAAGCAGAGACTTCTGTTAGCCTGGAATCCACAGCTCCAGCAGGCACTCTGAGCTGATCCATTCCAATGGGTCCTGATTTATACAGGGGATAACTCTCAACTGACACTGTTATACCCCTGATCATTGCTATTAGTTACACTCACCTGAACAAACACATTACATCAGCAGCTTTGACTCTGATGTAAATAATGTGGTGGATAAAACACAATCATTTCAATGTCAATGACATTTTCTCTCTCGGAATAAACCTGAAAACTGTACTCATACTGGATGGGTGCTCCAATTATGCGTGGCATCATTTACATTTTCCATAATATTGTATTGACCTCGTTCACTCCTGGCATTTCTATTGTAAATGTAACTGATCTGTCTGCAGTGGACACTGAATCCAGGGAAAAAGTAATCCCGTTTCACTCTGTTCCTGCCTTTTCCCAGTTAAAATGTGAACTTTGAGGATCTGATTCAGGAACATGTTCAGGGTTGTAGCCCAGAAACTACTGTGGGTGATATTGGGTGACAGGCTCTGTACATGTACATTAGGGAGGCAGTCGCACAGTGATAATATCACTGAGCTAGTGATCAAGAGGCCCAACATTATGGGCTGGGGACAGCGGTTCAAAACCCACCATGGCAGCTGTATAAAATAGAGGCAGCTCCCCCTCAGTGTATAAACGGTACGGAGCTCCCTCTCGATGTATAAATTGGAAAGAGCTCCCTGTCTATGTATAAAGTGGAGGGATCTCCCTCTCTCTGTATAAACTGGATGGAGCTCCCTCTCTATGCACAAAGTGGAGGGAGAACCCTCTCTACGTATAAAGTGGAGGGAGCTCCCTCTCTCCGTATAAAGTGGAAGGTGCACCCTCTCTATGTATAAAGTGGAGGGCGATTAACGACAAATGAGAGAGGGAAATGTAAACAAATGGAGAGAGAGACGAAATGAAAGACAGTGAGAGGCAGAAGAGACAGTGAAATGAGAGCTTGACAGAATCCCAGTAACAATCGCCGTTGTCTGACCAGTCCGGTATTGGGGATTTACTGCGACTGTTTTAGGGCCGAGTGTTGGCACAGTGTTTGATATTTTCAGACTGCAGTGACATTCCCAACAAGGGCAAGAGTTGCAGGTTCATAATTAACCACGGAATGGCTCTAAACATTGCTGTCCAGGGAGAGAGGAAAGGGGAGAGTTGGAGGGAGACAGACACAGAGAGAGTGGTACAGAGACATTGCGGGGAGAGAGAGTGAGTTAGAGGGAGAAAGACAAAGCGAGAGACAGATACAGAGGGAGAGAGGCAAACAACGAGAAGGAGAAAGACAGACAGAGGGTGAAACAGAGACTGAGGGAGAGGCAGACAGAGAGAGTGTGACAGGGCGAGATTGTAGGAGAAACTTTAGATTTACCAATGTTTGAAAAAAGATAAAATTAAAAGATAAAACTGGCTGTGCACAAGAACTAAATCTGAAAGGAAACATTGGGGGTTTAGTGTGAGTGTTTTGGAGGCAACTGTTCGATCACTGTTTCACATTTTCAAACCGCTGGGACATTTAATGCTGCTGAAAAATATTATCAGAAATTGACAAACTTTAGAAGCAGGGGAATGGGGATACAGAGTGAGAGGGGACCTTGACAGAACCTCAGTAACAATCCCCATGATCTGCCCAGTCCTGTATTGGGGGTTTAGTGTGAGTGTTTAGGGGGCGAGTGTTGATCAGTGTTTGATATTTTCAAACTGCAGTGACGTTCCCAGCAAGGGCAAGATTTACAGGTTCAAAATTAACCAAGAATTGGATAAAAACATTTCTGTCCAAGGGGAGATAGAGTGAGATATGGTGTGAGACAGGTGCAGGCACAGTCATGGACTGATGCAGAGAAAGAGTGAGAAGGAGATAGAGGGATAGAGAGAGATGGCGACAGACAGACATGAAAGGGAGACAGATAGAGGATGAGACAAGATGTAACCATCAGTAACAGTCCTCATTATCTGCCCAGTCCTGTATTGGCAGTTTAGTGTGAATGTTTTACGGGTGAGTGTTGGATCAGTGTTTGATATTTTCAAACTGCAATGACCTTACCAACAAGGCAGGTATAGAATAGAAGAGCAGGGAGGTTACGCTGGAACTGTATAACACATTGGTTCGGCCACAACTTGAGTACTGTGTGCAGTTCTGGTCACCTCATAACAGAAAGGATGCAATTGCACTCGTGAGGGTGCAGAGGAGATTTACGAGGATGTTGCCAGAACTGGAGAAATGCAGCATGAGGAAAGCTTGTACAGGCTGGGGTTATTCTCTCTGGAACAGAGAAGGCTGAGGGGAGATCTGATTGAAATGTGAGGGGCTTGGATAGAGTGGAGGTGAAGAATCTACTCACCTTAGCTGACAGCTCAGTGATGAAGAGGCATAGAATTAAAGTGATTGGTAGAAAGTTTAGAGGAAAGATGAGGAAAATGTTTTTCACCCAGAGGGTGGTGAGGGTCTGGAACACACTGCCTGAGAGGGCAGTTGAGGCAAAGAACCTCAACTCATTCAAAAGGAGTCTGGATATGCACCTCAAGTGACGTAATCCACAGGGGTACGGGACAAATCGTGGCAGATGGGATAAGAATAGGTGGATCGTTTTTCGGCCGGCACAGACACGATGGGCCAAATGGCCCCTTTCTTTGCCTTAAATTTTCTATGATTCTAAAGGAAAGAGTTGCTGGTGCAAAATTAACCAAGAAATGTCTGAAAGCATTGCTGTCCTGGGACAGAGAGAGGGAGGGAGAGATGAAAGGAGGGAGAGAGATACAGAGTGAGGCAAAGAGGGAGATACAGGGAGAGAGGGAGAGAGAGAGACAGGGACGATAGAGAGAGAGAGAGGGTGGGGGTAGAGACAGAGCGAGAGGGGGAAACAGACACAGAGAAGGAGGGAGAGAAAGAAACAGGGGAGAGAGAGACAGGGGAGGCAGAGGGGAGTGAAAGACAGACAGAGGGAGCGGCAGAGAGAGAGATAGAGGATCGGCAGGGGGATAGACAGGGAGGAACAGAGGGAGACGGAAAGACAGACAGAGAGAGAGCTGGGGATGGAGAGACAGAGAGAGAGAGAACGATTGGGAGAGACAGGGATGGGGGAAAAGGGATAGACGGAGAGACTGAGACAAAGAGAGAGTGGTGAGACAGGGATTGGCAGGGAGAGGGACAGCGAAAGGAGGAAGACCAAGAGAGAGCGAGGCAGAGCCAGAGAAATAGAGTGTGGAACAAAGGGAAGGACAGAGAGAGGGGCAGAGAGAGACGGGGAGACCGAGAGAGAGAGAGAGAGACAGGACAAAGAGAGAGAGAAAGAGAGGAATGATAGAAACATACAGAGAGACAGCGACAGAGAGTGGAGAGACTACAGCAGCAACTTTCGGTCAGTTATTTTCACTTTGGTTGTGGAAAACGTCTGGAAAAATAATTCGGATCAATATCAATAGTCACATGGACAAATGCGAGTTAATTAAGAAAAGGCAGTATGGATTTCTTAAGGGAAAATCATGTTTAACTAACTGGCTGGAGTTTTTTGAGGAGGTTACAGAGAGGGTTGATGAGGGCAATGCTGTTGATGTGGTGTACATGGACCTTCGTTGATACAATGCCACACAACAGACTTGTGAGCCAACTTGTAGCTCATAGAATAAAAGGGACGGTAACAACATGGATACGGAATTGGCTGAGTGACAGGAAACGAAGAGTCGTGTTTAATGGATGTTTTTCAGGCTGGAGAAAGGTTTGTAGTGGAGTTCCCCAGTGGTCAGTGTTGGGACCCTTGCTTTTCCTGATATATATTCATGACCAAGACTTGGTGAACAGGGTACAATTTCAAAGTTTGCTGATGATACGCGACTTGGAAGCATTGTGAACTGTCAGCAGGATAGTGACACACTTCAAAAGGACATAGACAAGTTGGTGGAATGGGCAGGCAGGTGGCAGATAACGTTCAATGCATAGAAATGTGAAGTGATTCATTTGGGAGGAAGAACATGGAGAGACAATATAGAATAAAGGGAACAATTCCAAAGGGGGAGCAGGAGCAGAGGGACCTGGGTGTATATGAGCAGAAGTCATTGAAAGTGGCAGGACAGATTGAGAGAGCGGTTAATAAAGCATACAGTATCCTGGGATTTATTAATAGGGGCATAGTGTTCACGAGCAATGAGTTTATGTTGAACTTGTATAAGACACTAGTTCGTCCTCAGCTGGAGTATTGCGTCCATTTCTGAGTGACAATTTTAGGAAATTCGTGAGGGCATGGGAGAGAGTACAGAAGGGATTCAAGAGAATGGTTCCAGGGATGAGGAATTTCAGTTATGAATATAGATTGGAGAAGTTAGGACTGTTTTCCTTGGAGAAGAGAAGGCTGAGAGGTGATTTGATAGAGGTATTCAAAATTATGAGGGATCCTGAAAGAGTAGACAGAGAGACACTCTTGTCTCTTGTGAAAGGATCGAGAACGAGATGGCACAGATTGAAAATATTTGGTAAGAGATGCAAAAGTGACATGGGGAAAAACTTTTTCATGCAGTGAGTGGTTAATGTCTGGAATGCGCTTCCTGAGAACGTCGTGGAGGCAGGTTCAATTGAAGCATTCAAAGGGAATTAGACAGTTATATGAAAAAGAAGAATGTGCAGGGTTATGAGGAGAAGGCGGGGTAATGGAACTGAAAATTGCACTCTCGGAAAACCAGTGCAGACAAGATGGCATGAATGGCCTCCTTAAGTAATGCAACAAATCTGAGACAGAGGCAGAGAAAGAGAGAGAGGGGGAGATAGAGAAAGATGCAGAAGGAGAGAGAGCATGTGCGAGAGACAGAGGCAGAGAGGGGTGAGACAGAGAGAGGGAGATGCAGAAAGAGAGACAGACAGGCAGATGGATACAGAGAGACAGTGACATAGAGAAAGAGGGAGACGGAGAGAGAGAGGGAGAGAGAGAGAGCGAGAGAGAGAGAGAGAGAATGACAGATAGGGAGGTAGAGAAAGAGACAGAGTGGGGGGGGGGGAGAGATGATCTGAAAGAAAAGCAAAGTTATGGATTGAGACAGAATAAGAGGGAGATAGAGAGGGAAAGACAGTGATAGAGAGAGGGAGAAAGAGAGATGGACACAGAAAGAGAGAAGAGGCATAGAAAGGAAGATGGAGAAAGAGAGAGAGAGAATCTCACAGTGGAGATACACGAATAACAGAGCCACACAGTGACACTCAGAGCAGAGATACTATTATACCAGACCGACTCAGCGAATCTCCTTGTGGAGATATTATATTAACAGACTCACTCAGTGACTCTACTTGCATATATACGATCAAAAGAGACCCATACAGTGTCTCTCCCTGTGGAGATACTAAAATAACAGATCCACTCAGTGACTATCCTTGTGGCGATACTATAATAACAGACCCACTCAGTGACTCTCCCTGTGGAGATACCTAAATAACAGACCAACTCCGTGATTCTCCCGATGGAGATACCATAATAAAATACCCAATCAGTGACTCTCCAGTGGAGATCAAATAATACGAGATCTACTTCGTGACTCTCCATGTGGAGATACTCTGACAAAAGACCCACTCAGTGACTCTCGCTGTGGAGCTACTATAATAACAGACCCACTCAGTGACTCTCCCAGTGGAGATACTATAATAACAGACGGACTCAGTGACTCTCCCTGTGGAGATGGTGTAATAGCAGAACCACTCAGTGACTCTCCCTGCGGAGATACTGTAACAACAGACGCACTCAGTGGCATTCCCTGTGGAGATAAAATAATAACAGGCCATCTTAGCTACCTTCACTGTGGGCATTCTATAATGACATACCCTATTAGTGACTGTTCCTGTGGAGATACCTGAATAATAGACGAAATCCGTGACTTTCCCTGCAGATAGACCTGAACAAAAGTACCAATCAGTGTTTCTCCAGTAGAGATACAATAATAACAAACCCATTCAGTGACGCTCCCAGTGGAGATCAAATTAATAACAGACTCGGTCCGTGACTGTCCCAGAGCAGGACACATAATATCAGACCCACTCAGCGACTTTCCCTATGGAGATACTAAAGTAACAGACACATTCAGTGACAAACACAGCGGAGTACTTTGATCAAAGACCCATTCAGTGACTCTCCCTATGGAGAAAAAATAATAACAGAGCATCTCAGCTTCCTTCACAGTGGGGATCCTATAATAACATACCTTGTCAGTGACTCGCCCTGTGGAGATAACGGAATAACAGACCCACTCTCGGACGTTCCTTGTGGAGCTACCATTATAACAGACACATTCAATCACTCTCCCTGCGGAGATGCTGTAATAACAGAGCCACTCAGTGACTCTATCCGAGGATATACAATAATAACAGAGCCACTCAGTGACTCTATCCGAGGATATACAATAATAACAGACCCACTCAGTGACACTATCCGTGGAGACACAATAATAATAGACCCACTCAGTGAATCTCCCTGTGGAGATACTATAACAACAGACCCACTCAGTGACTCTATCCGAGGATATACAATAATAATAGACCCACTCAGTGACACTATCCGAGGATATACAATAATAACAGAGCCACTCAGTGACTCTATCCGAGGATAGACAATAATAATAGACCCACTCAGTGACACTATCCGAGGATATACAATAATAACAGAGCCACTCAGTGACTCTATCCGAGGATATACAATAATAACTGACCCACTCAGTGACACTATCCGTGGAGACACAATAATAACAGACCCACTCAGTGACTCTATCCGAGGATATACAATAATAACAGACCCACTCAGTGACACTATCCGTGGAGACACAATAATAATAGACCCACTCAGGGAATCTCACTGTGGAGATACTATAATGACAGACCCACTCAGTGACTCTCCCTGAAGAGATGCCATAATAAAAGACTCACTCAGTGACTCACCCAGTGGAGAGACCATAATAGCAGACCCACTCAGTGACTCTCCCTGTGGAGATGCTATAATGACAGACCCACTCAGTGACTCTCCCTGAAGAGATACCATAATAAAAGACCCACTCAGTGACTCTCCCTGTGGAGATACTATAATAACAGATCCAACAGTGACTCTCCCAGTGGGGACAATATAATAAAAACACATTCATTCACTCTTCTTGTGGAAATACTATGATAACAAACACATTCAGTGACTCTAACGGAGCAAATACTGGAATAACAGACCCATTTAGTCACTCGCCCTGTGGAGATACTATAAAGAGAGACCCAACCCGTCACTCCCGCAGTGGAGATACCATAATATCGGTCATACTCAGCGACTCTCCTTGTGGTGATTCAATAATAACGGACCCATGAGTGACTCTCCCTGTGGATATATCATAATAACAGACATACTCAGGGACTCTCCTTGTGGAGATAGCATAGCAGACTCATGCAGTCACTCGCCTGTGGTGATGCTATAGAAATAGACCCACTCCGTGACTCTCCCTGTGGAGATACTGTAATAAAGGAGCCACTCACCCACTCACTCTGTGGAGGTACTATAATAACAGAACCACTCCGTAACTCTCCCTGTGGAGATACTGCAATAACAGACCCAATCATTCAGTGACTCTCCCTGTGGAGATAAAATAATAACAGAGCATCTCAGCCACCTTCACTGTGGGGATCCTATATTGACATACCCTATCAGTGACTCTCGCTGTGGAGATACTGGAATAACAGACCCACTCTCTGACATTCCCTCCGGAGCTCCTATTATAACAGATCCAATCATTCACCTTCCTAGAGGAGATACTATAATAATAGACCCGCTCTGTGACACTCCCTGAGGAGCAACTATAATAACAGACTAATCCGTCACCTCACTGTGCAGATAATATAATAACAGAACCATTCATTTACTCTTCTTGTGTAAATACTATGATAACAGACACACTCAGTGACTCTAACAGAGGAGCTACTGCAATAACTGACTCATTCAGTGACACTCCCGGTGGAATAGTAACAATAGCAACAGAGGTACAATAGTAACAGAGACACTCAGTCAATCTCCCTGCGGAGATACTGTCAGAACAGATCCACTCAGTGACTCTATCCACGGAGGTAGAGAAATAACAGACCCACTCAGTGACTCTCCCTATGGAGTTACTATAATAACATACCCACTCAGTGACTCTCCCTGTGGCGATACTGTAATAACAGATTCACTCAGTGACTCTGTCCGTGGAGATACAAGAATTTCAGCCCCACTCCGACACTCTTTCTGTGAAGTTACTAAAATCACAGAACCACTCAGTGACTCTCCCTGTGGCAATACTGTAATAACAGATCCACTCAGTGACTCTGTCCGTGGAGATACAAGAATTTCAGCCCCACTCCGCCACTCTTCCTGTGAAGTTACTAAAATCACAGAACCACTCAATGACTCTCCCTGTGGGATACTATACGAACAGACCAACTCAGTCACTCTCCCTGTGGACATACTATAATAACAGACGCACTGCATGACTCTCCCTGTGGAGTTACTAAAATAACAGACCAACTCAGTGACGATCCCCGTGGAGATACCGCAATAACAGAACCACTCAGTGAATTCCCCTGTGGACATAAAATAATAACAGACCCACTCAGTCACTCTCCCTGTGGAGGTACTATAATAACAGAGACACTCAGTGACTCTACCTTTGGAGATACTATAATAACAGACACACTCATTGAGTCTCCCTGTGGAGGTACGATATTAACAGACTCAATCAGTGACTCTCCCAGTGGAGATCAAATAATAACAGAACCACTCAGCGACTTACCAGTGTAGACACTAAAATAACAGACCCACACAGTGACAATCACAGTGTAGATACTATGATCAAAGACCCACTCAGTGACTCTGCCTGTGGAGAAAAAATAATGACAGAGCATCTCCGCCTCCCTGTCAGTGGGGATCCTACAATAACATACCCTATTCGTTACCCACCCTGTGGAGATACTAATCAACAGACCCACTCAATCACTCCACTGTGGAGATACAATAATGACAGACCCACTCAGTCACTCTCCCTGTGGAGGTACTATAATAACAGACCCATTCAGTGACTCTGGCTGTGGAGCAAAAATAATGAAAGAGCATCTCCGCCTCCCTGACAGTGGGGATCCAACAATAACATACCCTATTAGTGACCCTCCCTGCAGAGCGACTAAACAAAAGACTCACTCAGTTACTCGCCCTGTGGAGATACAATAATAACCGACCCGCTCAGCCACTCCCTGTGGAGATGCTATAATAACAGACCCACTCAGTCACTCTCCCTGTGGAGATACTACAACAGACCCACTCTGTGACTCTCCCTGTGGAGATAAAGTAATAACAGACCATCTCAGCCACCTTCACAGTGGGGATTCTATAATGACATACCCTATCAGTGACTGCCCCTGTGGCGATGCCTGATTAAAGACCAACTCAGTGACTCTCTCTGTGGAGAGACCTTAATAAAAGACACAGTCAGTTTTTCTCCTGTGGAGATACTATAATAACAGACCCAATCAATGACTCTCCCAGTGGAGATCGAATAATAACAGTACCACTCAGCGACTCTCCCAGTGCAGATGCTAAAATAACAGACCCATGCAGGGACAATCACAGTGTAGATACAATAATCAAAGACCCAATCGGTGACTCTCCCTGTGGAGAAAACATAATAACAGACCATCTGAGCCTCCCTCACAGTTTGGATCCCAGAATAACATCCCCTATTAGTGACACTCCCTGTGGAGATACTTATCAACAGACCCACCCAGTCACTCGCCCTGTTGAGATACAATAATAACAGACACACTCAGCCACTCTCCCTGTGGCGATGCTGTAATAAAAGACCCTTTCAGTGACTCTCGCTGTGGAGATACTGCAACAACAGACACACTCAGTGACCCTCCCTGTGGAGATAGTGTAATAACAGACCAATCAGTGACCCTCCCTGGGAGATAATATAATAACAAACCACTCAGTCACTCTTCTTGAGGAAATACTATGATAACAGACGCACTCGCTGTGGAGATACATTCAGAACAAATCCACTCAGTAATCCTTCCTGTGGAGATGCTATAATATTCGATGCACATGTTGACTCTAGCTGAGGAGATACTGGAATAACAGACCCACTCAGTGACTCTCCCAGTGGAGGTACTCCAATAAAACACATTCAGTCACTCTCCCTGTGGCGATACTGCAATAACAGATCCACTCAATGACTCTCCCTGTGGAGATACAATAATAAATGACCCACTCAGTGACTCTCCCTGTGGAGTTACCATAATAACAGACCCACTCATTGACTCTCCATGCGGAGATACTAAAATAACAGACCCACTGTGGGATTCACCCTGCCGATATACTAAAATAACAGACCCACTGAGTGATTTTCCCTGTGGACATACAACAATAACAGACCCACTCAGTGACCTTCCTGTGGAGATACTATAATAAAACTACCACTTCCTGCAACTTATTATGGTGGTACTAAAGTAACAGACGCAATCAGTGAGTCTCCCTATGGAGATACTTTAATAACATTCACACTCATTCACTCTCGCTGTGGAGATACCATAAGAAGAGAAACACTCAGTGACTCTCCCAGTTGCAATATTATAATAGATCTACTCAGTCAATCTCCCTGTGGAGATACTGCAATAACAGGTCCGCTCCGTCACTCTCCCTGTGGAGAAACTATGATAACAGACCATCTCAGCCACCTTCACTGCGGGCATCCAACAATGTTATACCCTATCATTGACTATCCCTGTTGAGATGCCTGATTAACATACCCACGCAGAGTCTCTCCAGTGGAGATCAAATAATAACAGACCCACTCAGTCACTATCCCTGTGGAAATATCATAATAACAGACTAACTCAGTGACGGTCCCTCTGGAGATTCTGTAGTATCAGGCCCCCTCAGTGACTCTCTCCCTGGAGATAATATAATAACAGACACACTCAGTGAAGCTCCCTGCGGATGTAGTAAAATAACAGACCCACTCAGAGACTCTCCCAGTGGAGAAAACGTAATATCAGACCAACTCAGTCGCTTTCCCTGTGGAGATAATAGAATAACAAACTCACTCATTGACTCTCCCTGTGGAGAAACGATAACGCAGACCCCTTCAGTGACACTCACAGTGGAGAAAAAAATAATATCAGACCCACTCAGTCACTCTCCCTTTGGAGATACTATAGTAACAGTGTAACCCCTTCTCTACTAGGGCCAACCACATACTGCTTCAGAAAATTATCCTGGACATACTTAAATTCTTCTCCATCTGATACCTTAGCACTAAGGCAGTCCCAGTCAATATTAGGGAAGTTACCTACTATTACAACCCTGTAATTCGTACACCTATCTGTCATTTCCCTACATATACGCTTCTCCACTTCCCTCTGACTATTGGGGGGTGGGGGTGGGGGGCTATATTATAATCCCATCAAAATGATCACCCCTTTCTTATGTCTACGTTCTACCCACATCACCCAGCTGGACGTTCCCCACGGGATATCCTCTCTAAATACTGTCGTGATGTCC
Organism: Heterodontus francisci; assembly: GCF_036365525.1. Classification (NCBI taxonomy): domain Eukaryota; kingdom Metazoa; phylum Chordata; class Chondrichthyes; order Heterodontiformes; family Heterodontidae; genus Heterodontus; species Heterodontus francisci. The sequence continues at coordinate 288,070 of NW_027142281.1, forward strand.
TCCCTAATCAATAGTGCAACTCCCCCTCCTCTCTTACCTCCACCTCTGCAACACCGGAAGCATCCATATCAAGGAACATTCAGATGCCAGTCCTGCCCATCCCACAACCACGTTTCCGTAATAGCTATAATATCACAATTCCAATCTACCGAGCAATGCTCTGAGTTCATCTGCCTTACCTTTAAGGCTTCTTGCATTAAAGTAAATGCAGTTTAACCTACCAGACCTTCCACGCTCCCTGTTTTGCCCCTTCCCGGCCTGCCTACTGGACTTGCTTGCTTTAACCTTCACATTTGCCTCATCTATCTCATAGGAGAGACTACTACTTTGGGTGCCACCCCACCTGCCAGACTAGTTTAAACCCTCCCGAGCAGTACTAGCAAACCTGCCAGCAAGGATATTGGTCCCCCTACAGTTTAGATGCAACCCGTCCTTCTTGTCCAGGTCACCTCTGCACCAGAAGAGATCTCAATGATCCAAGTAGCTGAAGCCCTCCCGCCTACACCAGCTCTTCGGCCACGCATTCATTTGCCTTATCCTCCTATTCCTACTCTCACTTGCACGTGGCACAGGGAGTAATCCTGAGATTGCAACCCTAGAGGTCCTGCATTTTAACCTTCTGCCTCACTCCCTATATTCACTTTGCAGGACCTCATCTCTCTTCCTGCCTATGTCGTTAGTACCAATATGGACCACGACCTCTGGATGCTCACCTTCTCCTTTCAGAATGTCCTGCAGCCACTCCGAGATATCCTTGACCCGAGCACCAGGGAGGCAATATATCATCCTGGAGTCTCGTTTGCAGCCACAGAAACGCCTGTCTGCACCCCTCATGGTAGAATCCCCATCACTAACGCTCTTCCACCACTTTTCCTCCCCTGCTGTGCAGCAGAGCCCTCCGTGGTGCCACGAACATGGATACTGCTGCTTTCCCCTGGGAATTCATTACCCCCCCCCCCCCCCACACCCAACAGTATCCAAAGTGGTATGTCTGTGTGAGAGGGGTATGGCCACAGGGGACTCCTACACTACCTGCTTGCGGGTACTGCTCATTCTGATAGTCACCATCTCTTGTCTGCCTGTGCAGCCATTATCTGTGGTGTGACCACCTCACTAAACGTGCTATCCACGACGTCCTCGGCATAGCGGATGCTCCACAGTGAACACACCCGCAGCTGCAGCTCCGTAATGCAAGTAGTCAGTAGCTGCAGATAGATACACTTGCTGCACACATGGTCATCAGAGACACTGGAAGCATCCCTGACTTTCAAAATAGCGCAGGAAGAGCATATCACGGGGCTGAACTCTCCTGTCATGACTTACCCTTAGATCAATTAGTTATTCCCTTCGTTAAAGAATGCTAGGGGCCGTGTTCCACCCATTCCAATCTAAAATCCTTCATAAGCTACACTGAATTTAAAAAAACACTTTAGTAGCACTCACATTATCAACAGCGGGGTTTTCTTCAACAACAAATAAAATCCTCTTATTTTGTGACATATTTAAATGCATTAACAGCCAAGACTCACCAACCAATCAGCTTGCAGCTCTCCTCTGACATCGCTGTTGGATTTTTGGCAAAACTCGGGCGCGCTGGAAGAGCTCCGTTCCACTCCGCTCCCAGAATAAAACACACCAGCCAGATTTGTTTAATAAACAACAATATTATCGGTTTATTATTAAATAAGGCATAACCAGTAATGACGTGAAACATAAACACACAGATTGAAATTCTAAAGTGCCCTTTTTACCTTCACCCCTCACACTCATACACAGATACACCGTTTAACGGGAAAAATATTTTTTTTTGCTTTTAAGAGCCCTGTTACAGACAAAAAAACACTTGGGCTGAATATTTGTTAATTCTTGAAGAAGCAGCATATGAGATATCTTGTGTTCCCAAAACTGGCATACAGTCTGCCCTCCGAGTACATGTAGACAGGTCACTGGGACCTTCTTGAACAGATCTTTTCAGGCAGTATTGAGAAATAACTTAGCAGGAATTTATTCAATGACAGGAGACGGATGAGTTGACACAGTGGACAGCTCAGGGTCTTTTAGAGAGGTGCTGGGAACCTCAGCTGGGTTGTGGTCTTCACCCCATCATTGGGAATTCTCTTCTCTCCTTGGATGTTCTCTGCCTTCTTATACAGTTCAACCCCTGCTCAAAACAATTCAAAAGAGAAACCGACAGTAGGAGGTCAACGTTTGCCCTGTATCAAACTTGGCCTATCACTTCTTTGTAAACAATTGCTCCAGGTGTCCAAAGCTCTCTGTCGTTTACTGAGCTAGAAGTCAGGTGGTTTCCCAGAAAGGCTTGCTTCCTCACAAGACCTATCAGGGCCCCTTTTAGAAAATATTTTGAGGGACTGTTTCTCCAAAGTCATGCGGCCTTTACATGACCCCCTTTGGCAAGCCCAAAGTTTAATGTTTCTTCATTCTTTCAAAAATGAATCCTCAAAAATTATATTTAACAAAACACAGAGACACTTTTGTAACTATATATAGTCCACCAGTGTCATGAGGAGATCAGCGACTTGCTGAAGCAACCTTTTGATAACCATTTTCTTTCTCGTTTGACAGGCGATGTTATCGAAGGAGTATCTTCTGTTGGAAAGGACGATGAAGATGCTGCAGTGTGAAAGAAACTATATTTAAGATGCACTATCTATACTTATTTGCGTCGCTCGTCTTCAGTGTATATGGGCGTGTGTGACAGAGCGAGGCACCATGTGACTCACATGCAAATTGATATGTGAAGTTGGATTGCATTCATTTTTGGAATTGCAGCAATGCAGTTGAACTGCTGCTGTGTATCCGGGTTATGGCTTTCATTTGTTTCTCTGTTTTGGTCGATACTGCCTGCAATTCAGTTTGATTTTATTACTATCTGTTTCAAATTACAATTCATCTTCTTTTGCATATATGCATATCAGACTTGAGTCAGCAGAACCTGCTCGGTGAATTAAATGTCATGTGCTCTCGTATCGGAATATGGGAACATCGGAGCATAGGAACAGGAGTAGGCTATTTAACCTATCGAACCTTCTCTGTCATTCAGTTAGAGCATGGCTGATCATGTACCTCCATGCCACTTTCCCGCGCTATCACCATATCCCTTGATGCCATTAGTATCCAGATATCCATCGATTTCTGTCTTGCACATGCTCAATGATTGAGCTTCCACTGCTCTCTGGGGTAGAGAATGCCACAGATTCACCACCGTCTGAGTGAAGAAATTCCTCCTCATCTCAGTCCTAAACGGTCTGCCCTTCTTCTGAGACTGTGTCCCCTGCTTCTCGGCTCACCAGCCAGGGGAAACATCCAATCTCCATTTACCCTGTCACGTCATGTAAGATTTTTTGTACGTTTCAACCAGATCACCTTTCATTCTTCAAAACTCTAGAGAATAGAGGCCCAGTTTCTTCATCCTCTCCTCAAAAGACAATCCCGCCATCCCACGGATTAAGCTGGCCAACATACCATTTGCCTTCCTAATTGCTTGCTACACCTGCATGCTAGCTTTCAGTGACTCAGTGAACAAGGACACCCTGGTCCCTTCAGACGTCAACATTTTCCAACGTCTCACTGTAGATAGATAAATAGACAGGCTGACAGATGGTCAGAGAGAGACAGATGGTGAGACAGAGAGACAGATAAAAATGTGGCTAGAGAGAGAGACACAAAGGTAGACAGACAGACAGAAATTCAGATAGATGGACTGACAAAAAAATAGAATGATACATTTACTGGGGCTGGAAGCAATGAAATTATTAAAGTAGTTCATTTCAAGGACACTTTAGAATTAATGTGTCAGGGTACAATTTAGTTGACTGTGGTGTTTAGTGTCTGATTCATGTCTATTTGACTAATGTTTACCTATACATTGCGAGAGGAGAAGGGCTGAATATGCTCATCACAAGGGAAATAATTTGACAGAATGTGGGGACAGTTTGGCATTTGATCTTTTGCAGGAAGCATCAAATATCTTTGGGTCTTGTTCATAATAACGGTGAGCAGGATCTAATGCATTGTCTGGAACTTTGCGCATGACGAGAGGTCTATAAAGCTCTCGAGCTTTCCGCCACATGCCAGAGAGAGTGACTGTACTAAAGTTTCAATAAAGATACATCTGGACTGAGATGGGAAAGTGGGTAATTGCATTTAGTACTCTGTTCTTAAGGCCGAGGAGGGAGGAGAGCACTATTTTTCTATTTCTAGTTCTAGTTCTGCGCAGATCACAAAAAATATTTAAATTTTTTACCCAGTTACCCGATCCGGTCAATTGTCGACTATAGTTTTAACCCCAAAATAAAATACAATCATGTTTCTTGAATAAACAACAAAATTATCAGATTATCATCCAACAAGACTTAACGAGTAATGACGCAAAGCATTGACACACAGATTGAAATATGAAAGTTCCCTTTTTACCTTAGCCCCTCACACACACACATGCATGTACCAGATATCCGAAAGAAACATGAGATTATATCTTTAGGTCACAATTACTAAAAAAACAGATAAAAAAATACTTTGCCAAATGCTTGCTAATTCTTGAAGAAAAAAAAAGATACGGAAAGACGTCAGATATCCTTTGTTTTTCTTTGCTTTCCCAAATGCACATGGACTGGGATCTTCCCAGACCGTTTTTTTCGGCGACGTTGAACATCAGTTGGGGTAGGCTTTCCAGAAGAAATGCGACAACAGGCGTTTCAGGTAGGCCTTGCAGGAGAAATGCAGCATCAATTTCTCTATTTCATACATTCGATTCTCAGAGCTTTTCAAAGAGCTGGAAAAGGCTGAGTTTGGGCTCATGGGAAGATTCTTGGTAGTGTAGATGAGCAGAGAGATCTTGGTGTCCTGGTACATAAATCCCTGAAAGTTGCCACCCAGGTTAATAGAGCTGTTAAGAAGGCAAATGGTGTGTTAGCTTTTATTAGTAGGGGGATCGAGTTTAGGAGCCACGAGGTCATGCTGCAGCTGTACAGAACTCTGGTGCGGCCGCACCTGGAATATTGCGTGCAGTTCTGGTCACCGCAGTATAGGAAGGATGTGGAAGCTTTGGAAAAGGTTCAGAGGAGATTTACTAGGATGTTGCCTGGTATGGAAGGAAGGTCTTACGAGGAAAGGCTGATGGACTTGGGGTTGTTTTAGTTAGAGAGAAGGAGGAGAAGAGGTGACTTAATAGAGACATATAAGATAATCAGAGGGTTGGACAGGGTGGATAGTGAGAGCCTTTTTCCTCGGATGGTGATGGCAAACACGAGGGGACATAGCTTTAAGTTGAGGGGTGATAGATATAGGACAGATGTCAGAGGTAGCTTCTTTACACAGAGAGTAGTAGGGGCGTGGAACGCCCGGCCTGCAACTGTAGTAGAGTCGCCAAATTTCAGGGCATTTAAGTGGTCATTGGCTAGACATATGGATGAAAATGGAATAGTGTAGGTCAGATGGTTTCACAGGTCGGCGCAACATCGAGGGCTGAAGGGCCTGTACTGTGCTGTAATGTTCTATGTTCTATGTTCTATGTAGGGGTTTGTCCTTGGCAGGTTGAATTTTAACTCAGTTTCAGAACACTGTCCATACCCCAACTACCTGTCCAAAGAGAAACCAAAAAAAACAAAATCAACCCTCCTGATCTCTATAAATCGTGACCCTTCCCTTCTCTGGACACATCTTCCCCAAATCAGAACAACCCCCCCCCCCCCCCTTACTGGGCATTTATCTGAAAACAGGTGCCTTCCAGTAACTGTGTTTTCCAAGCCAAGTCCAGAAGACCTTCCGATAACCTTTTGTAAAAATGAAGAGTCCAGCATCTATGGAATCCTTTTTTTCAGTTTTTAAACACAGCATTTGACAAAATAAAATGGGAGCATTCATAATACTATATGTCTACGGCACAGAAAGAGGCCACTTGGCCCATTGAGTCCATGCTAGCTCCCCGTAGATCATTCCAGTCCATCCCATTCCCCACTCGATTCATGAAATATGTTCCTCCTCCCATTCTCTCCCCAGCACCCCCTTTCCCTCCCCATTCTTTCTCTTAGCCAAAACCTAAAATCTGTGTCCCGTCGAACTTGCACCATCAGCTAATGGGAAGAGTTTTCTTTGTCCATCCTTTCTAAATCTGTCATAATTTTGTACTTCGATCAAATCTCCTCTCAATTTCCTTTGCTTCAAGGAGAACAACCCCAGCTTCTCCAAACGAACCATGCAGCTAAAATCTCCCATCCCAGGAACCATTCTGGTAAATCTCCCCTGCATCCTCTCAGGGACATTCACATCCCTCCAAACAGAGCTGGATGCAATACTCCAGTTGGGGCCAAACTGGAGATTTATAAAGGTTCAGCGTAACTTCCCTGCTTTTGTATTCAATGCTTCTTGCTCCGGCCAGGTGAGAAATGTGTCCAGGGATCTCTTTCAGCATTCAGCTGGTCTTGTTGCAACAGGATTAAATTTTAAACATGCCGTGCTTTGAGCTCCCCCTTGGTGAATCCTTGTTCACTGTTTTCCAATTATAAGGCAAAGAAATGCGTACCAACCTTAGGTTAAAAGAAGAGAACTGAAATATATTAAAATTTAAACTTAAACTCTAATTCGATTAATTCCTATCGATACACGCCACACCCCATATTAGCATGCATACAGAACACTCACCTGAAACAGAGACAGAAAAGAGCAGAAGAAAAAATAGAGAGGTTTCAGGCAATCTCTGAGGAGGGATTTTTTTTTACTTTGCTGAGACCTCAAAGTAGTCTTTTGATTGACAATTTGGCCTTGCTTTTCATTGGGGCCCAATAATCTTCTTAAATCTTTTTCACTGTAGGAGACTTTTCTCTCTTGGTGGTCATGTGTTTTCAACGTTTTGAGTTCCGTGAGAAAGAGATGGGAGTAGACAGGAGAGAGGTATTTTCCAGTCCAGTAGCAAACAGTTTTCTGACTTTTTAAAACTCTGTGGCATGTAAAAATTCAAAACAAAATCTCCAACAGCGAGTTAGTTATGTGACGAAACTGGTCTGACCACGTCTGTTTGTGTATTCGGCCATCTTTGCAGTTACTCTGGAATGCTAACCACTCCATTTTCAACGCCTGGTAATCAAAAGTCCATTGCGGATTAAATTGGAGCAGGGAGTAGTCCCTTCGTCCTCTACAAGTACTGTCCGTTGCTATGCAAATTTATTTCCAGTCAAGGGTCTGGTGTTATTTTTTGAACGAAGTTCTTTCTTTACTCAAGCAACAGTGGAAAAGTCAATCCTCATGTGATGAAATTAATGTGCCTTATTCGTGGCAGTGTGGGGCATACAAGACACTCTCTTTACGAAGCCCATGGTCCCACATGCTTTGTTAAGAACTCTGTCAATACGTCCTGCCACTAACTGAGATCAATGCACAGGAACCCCGTCCCTGCAAAATCTTTAGAACTGTGCCGTTAAGTCTTTACTACATCTACCTATCCCTTCTGCCAAAATGCATCACCTCCCACTTCTTTATATTGACCTGAATGTGACCCTGTCTGCCCATTTTGCCAGCTTATCTATGTGTCGATCAGCAAGCACAGTGGGAGTGATTGGCAAACGGGACTTGTTATGAGTTAGGGCGCAGAGCACCATCCTTTTGGACGAGCAAAAGATTGCTGGTCTTTTACCGTGGACTAGGAGGGAAATGATAGAAAGAGGTAGCTCAATGGAAGAGAGAGAGAAAGGGACCAAGAACACTGTAATTCAATGTACAGTTTGAAGGACCAGTGGCAGCGGTGTCCGTGCCAGCTGTTGTCTGGACATATGTCTTATTGGATGTTCGGTTAGGTGCACTGACCCCAATTTCAAAGCCTGTTCCTTTTCTCTCTCTGAGACAGACCCGAACTGAAAGTAAAACAAAAACTGAAGGAGAAACTGAAACTAACACTTCAGGTTTATGGGGAAACAGAAACTAGTTGGAACCAGATAAAACAGACAAAGCCATCCGAAGTCAGATCAGTCTGGAGTGGAGCGCCCAAAAGCGAAAGAAAGTGAAGATGGGATTCAGGTTTCTGTGACTTAAAGTTATTATTATTCATACCAGGTCAGACAGTGCACAGGGTTGTCACTGAGTGCAGGGATAAAGAGTGTTGCAAGCAAAGCTGAGGAGGCTCTAGCTTCATCTTGGGAATAACGAAACCGGAGATGTACCTGAACATGTTCACAGCTTTGAAGAATTTTTTGATTGCAATTGGTGCCTAGTAAATCCATGAGACCCATCTGGGTCGCATCTGATAGTTACTGTGCAATTCGTAAAATATATATTGACAGTGATTTGTCGGTTAAATCATGTTTAAGTTATGTTGATTTTGGTTTGATTTTTCAGGTAAAATTTATAAAAGTTAAATCTTGTCTATTTTTCTTTTGGGTTGTTCAACAAATTCAGTTCTTTTGTTTTGTTGGTCTCCACGGGGATCATAACAAGACAAACGACATTAAATTAAATAGTACACTCTCAGATATCACACATGAAGGATGCAGGTGATAAAATATACATTGTTGAACTTTTTCATCATAATAAAGGTGCGTCTGGAGGGACAGAGCCCAGAGGAACAGGGAACGGAGGCAAATAAACCATGTCGGTGTTTCTGCTCCACGCGAGACTCCTCCCTGCCCCCTCTTCATCTCTCCCCCCACCCCCACCGCGTCAACATGCCCTTCTATTCTGTTCTACCTCGTGCGTTTATTCAGCTTCCCCCTCAAATGCATCTCTGTGATTTGCCCCAACCCACTCCCTGTGGTAGCGAGTTCCACATTCTCCCCACTCTTTGGGAAAGATGTTTCTCCTGAAATCCCCCCACAGTGGATTTATTAGTGATTATCTTATATTGACAGCCCTATATTTCTGGTCTCGCCCGCAAATGGGAAAATCTTCTCTACGTCGACCCTATCAAAACCCTTTCATAATCTTAAAGACCTCTATCAGGTCACCCCTCAGCCTCCTCCTTTCTTGTGTAAAGACCCCCAGTCTGTTCAGTTTCTCCCAATAGGTGAAACCTCTCAGTTCTGGTATCGTGTTCATAAATCAATTTTGCACCTTCTCCAGGGCCTCGAACGCCTTTCCTTTAAATGCATTCACTTGAGTGCTTTCAGTTCCTGCCCATTTAGCACCAGGTTAGTTTGAGATTGGTACACCGTAAATCAGCACAATCCCAGTCCAGTGAAAATGCTTTGCAATTTTTCCCAGTTAACATGACATTTGATTCAATGTTCCCGAGCGCAATATCAGTTTCTGCGCACAACTTTGTCGAGCTAAATGTTCAACAGAATCAGAGGGCTTCAGTGCATAACGAAGACATTCAGCCCTTCATCCAGACAACTCCCAAACTAACCCCACTGCCCTGCTCTCCCCTATAGTCCTGTATCAATGCCCAAACTGATCCAACTGCCTCTCTCCCTCCCCATATCCCTTTATAAATCACAAACTAATCCTACTGTCTCGTTCTCTCCCTATAGCCCTGAATCAATCCCCAAACTAATCCCACTATCCCCATCTCCCCATAGCCCTCAATCAATCCCCAAACTAATCCCACTACGCCACTCTTTCCCCATAGCCCATGTAAGCCCTGAAAGGTTGGTGAAGGAATACATTATACCCAGCATGCCGCAAGGCAGCTAAACATAAGCGCTGAACTTGCTGAAGTAAACTCACAGACATGTCAAAGCTTGTGGTTAGGGATATGCGACCATTAGACTAGAGTGTTGAACAAGAATAGATAAAAGAGGAACAGATATAAGGGAACGAATGGTGGTTATTGTAAACAAGTCTGGACTTCTGTTAAGGTGGCCAAATGGCTGATGCTTGCCGGAGACGAAATAAGGCTTTCAGGTTTGTGCAAAAGAACAGCATGTGAGTCATGGGTTGAGCAAGGAACCTTCAAAGAATATACAGGGGGTAACACTGGAGGGTATTCCCTGCAAGAACACAGGAACAATTCCCAAATGTAGGACCCTGAGTCTGGAGGCGTAGTGATCAACCATGACAACAGACTGATCACCTCTGTGTTGACGGGTAGTATCGTGTACAAGAAGTGAGACTTGTACTTATTTGGTGTCTAAATAAGTTTGTTGTAAGTATTTATATGCTTTAAGTGATTTTAGTACTAATAAGATGACGTTATACGAGACTTTGGTTTTAGTGTATCTTTGACTGTCATGTTAGTTGATACCCGACAGAAGAATAGGGTCAACGTTTTGGCATCCCTGTGTGGGCACGGTTCAGTGATTGATTTAAATCATAGCGTGTCCGGGTCACAGACGTTATGGACAAAAATCTTAACGGCAGGGAGTTAACGTTCACCAGCTGATAGGTAAGGGTAAACTCTGAAAATCAGCCTTGAGGGGTGTTCTGCTCACCTCCTGAGCATTGACTCGGAAGGATCGGACTGGAATTTTATGAACAACAGATCACCATGGAAGACTGAAGAGGCAGTCAATACACCTCCCTTCCGTGGGGCACTGTCACCAGACCCCAACCACGGTCACCTCCCGTGCCTTTTGACTAAATTGTGAGAGTAGGAAATGACGAATAACCTGCCAGAATGGGAAACAGTGCTCAGCGAGAACGTAAACCGTAAGTGGCCCGAATGTGTTGAATATGCCGCAAAGGCGTTGGAAGGTCTGGGACCCATTGGACAGAAACATCGGGAAGAAGCCTGGCTAAACCAGGCAAATCGCGCATCTAAACTTCAAGTGGCCACTCCAATTGGTAGTTGCATGAGAGAGTTATGTGAAAGAGAGATAGAGACTGTTAGTCAAGGATTCACGGGCCAGAAGGCTCCATGATTAAGTTTATGGAAGAGTGACAGAAAATGACGATGTATCACTCTGTCTTTTGAGTCGAATGTGCGAATGTTGGAAGCTTCCACGAATGAAATGTATGTCCTTGGAATGTGCAGCTTGTATTCTGTCGAACGGACAGTCGTTACCTCTTTGTTGTCTGGCCTTGATGATGAAAGAATGAGTCTGTTACCTGTTCGATTTTTACACATGTATATTTGGTGGGGAAACTGGAGAAATGTTTTGGTTGTGTATTAATTGAACTTGTGTGTGTTCATTTCAATCGAGACAGGGAATTTGATGCCAATTCTGGTACTTTGAATCATCATTACGGATTCAATTTTCTAATTTGTTTGGAATTGAATGAGGGTGAAAAGTGATCTTTGCGTGTCTCCATTTCAATTTTTAAGATTGTGCACCCAGGAGTGGGGTATAAAATTGAATTATATTTTAAATTAAAGTTTGTATATTTATTTTGAAAGTTGGTTTTTCAAATGTGGAAAGGAAATGAAGAATTTTCTAAGAGGTAAGCTTCAGCCTTGAAGGTTTGAAGATGTCTGGCAGAAATCCAGTTTGAAGTTTAAAGCACTGCTTTTATAGTAGTTCCAGTTTAAAATCTATTCTTGTTTAACAGTCAAGTCTAACGGTCACATATCCCTAACCACAAGCTTCGACATGTTTGTTAGCTTACTACAGCAAGTCCTGTGCCCATCTTTAGCTGCCTTAGAGCATGCTGGGTCTAAAACATTACTTGACCGACCTTTCAGGGCCGACATCTGCCTTTTCCCTATTTCTCTCACTTTTTCTGCCTTTTCTTTAGTTCTCCTACTTTTTCTTCCTTTTCTCCATTGCTCTGTCTTTTCCGACCTTTTCTCAATTTCTCTGACTTTTTCTGTCTTTTCTCTATTTCTCTGACTCTTTTTGTCTCTTTCTTTGGCTCTTTCTGGCTTTCCCTCTTTGTGATTTATCTCTCTCATCCTCTGTGGCTTTTTCTCTCTGTCTGGATTTCATCCCGCCCCCACAATTTCCCCCCCTGCCCCTGCAAAATTCTTCCGCTGCTAATATCCCCCCACCCACGAATCTCCCCCCACCCCAGGCAATTCTTCTCCACCACAAATCCCCCAACACAAAA